>NC_072490.1:12894166-13197196 GCF_027574615.1 Eptesicus fuscus | reverse complement strand
TGTATATAACACATAAAAAATAGTATATTTTCTTTAATATGTTTGTTTGGTTGCAAAAACCTTCTTCCAGTAATTTTTTATTTTGTTTTGTTTTGTTAATCCCCATTGATTAAGTCCATTGACTTTCAGAGAGAGTGGAAGGGAGAGGGGAGAGGGAGAGAGAAACATAGATGTGAGAGAGACACATCAGTTGGTTGCCTCCTGCACAAGTCCCCACTGGGGCTGGGGATCACACCTGCAACCCAGGTACATGCCCTTGACCGGGAATCAAACCCACAACCCTTTGGTGTGCAGGCTGGCGCCCTAACCACTGCTGGCCAGAACTTTTCCAGTAATTTTTAACAGCTTTATACAGATACAGTTCCTATATCATACAGTTCGCCCATTTAAAAATGTGTAGTCAATTTTCGAACTTTTTCACAATCTCAGAAAGAATCCCTATACCCACTAGCCATCACCCCTCTCTTCCCCCATCCCTCCTGAGCAACCACTCATCTACGTTCTGTTTCTAAAAACATGCCCATTCGGGATCTTTTCTATAAATGAAACTGTGTTACATGTGCTCTTTTGTGACTTTTAAGCATAATGTTTTCAAGGTTCATCCATGTTGTAGTATGCATCAGAACTTGGTTCCTTTTCATGGCTGAATAATTGTCCATTGCAGGGATATACCACCTTGGTTTACTGACTCATCAGTTGAAGTAACTAAACTGTAACTGAACATTGCTTTTCTCGTTTCTGCCCATCTGGCCTGATGGCTTACTCTTCCCACACATAAGAGAGCCTTTTTTACCACTTGCTTTGAACTGTACTTTATTGGTGAGAAGCCTTAGCTCCGATCCCATAATTAAAGAGCTAGCCCTAGAGACCCCCGTCATCCCAAGCGTGGCCCCTGGATGGTCAGCTTCAGCATCCCCTGAAGCTCGGCTCTCCAGCCCTCCCACACCTGCCAGAATTACACTCTGGTCAGGAGATCCCCAGGTGATGTGCATGCTCATTAAAGTTTGAAAAGCGCTGCTCTGTACCACTGTTTCTTCCCCTGCCTCCAAACCGAAACACGTGGAAGGCTTTTGAAGCAGCGCCAGTGGCCTGCCCACTTGCGGTCAGCGGTTCAGATCGCACTGGTCTAGACTAGAGTGGGTCAGTCTCCCCAGGCGATCCCACGGAGCGGCCAAATGGCTTAGAGGAGCAACCCCGCCCCTTGTTTCTGTAGACCACTTTAATCAAGGGATATTGGTGCTACGTGTTTGAAGCCGCGTGTGTGGTTCTGTTTAGCAAACCTGATGGAGCAGCTTCCCAGGAAGGTCCCTGTGTCCCTTTCCTAAGGAATTGGAGTGTGACGGCCAGGGACATCGTCTGCCCTCTGGCCTCCCGCTCCGAGTCCCTGTTCAAAGCTCTGTTGACAAAGATGGTCTGTGTTTTTAAGAAAACACAGCTGGAGCCCCCACACGGCGGGTGCTGCCGAGGCTGGGCTGGCTTTTCACGGTTCACTCTCAGTATCCAGTTTGCAAACTGGCTCTGCCAGGAACGGCTACCGCTTTGAGCAGTGTTTACCCAAATACGGCTTCTTCCTTGCTCCTGCCGACAGATTAAATACGGTAAGAGCAAACATCTTGGGTCCACACCAGGATCTGTCTCTTTTCAAACAAACCCAGCCTCGATCTTATCTTTGCTGAGGAAGCTGTGGCAACAACTGTCCGTCAAGTCCGTTTCCCTCAACTTCTCCTCGTGGCTCTGCGGGTTTCCTTCCGGGCACTGGCTTCCTCCTGTGCCTGTGTGTCATGGGATCTCATGGCAGCAGCTGCAGTCACCGTCTCATGAATCAGGTGGGCTAAACGGCCTCCACCTTTCATACCCACAGAAGGTGTTACCGCTTCACCAGGGTTTTGTCTGCGCCTCCTTGTCACTTTTTAAAAATATTTTTCTATTGCCCTAGCCCCATGGTCGGCAAACTCATTAGTCAACAGAGCCAAATATCAACAGGACAACGATTGAAATTTCTTTTGAGAGCCAAATTTTTTAAACTTAAACTTCTTCTAACGCCACTTCTTCAAAATAGACTTGCCCAGGCCGTGGTATTTTGTGGAAGAGCCACACTCAAGGGGCCAAAAGCCGCATGTGGCTCGCGAGCCGCAGTTTGCCAACCACGGCCCTACCCGGTTTGGCTCAGTGGATAGAGCATCAGCCTGCGAACTGAAAGGTCCCTGGGTTTGATTCCGGTCAAGGGCACATGCCCGGGTTGTGGGCTCGATCCCCAGTGGGGGACTTGCAGGAGGCAGCTGATCCATGATTCTCTCTCATCATGGATATTTCTATCTCTCTCCCCCTCTTCCTTCCTCTCTGAATCAATAAAAATATATTAAAAAATAAAATAAAATATTTTTATTGATTTCAGAGAGGAAGGAAGAGGGGAGAGAGATAGAAACATCAAGGTTGAGAATCATTGATCGACTGCCTCCTGCATGCTCCCTACTGGGGATCTAGCCCACAACCCAGGCATATGCCCTTGACCAGAATTGAACCCAGGACCCTTCAGTCCACAGGCCGAAGCTCTATCCACTGAGCCAAACCGGCAGGGCCTCCTTTAGTTTATAATCCTGTCCTACATCTGCCTCAGATAGTGTCACCGCGATGCCCTGGCCCTGTGGCTGAGGCCACTTTGGGGAGTTAAACGAAACAGGAGGGAGAGGGAAGGAAGCTATTTTGTTCTGCGCATCCGGCGCATTAACCGACTCACAGATGCGTGTGCAAAGTCCTCCGAACCGTCCCGTCTACATTATCTTCAGCCCCCGAGAGCTTGGTCCGCCTGGACTTACCGAGAGGCATGACCGTGCAAGAATCACAAGAATCAAAGGCCCTGAGGTTCGTGAAATCCACACCACGCGGGGCGGGCGCTTACAGGTGTCGGGTAGCTTCTTGGGTTCTCTCCGTGGGGAGCTGAGTTGCTAAGCTGTTAACTTGATCTGCTTCTCTCAGACGGGGCCAAAGAGCCCTGCTTTATTTCCCAGCCACCCAGTGCTAATTTCCCTGTGTTTCTAACACTCTCCTAATTCCAGCTCCGGGACATTTCCCTGTTGTTAAAGCAGACACCCCGGAGGGTTTTCATCCAGGAAAGAGGTCGCAGACCTGGGCAAGTCAAGGTCTGAGTCTCAGTCCGAGAGAGGACGGGACTCATCGGACCCACCGTTTCAAAGCTCTCTCTGCGGGGCCAGCTCCGTACCAACAGGAGCCAGCCACGCTGGCTCGGTGGTGCGGAACCTGGGGCCTGCCGCCGGCAATTACTCCTGGTTTTGATGTTTGTTAAAGACTTTTGCTTAATTTGCTGCTACACTGCCTCTCTGATCCCATTACAGGCCTGCACCTGTGTGTGTGTGTGTGTGTGTGTGTGTGTGTGTGTGTGTGTGTCCTTTGTAAATAACAGCCTGTTCTTTTCTTTCAGCCAGTCCTTGCCTACTCCCCGACCCTGCCCTTTCAAATTTTTTTCTAAAACAAGTTTCGTTCTTCTAAATTGGAACTCCCGATAAATAATTCAGTAACCTGAGCCCGGGTCCCTGCCTCCCGGAGGTGGGAGCGCGCGCACGGTGTGCACCGGTGATTTCCACACCAGGGCGCTGAGCGGCTTTGCAGGGAGATTTCGTTCTCCCTCTAGAACAGCCCTCCGCAGCTGGCTCTGTCTCCGATGTCCCTGGCAGACTCCAGCCTGCATGCTCTGGCCCACGCTCCCTGACGAGGATTTGATGTGAACATCATTTCTTTCACTTTAATGCTTGTATCTGCACAAGAGCCTGTGTCCTTGTTGGTTCCGAGACCCGCGTTCTTAGTTTGCTTCTTGTATAGAGCCTTCTTGAACCACAGCTGGGAGTGTGTTTTTTTTGGGGGGGGGGGGTGAGAGAGAGAGAGAGAGAGAGAGAGAGAGAGAGAGAGAGAGGACACAAAACAGTGTGCATGGATTGATTTCATTGGATCATTCTAAGTTTCTAGGTCTTTTCTCTATCTGTCTGTCTGTCTGCCTCTCCCCTTCCTCCCCTACACTATGCCACCTCTCTTTCATTTATTTATTTATCTATCTATCTTTATTGTGGAAAGTATTACAGATGCCCCCCTCCCCCCTTCTTTCTTTACCCCTCGTTTCTTTCCTTCATTTCTAGCCACTCATTTTAACTGACCTTAATACAGAGCCTTATATATAATTCCAAATGAATAGAACTTATTAATGGTAACAGAATAGAATGATTTCTCTTTTTTTTTTATTTTATTGTTGACAGTATTACAGATGTCTCCCAATCCCCCCCCCCCCCCCCGGCTTCTACTCCCCTCCTCTCAGGCCCCCAGATCTTTCCCACCCTATTGTTCGTGTCCATGTGCTAGGCACATGAGTATTTAAGTTCTTTGGTTTATCTCTCCTTGTCCCCCCACATGGAGGTCTGTCAGTCTGTTCCATGCCTCCATGCTTCAGGTCTTATTTTGTTGGTCCATTTGTTTTGTTCATTAGATTCCACAAATAAGTGAGATTCTATGATATTTGTCTTCCTTAGTTTGGCTTATTTCGCTTAGCATAACCCAGTGGTCGGCAAACTCATTAGTCAACTGAGCCAAATATCAACAGGACAACGATTGAAATTTCTTTTGAGAGCCAAATTTTTAAAACTTAAACTTCTTCTAACGCCACTTCTTCAAAATAGACTCGCCCAGGCCGAGGTATTTTGTGGAAGAGCCACACTCAAGGGGCCAAAGAGCCGCGTGTGGCTCTCAAGCCGCAGTTTGCCGTCCACTGGCATAACCCAAAGGGTAAGAGATCCCTCTTTTCTTTCTCTCTTTTTTTTTTTTTTCTTACAGAAAGGGACAGGGTGGTAATTAAAATGTTTCTTTTCCCTCTCAGTTTTTGTTCAATGCCATATATGTGGTTTTATTGAAAAATTCTGGTCACCCTGTATGATTCTACTCTTTTCATTTTACCTTAAATCAAGAGTATTTTCCATAGTACTAAATATTCTTAGAAAATATATTTTTTTAAAGTCAATGCCATTTCAGTGTTTGCTTTTTAATTTTAGGATATACAACCTAATTATATCCATTGGTTGAATTACAGGTAGTAAAATTACAGGATTTAGAAGGCACATTTTTAAAGATGTCAATAAATATAACCACGTGGCCTACTAGTCCTGTAGGTGGGCCCAGCTTGCTGCCCTTCTAGCTGGCATTGAGCAGTATCTTGAAAAATACAACTTTGCCCACTTACTAGGTGAAAATAGCTATTTTAATTTGCATCTCATCAACTACCAATGAATTGGAAAACTCAGAGATCATAACATTTAGGAAAGGAAAGTAGTTTACTTGCAAGAAATGCGAGTCTTGGAAGGACCTACTCATCAAATAAAAAAGCGCAGCCGGTCATTAAAGCCAAACGCTGAAAAATCACCAAGGTACCCGAACTCATAATTGGTATGTTCATTGCCGAAAACCAGCAATTTTCTTACAGGGTTATCATCTCTGCAAAAGCTGTGCCCAGTCTTCAGACAGCAGCATTGCAAAAGTCGGGGATAAAGCTGTTTGCATTCAATAGTCAGCACCTGAGGCGATGCTCAGGCGTCCACTCATTGGGGTTGGGGGCAGTAGGCTGGAATTAGACACCTTAGAAGTGTTTACTGTCCCCTAACCATGGCACTAAATGGAGCCAAGATGTGAGTTTTGCTTCCACAAGATTTTTTGTGTGTAGGAAGGATCACATATTTCATTTCGAAGTACATACAGTGTGGGGCAAAAGTAGGTTTACGTCTGTGAGTATGCGAAAACACCAAATTCATTCTTGTATTATTTTCTATTAATTATTGTATTATTTTCCATATGAACAATTGTAAACCCACTTTTGCCCCACTCTTTAGTTTATGTCTTTCTTTTCTATCTGAATGCCTTTTATTTCACCTTCTTGGGTAACTGCCTTGCCACTTAGCTGAAGGTTGAAGAGAAGGAGTGAGACCAGACCTTCTTATCTTGTTCCTGATCTTAGGAAGAAAACCTCTGTCATGCCCCAATAAGTGTGATGTTAGCTGGGGCTTTGTTTTGTTTTGATCAGGTTTAGGAGCTTCCCTCCAGGTCCTAGATTAGTGTGTGTCTCTATCATGAAAGGTTGTTGGATTTCATCAAATGCCTTTTCTCTGTCTGTTCCTATAATCACATGGCTGTTTTCTCTTTTCCATTGCATTGATTGATTTTCATAGATTGCCACCTTGCATTCCTAGGATAAATCCCACTTGGTCATGGTGTGTAATTCTTTTTATACCCTGCTGGATTGTGTGCACCTAGTATTTTGCTGAGGATTTACAAATCTGTATTTATAAGAGATATTGGTCTGTAGTTTCCTTATGATGTCTCTGTTTGGTTTTGATATGAGGGTAACACTGGCATCATACAATGAATTGGGAAGTGTTCCCTCCTCGTCTACATTTGGGAAAAGTTTGTGAAGAATTGGTATTCATGGTTCTTCAAATGTTTGGTAGCCTTAACCAGGGAAGCCATCTGCATGTGGGTGGTTCCTCTTATTACTCATTCAATCTCTTAATGTGTTATTGTCTCTTTGTGAGCATTTTTTTTTTTTTAATGCTTACACAATACTGTGTCAGATGGAGTGCCAGTTCCTAGATTTCTTTTGGGAGAATCAAACACTAAAAAGAGGGAGAGTGGCTGGATTCACACTTATGCAGGTGTTCTTTCAAAAGACTTCTAGGGTACCTCTGGTTGGTTCTGTACAGGCCCTGAGGCTACTGAGACCAACAAAACAGTCAGAGGAATGACCCTGAGGAGCACAGAGTAGACGAGTTGATTCTATTTTATTTTTTATATATTTTTATTGATTTCGGAGAGGAAGGGAGAGGGAGAGAGATAGAAACATCAATGACGAGAGAGAATCATTAATCGGCTGCCTTCTGCAGGCCCCCTACAACTCAGGCATGTGCCCTGACTGGGAATCAAACCGTGACCTCCTGGTTTATATGTCAAAGCTCAACCACTGAGCCAATCCGGCCGGGCGACAAGTTGATTTTAGATCTGAGTTTGGGCTGCCCCTCCCGTGAGTGAGAGGAGACTCAGGTGTGCTCCACACAGCAATGTCTTGGAGTCCTCTGGCACATTCCCAGTTACCAAACACTCTCTCTTATAGTAAAATCTCATTACAATAGATCCGTAAGGATAACTTGGCCAAGTTCATTACCGCTCTTTCCAAAAATGAAGGAAACCAAGGTACAGAGAATGCCAGTATGAATTCAGACATTTAGGTAGTGCCTCTCCTGTACCAGCTGCAAGTAAGGTACTAGGAAATAAAGATGAAATGGTGAGCCCCAGCCGGTTAGGCTCAGTGGATGGAGCGTCAGCCCATGGACTGAAGGGTCCTGGGTTCGATTCCAGTCAAGGGCACATACCTCGGTTGCGGGCTCCATCCGGCCCTGGTCTGGGCTCATGTAGGAGGCAATCAATCAATGTCTCTCTCACATCGATGTTTCTCTCTGTCTCTCCCCCTCCCTTCTACTCTCTGTAAAAACCAATGGAAAAGTATCCTCAGGTGAGGATTAACAAGAAAAAAGATGAAATGGTGAAGCCCTTGCCTTCAAGGAGCTCTCGGTCTGAGAGTGACAAGGGATCAGAGGTGCACTTACGTGTTACAAGTCTTTAAGGGACATCTCTCCAAGGTGTGAAGTGCTGGCAGGGTAGTGGGAGGCTCCGAAAAGGCCCCACCGCAAATGTGGCCCATGAGCTGTGGCTGGGAACAGCCTGGCCATTATAACAGGAAGTCATAGAAGTCTTGCAGAACTAGGGCGACCGTATGTCCCAGTGTTTCCAGAATAATCCTGGTTTCCTTGTGTTACCCCCTGTTACTCTCAAAACATCCATTTGATATTTACATAGTTTCAACGTATTTTCCTAAAAGAGTATCATAATAACCTAGGGGGAAAAAACAGTAAGTTTATAGTGGAGAAAACTGGCGAACATTTAACCCAGTGACCAAGGTTAACATCATCACTAATGGGACAAATAAACAGCATGCCGCCCGATACGATGTGCGGAGGACACAGCAGAACCTCTGAATACAAAAATACATCATCTGGCCGAAACCGGTTTGGCTCAGTGGATAGAGCGTCGGCCTGTGGACTCAAGGGTCCCAGGTTCGATTCTGGTCAAGGGCATGTACCTTGGTTGCGGGCACATCCCCAGTTAGGGGGTGTGCAAGAGGCAGCTGATTGATTTTTCTCTCTCATCAATGTTTCTAACTCTCTATCCCTCTCTCTTCCTCTCTGTAAAAATCAATAAAATATATTTTTTAAAAAATACATCATCTGAATCTATTCACTAGGAAACAGCAGACAACCCCAAAATGAGGGCCCTTCTGCAAAATAACTGGTCTATACTGTTAACGAAAAAAACCATTGAAACCTGTAAAGAATTTAGTGAGTTTATTTGAGCCAAAATGTCGACATATGCCGGGAAGCAGAATCTCAATGAATTGAGATAATGCTCCGAGGAAATGGTGGGTTACATCTGTATTTATACATTGCTATTAAAGGAGGGACATAGGTTGGCTACATGAAATTCATTGGTGACGGATTAAGGAGGTGGGTTAAAGTCAAACGGTGGGAAACCCCTGGGATTGGATAAAAAGTAAAATGATGGACACATACTTAGGTGGGTACAGGAACAATTAACATGATAATGAAGGAATTTGAAGTATCTGTCCTGGCGCCCACCACATTTGGTTGTGCCCCAGGGGCTCCAGCAAAAGAAGGAAGTTACAAGTTACCCAGACATCTCACAGATATGTTATCTTAGAGGCAAAAAGGCAAATGGGCTCAGTAAAGATCTAAGTTGACCTTTGTCAGGGAAGATATCGGCCTAGGACATGACTGCCCACTATAACCTGTTTGTAGTTAAATATTTAATTTTCAAACCATCCTTTGTGGTTATTTCAGGTCTCTGAGTTTGCAAGACTGCCACACAGGCCTCCCCTGAGCTTGTCAGGTTAGCATGTGGCTCCTTCCGTTCACAATACTCTTGAAAAATGTCAAGGTGATGAAAGACGAGAAAGACAAAGGGCCTATTCTACATTAAAGGAGACTTTAAAAATGACAACTAAATATAACACATAGTATGGGATTAGACCTTGGGCAAGGAAAAGAAAAAACATTCTGTGGACTAGACAATCGTACTGTCATCATGGTAGACTGTCACTGGGTTTAGAGTGGATGATAAATAATGGGAGCTCCCTCTCCAGAACCCAGTGAGAGCCCAGGTACATACACCCCAGCCCCAGGGCATGGCCTTCCAGAAACCATTTTTGTTTTCCCTGTCTCTTACTTCAATGAATGTTAGCTCCCCTCAGGAATCAGAGGCTGATAGATGACCCAATGCCCCGGCTCTGCCTCTGATCTCCACTCTGTGAAGCACCTGGAAACATCGGAAGTTGCTCCAGGGCTGGGAGGAGACCCCCAGCTCTCTGCAAGCTCAACCAGAACTTTGTGGCAGTGGCCGGACAAACCATTGTCTGGGATTATCTGATCTCTCTCAGTAGGATTGCTTTCCTGTTGATACCTGATGCTCTCAACAATGAGCATAAAAATAGAATTGTCCTGAGTAGTCCAGGGCTTTAACATGACCAACAAAATGGCTTAGCAGATGCCTTTGTTGACCTTAGACACTCTTTTTTGTCTTGTTTTGTTAATCCTCACTCAAAGGTGTTTTTTCCATTGATTTTTCTTTTTTTTTTTTTCAGAGAGAGTGGGAGGGAAAGAGAGACAGAGACACATCGATTGGCTGCCTCCTGTTCGAGCCCCAACTGGGGCCAGGGATCAAATCTACAACCGAGGTACGTGCCTCTGACCGGGAATCGAACCGGAGATGCTTCGGTCTGAGGGCCGATGCTCTAACCACTGAGAAAACTGGCCAGGGCAACCTTAGACATTTTTTAAAGGTTATTCCTTTTGACACTTACAATGAAGGAAATTGGACATTACATTCAAAGGACCCAATTTTCCTTTCTAAAGTGGTGAGGCAGGGATTAGTGGAGGTGTGATAATTTGGGCAACAGATATTTGGGTTGATGTACATACATTACTATAGTTCTTTATAACACATTTATGTCATGAATTATGTCTGATATGCTACAACCAGTCTAGTTACATTGAAGTGCCATAACTCTTTGGAAAAAGTGATCAATTGATTTGGAAAATAGAAAATGAAGGGACTTTTTTAAATGTCAGAGAAAAATACACATTCATTCATTCAAGATTTTCTGGAGGGTCTTTAAATTGGTGTGGCATTTCATAGGGTACTGTTTATTTTATTTATTTTTTAAAATATATTTTTATTGATTTCAGAGAGAAAGGGAGAGGGAGAGACAGAAACACCAATGATGAGAGAGAATCATCGATGGGCCATCTCCCGCACGCACCCCCACTGGGAACCAAGCCTGAAACCTGGGCATGTGCCCTTGACCAGAATCGAACCCGGGACCTTTCAGTCCACAGGCTGACACTATAGCCACTGAGCCAAACCAGCTAGGGTGGTTACTGTTTATTGTTTTGTCCACATTTTATAAAATAAACCATTAATTTAAAAGCAAAAGCCTTAAAAGTCATGCTTATCCATTTTGCAGATGACCCTAAACTGGGAAAATGGCAAATAAAAAAGATGGTGTGATCAAGATTTAAATGATTTCGACAGATCAGAAAGCTGAGCTGTAACCGACAAGACGAAATGGAAGCTATTGCTGTACTTAAGTACAAAATACGTGAACCTGCACAGATACAGGGTGAAAGGTGCGTGGTATTGTCTCAGTTCTTGTGAAGAAGGTTTGCTGCAGAAACCAGGTGAGGTAATACAGGTTTTTGCTGTTCAAGTGGAAAAAAAGGTAGTCGTGACCTTGAGAGATAATAGCAGCCCTTGGTACTCTATCTGTCTTTATCTCCTTTGAGTCACTGTAAGATCCTCGAGGCATAGATCTGTCCGCCTGACTCTCTGTTTGGCCCCAGTGCCTGGCCCACATAGGTGCTCCAGGCATAGCTGATGAGAGAATGAAGAAATACGGAATTGAATGCAGGCACCCCACTGTCAGAGTGTCCATCTTGCTCTGGCCAGTGTTTTCCAGTGGTTAGAGCATCAGCCCGCATACAAAGGGTTGCAGGTTGGATTCCCAGTCAAGGGCACGTACCTGGGTTGTGGGTTCGATCCCTGGCCCTGGTCAGGATGCATGCAGGAGGCAACCAATCAATGTGTCTCTCTCACATCGATGTTCCTCTCCCTCTCTCTCTCTCAAAATCCATGCAAAAAAAAATATCCTCAGGTGGGGGATTCTGGGTATGATTAACGGGGCCACAGGAAGCTCGGGCTGAATGTGTGAGATGAACCTCATTGTGACCTGAAAACATCCAGAGGGAAGTCACGGGAAGGAGAAGGACTGTGCATCCTGGTCCAGAGCCCAGAACCGCACTTCTGGGTCAGAGAGCAGGTTCAGGCTCCATGTAAGGACCTCCTCACGGTGAGAACTGTCTGCGATGCAAGACGGACAGCCATGCACGGCAGTAAATCCTCTCCCACGGAAGCGGTCCAGCAGCCCTAGACAGGTTTGAGAGGCTCCCTCTACCGAGGAAAGAATTATATTTCCCCCCCAAGTAATGTTTATTAGGTTTCCTCAAACACAGAAAAGTATGAAGGAAGCAAAAATGGTCCATTTCCCACCACCGAGGAAACTACCAACGGTGAAAAAGAAACGTTTTGAAAAGTATTGAAGCCCTGGTCGGTGTGGCTCAGTTGGTTGGGTATGGTCCAGTGCACTGAAAGGTTGCTGGTTCGATTCCCAGTCAGAGCACTGGGCTCAATCCCCAATACGGGGTGTGCAGGAGGCAGCCAATGGATGTTTCACTGTCACATCAATGTTCCTCTCTTCCTCTCTCTGTAAAAATCAATAAGAAGAAAAAGCAAGAGAAAGAAAGAAAGAAAGAAAGAAAGAAAGAAAGAAAGAAAGAAAGAAAGAAAGGAAGAAAGAAAAGAAGGAAGGAAGGAAGGAAGGAAGGAAGGAAGGAAGAAGAAAAAGAAAAGAATTTAAAACATTATTTTAAATTCTACCCATTGAAGTTTAAATTGCTAGTGGAAATGGATGCTGTAAAATTTTTAGCTGGAGCCAGATTATGGACAGTCTTGACTATCTGGCCCCCAAATCTAGATTTTATTAAATGTTCTCAAGTAGCTTCTTGTTTTTAGGGCCAAAGTTGGCTTTCAAAAGCTGAAATGTTCAACCAAACAAGTTGTTCTGAGAAACATCTGTGGGTAGCTTGCAGCCATCAAGGATCACATAACTTGAAACTTCACACCTTCTCAGAGCAGAGACTTCCGGAAAGAAATGAATCGCATTTATTGCCTAAGCCTGCTGGGTTTGTTTCTTTAAACATAAATCTCCACAACATCCACCCAAACCTGCATTAAATTGTCAGAACTGAGTCTATAAAGTAATACAAGTCCTCTCTTGGGGCTGCAGCCAGGGAGCCCATTTATCAGGCCCTGGCTGCCTTCCTTGGCACTTGGTGGAGGAGGGAAGGAGTTTTTATGAGCAAGTCCTCAAAGACAGCGTGCCTTCAAGTCAGGATTGTGTGCCTGTGGTGGATCTGTCAGCTCAGGATGGCATCCCTCTCTTCTTCTGGCTCTGTGCCTTGTCCCAACCCAAGGCTTAGAGACGTCTTCCTTCAGATCTCACCCCCTAGGCCAGCGATTGATAGAGTGGTAGGCCCCTGGCCCCAAATAAGCCAATCACATCATTCAATCTTTTACCACTGTAATCGGGACAAAGATCCACCCCAAACTGGGCCAAAGGCAAGAGGGGCATCCCTCGCAGATGACGGAGCTGAAGGTGGGAGCCTGAGAGTCATGGTTGGCCATGTCATCCATGCCTGGCAGAAACCCACCAACAGAATGAAGACAATACATGGAATGGCAGACTGTGTTTCCAAAAAATGGCCAGAGTGTTATTGCTCATCCCCCATGCTTTTCCAGAACCAGGCCACTCCCCATCAAGAGGTGGGGTTTATGACTGCCTCATTCCGTAAGCTGGGTGGGCCTTTGTGACTGCCTCCACTGAGCGGGAAGGGCAGAGTGTTACTATCTGATGTCTGAGGCTCGCTCATAGGAGGAAATACAGCTTCCTCCTGGCTCTCTCTCCCATGATTGTCCTTGGAATCCAGCCCTCAGCCCAGCTGATCTCCCAGCTAACAGCACCACTTGCCAGCGTGATGGAGCCATCCTAGCAGCAGATCCTCCAGCCCCTGAGATCTCCAGCTAACACCACATGGAGCAGAGATGAGCCTTCCATTCTCGGCTAAACCTTATCCAAGTCTCAGATTCATGAGCATAATAAATGGCTGTAGTTGCTTTAAGGTGCTAAGTTTTAGGTTGGTTTATCATGCAGCAATACCTAATGGGTATGCGTGGGAAGATGGAGAGAGTCACAGTGGCTTTCCAGTGTGTAGTTCCATTGTCTGTGATGACCTTCTTGAGGTAAATTCCCCTTTTGTCTAAGATCATTGGATTTCTGTCACTTGCCATCAAAAGAATCCTGATTAACACTAGTGGTCATGATTAAGGAAGGATTCTGCTCAGATAAGAATATTGTGCCCTAACTGGTTTGGCTCAGTGGATAGAGCGTTGGGCTGTGGACTGAAAGGTCGCAGGTTCAATTCCGGTCAAGGGCATGTACCTGGGTTGTGAGCTTGATCCCCAGGGGGGGTGTGCAGGAGGCAGCTGATAGATGATTCTCTCTCACCATTGATGTTTCTAGCTCTCTCTCCCTCTCCCTTCCTCTCTGAAATCAATAAAAATATATACTTTTTAAAAAAGAATCCTGATTAACACTAGTGGTCATGATTAAGGAAGGATTCTGCTCAAATAAGAATGTTGCCTGACATCCACAGGGCCTGGTACACTCCCTGGGACACTAATTCTAGATTACTGAATTTCAAGATGAATAAAATTGCCCGTCTTCCTGCAGCCCCTCGTCTTAAAAAAAAATAAAAAACCTGTAATAACAGAATTGCCAGCTTTAGTTTTGTCACATTAGACCATTAAAAAATAGGCTATCTACTCTTACTACAATCTTATATAAGAAAAGGTATTTAAACATTAAAAATGTAGGAAGGACATCATCTCAGAGTGAAGAAGAGTCCTTTATATTGAACACATTTGGTTTCATGAAAAATTTACCACATTGACTTTTTCCCCCCTTGTCACTGTGGCATAGTGAAAAGTTCAGCATAGCCAGGTATTGGTTCCCAAAGCTTGGATATTGGAAAGTTGCTGGCTACTGTGGGGGAGGGGAGTAAAGTCGAATATAGCACAGCCTGTCCTCCGAGAACTAACTTAAAAGAACCCCTAGGGTGGCGGATAAAAGGCAACTGAGTTGGGGTGGCTGGCCCTTCCTAGCAGTGTTTTTGTCCAGAGCTGTCCTTCTCTGGAGAAGCCGAGATGATAACGGATGGCCTTGTTTCACAAAGCAGCATTGGATATAATGGGTAAGTCTGCAGATTTGAGAATCAGAAGCCAGGTTTAAAAAAAAAAAAAAAAAGAGAGTAAACATGTAGGTTGCTTGGTGAAAAAAAAAAAAAAAAAAGAAGCCAGGTTTAAATTTCAGTGTCACTCACTTTTTTATTTTTTTTGAGCTTGGGCAATTGACTTCTCAGTTTCCCCGATTGTCACACAGAAACGTCTTAGATTGACTTTCCCAGAAATAGACCCTGAGGCCAGGTTTCGGGTGAAATTATGTATCAGGAAGTGTTCGCAGGAGAAACCATTGGGGGGAGTCAGATGGTGAGACGGGGAAAGGAAGAGCAACATGGAGCCAAATCCCCAGGGTCATTCTGGCTCACTTCCATGCTGCTAAGGACACCAGGCATTTACAGAGGCTCCCAGCAGCCTGAGGGACTTTCTGGGACAAGGTAACCAAGGAGACTCCCGTGCTGGCTAGGGAGCTTGTGTGCAGGGAAGGAGTCGTGAAAGCCAAGGGGATGTAGGACACAGATAGCACCCAACAGGGGATAACAACAGTACTGACCACCTCATTTTGTCACTGTGCCTGGCTGGCTCTTGGTCACTACTTAATTTAAAAAGAAGGAAGAGAAGGAGAAAGAAAAAAGAAGAGAAGAGGAGGAGGTGGAGGAGGAGAAGGAAAAGAAAAAGGAGGAAGGGAAGGAGGCAGGGGAGGAAAGGTAGAAGGCCTGCTTGGGAGTCTAACACCCTGTGTGACTGTCACTCATAAAGGGAAGAAGCAGGACTGGGAGGCTCAGACTCATTTCTTCAATCTTCGTGACCAAAACACAAAGCTGAGGCGGGACAGCTTGGATAACTAGACCTCCTTTCCTCTCCAGTCAGTTTTTTATTTAAGATGATGTAACCATTTTCTTTAAGGCTCTAAAGAACGGACGTACAACGCTAAAAATGATGGTGTCCAGAGAATGCAAAAGTCCCATCCATGCAAGTTGGTAATGAAGACACACAAGGTTTGAGCTCCAAAGAGAAACTTATTGACAGGTTTTTCCATTTCATACGAGTACAAAGAACACACTCTTGTAGAGAACTCCTAGACAAGGTTCAACCCTTTCAGGAAACCCTTAACCCAACTCTGAGTTTGGGTGAATGAGATCAGTCCACTTCTGTCTTTCCCTCCCTTCCCTACCCCAAATAGTACCTGATGAGTTGGACAAAGCTATACTCTTTGGGGAAAAAACAGTGTTGGCTATCAACTTATCACTTCTCAGCTCCGAATACAGCCTTCGATATATGCTCTGTGATCAACAGCAGAATTCTTGTAAGCATTTCGTTGAGTGGAGCATGAGGTCAATCAAGCTTGCTCTGTAGAGGGCGCAGGAGGGACACTGAGGAGGAAGAGGCCCTCTTGCCTTTTCTGGAGTCAACCTGTAGGCGTATGGACTTGGAGGACCTCCCATAGAGCCTGCCCCAGCCACGGGCCCAGAACGCAGTCCCTCTGTGACATTACGGCTTCGGCCTGGCAATAACCTTTCATGGCCTTCTTGACGTGGAAACCAAAGCCCCCGTGTAGCCCGCGTGCTCCGAAGCATCCTGCCCTGAATGGACTCTCACTCCCTGCTCACACCACTGCAATCTGGGCTGCATAGAGGTAAAAGGAAAATATATTTGTTAATATATACATAACGTGTATACTTTATATAGAATGTGTATATATGTTATACATATATTATGTATGTAAGTATAATGTGTAATAAAATTCACATTCTTAGTCTAATTCTTCTGAATCACTTTTCAATCCAGAGTCTTTATGTAAACGTTTTTCCATGTATGTTGTTAAATATATTTTTTAAATTGATTTCAGAGAGGAAGGAAGAGGAAGAGAGAGAGAGAAACATCGGTGATGAGAGAGAATCACCAATAGGCCCCACCCTGGGGATCAAACCCACAACCTGGGCATGTATGTGCCCTGACTGGGAATCGAGTCACCTGGCCTTGTCTAACGTTTTTCCATATTATTTGTCCTCTAAGCCATCAAGAACGTCATATATTCAGGATCTCTTAGGACAGTGGTCAGCAAACCACGGCTCGCGAGCCGCTGTTTGCCTCTCTGTTGACTAAGGAGTTTGCCGACCACTGTCTTAGGACAATAGTACTCCACTGTTATCTCCAGGATGTCCTCCAATGCCCTGACACCCTTTTTGTAAGTTTAAATGATATTACCCAAGGTGTCAATGAAATATCTCAGACAACAGCTAGCACTCAAATTCCTTCTTCAATGATTTGTAAAAATATGTTTAATCCAGCATTGTGTACCCAGTGCCCAGGCCTGTGACTGCCCACCAGGTGATCGTCAGTAAGTCTTTCTTAAATAAATACATTTATGTTTTCATCTTCAAGATTTCTTTTGCCTTGCTATTTTCCACTGTCCAGTAGTTCGGGCCTATAAAAATATACTGTTATTATGTTTTCCAAGCCCCAAACCACCTGCTTAATAACAACAAATTGTGTGGTGGGAATAATTTCCATATTATTGGTTTTCTTGGATTTTGCTTAATGCAACTTCAAGAGAGAAGGAGTTGATGTACCAAATGAAGGTGTTTCCAAAATAAATTAAAATGTGCTGCTTTTGAGGAACTAATGTGTGGCCCTGGGGGCAGGAATTTATATTACAGCTAAAATATTGGTGTCTTAATTCTATTATTGTTTACAGATGCTGCTGATTGCTCTTTGAAGCAATGCTCCAAAGGGTGCATAATGCATTTAAATAGTACTTTAAAGGAAAATTTATTCTCAATCTCATTACCACTAAGTATAAACGTGTTTGGTCCATCGATATCATTTGTTACTCTAAATTCCGTTTATTTAAAGTAGGATGGCACAGAATTTAAACCATCAAAGCCCATCCAGTGTTTTGTGAGGCTTCTGGATTTTTGTTGTTAATCTTCACCAGAGGATATTTTTTCCCATTGATTTTGAGAGAGGAAGAGAGAGAGATCAATGTGAGACAGACACATCGATTGGTTGCCTCTCCCTTGTACCCCAACTGGGATGGGGGATCAAGCCTGCAACCCAGGCAGGTGCCCTTGACTAGGAATCAAACCCGAAACCCTTGGGTGTGTGGGCCGACGCTCTGACCACTGAGAAACTCCAGCCAGGGCTAGGCTTCTGGATTTTGACATCTGTCCAGGCCTGTGACTTAATGTCAGGTTAAATATAATAATAGAAGTTGCTCTTCAGTCCTGCTACTATAATGATATCTTGTAGAATAATTTTATTTGGGTGTAAAGAGTCCAAGGGGCCTCTTGTCATATTTATGTCAGGGTATCCCCCAAATACTTGGTATTTCAAAAAGAGATGATCTGGTTGACTTTCTGGTTTGGTTAGTATACTATTCAGATGTAGCCATTAAGGGTGAAGGGTCCCTGGAACCTCTCTGAACTATTTTTGCAACTTCTTTTTGACTTGTCTTAATTTAGGTTGCTATGACAAAATATCATCCATGAGGTGGCTTATAAGCAACACAAATTTATTTCTAACATTTCTGGAAGCTGGAGATCTGAGGTCAGGGTGCCAGTGCTGGGTTCTGCTGAAATCCATTCTCTGGGATGTATCCTCACAAGGCAGAAAGAAAGAAAGCTGGCCCAGCTGGCATAGCTCAGTGGTTGAGCGTCGACCTATAAGTCATGAGGTCACAGTTCAATTCCCAGTCAGGGCACCTGCCCAGGTTGTGGGCTCGATTCCCAGTAGGGAGCGTGTAGGACCCAGCCTATTGATGAGAAAGAAAGCTCTCTGACCTCTTCTTATAAGGCCACTAATCCTACTCAGGAGGATTCTACTCTCATGACCTAACCTACCTCCAAATACCCTCCTAGTGGGAATAATTTCAACAAGAGAATAAGTGTATGCATCAAAATGACTATGTCTACTATCTTGCTAAATAAAAGTAAACTACATAATATTAAAACTGCATCTTAGCATACATTTCCCCAAGGGTCCTGGATCTTTTCCTAAGGGAACAGACAGCTATTGTAATTCTTTCTATAAAGTATCATTTTTGTTTTCAAGATCAAAATATATCATTCTACAGCTATAAGCACAGTCGTATACTAGAAAACAGTTTTACCTTTCCAGCTATATGACTGTAAAAATTGGAAGATCTTTATAATTTTTGACTGCAGGGTAGATTGCATTCTCCAAACTTTGGTTTTGCAGTAGCAGATCCTGTGAAGTAAAAAGATTCTGGGATCATTTCTGTATTTGGAACACTGCCTGGCTTTGGGTCATGTTCACCTCCTCCTCTGTTTTCCTTTGCCTGGTATATATTTTTTTGTTTTATCACTGTTTCTTTGTCTACCATACTAATGGCCAACTGCTGATTCGGTAATAGGCTCAAGCCCACTTCAGCAAATAGAATGAAATCATTACGGCTGCACTTAATCAATATATCTCAATAGGGAAATATCAGTCCTTTGGTGACTGACTGGGTGTTAATCTTCAGTAAACACGTCCCGAGTAGCTCTCGTGTGTCAGATCCTGTTCTAGGCGCTGAGGACAAAAGGGCAAAAAGAACCAAGACAGGGTTCCCCTCCCCAAGGAACCCAGAGTCTCCACAGGGAGATACCAGAACCCAGTGTGACCTGCACTATCATTAGGGCAACCAGGTAATTTATCCTGAAGGTGGGACAGTTTTGAGAGTCACAGGAGACGCTATTAATATGATACCCAGACATGACGTGTAAACTCAGACTGTCCCTGGTTCTAATGGAAGTTTATACAACGTGTTATGGTAACAAAAAGGAAGGAACTGGCTGGGGAAACAAAACAACTGAAATCAAAATTACCATCCATCTCGGATCCCCTCGTACTTTAAGCTATGCTTTGAAAAATCATGTGCAATTAAGTTATTTAACTTGTGAAGAATGTTTATTTAAACAACCATTGTATGAAAGGCGTTTTTTAAAATTGATTTTTAATTGATTTTTTACTTTATTTTAGAGAAAGAGAAACATCTATGTGAGAGAGAAACTCAATTGGTTGCCTCCCGCACACACCCGACTGGGGACCGAACCCACAACCTGGGCATGTGCCCTGACTGGGAATTCAACCCGCCACCTTTGGTGTATGGGACAATGTTCCAACCAACTGAGCCACACTGTCCAGGCCTGAAAGGCATTTTTAAAAGGTTGCCCAGTATAATTTTTGAAAGTTGTGTGAACATTTGGATACATGGAGAAGGTTAAAGATAATTTGTTCTTAGCATAAGTATGCCATAAATATATTCATTTAATATCAAAAGTTAATAAACCAGCTCTAATGGAGTAATTATTTGAAAGCCCTCATCCAAATCTTTCCTTTTGCACACAATTGCTATTCCCAGCACTTTAAAAAAAACACAAAAACCTGCAATCCTAGCTACAGTAGATCATTATATATGCTTGTCTGGCTTAAGGAGTAAATTAATTTTGCATGTAATTCCTCCCAAAGATCTATATGACAGGCAATTCTATTTTATACCTTTTTTTCAGAATGGCAAAAAACAGCACAAGATACTGATATGAAACTATACCTGGCTAGGGTTAAAATGTCAAACTATTTTTAAAAACCTACTTGCTTAGATATTTCCAATCCAAAAGGCAAAAGTTTATTTTATTTTTTTCCTAGAGGGACTTAGTTAGAACCCTGTAGAGTGAATGTTCTGAATACGTCTCTAATGGCTGTGCCTATCAACAATTACGTTTGTTTTCCCAAGTCAGCTGCATGGGGTGAGGTGGGCTGTACGTACTGTGTGTACAGAGGCACTCAGAGGGAGCAAAGTCTTGTTTGCCATCCAAACAGGCCACTCCATCGGGCAGGCTGGAGATTATATTTGCATGTGGGTTGCCGGTGCCCGAGCAGAAGGTACAGTGTGAAAAAATACCTGAACACCCACTCCATGATATTTTGACAAATGTGGGTTGTCCCAGTCTGGACGCTGGGTCCAGGCTGCTGTGAGGAAGAGGAGGAAGTTCATGCCTTAGCTCTGAGCAGCCAGCCAGCCAGGTGGCCTTTGTATCTATAAATTGAGGGTTTGGGGGGTCCATGGTCTCTGAATCCCCTTCCTACTAAAAGAATCCTCGCCCAGTCCACAGCCTTGAGACAACGCTTCATCGCAAGCAATTTTCTGATGGTGCAGTGTGCCAGCAGGGACGCGGGAGGTGACAAAGGAGGAGATGCGGTAACCCTGATCTGTATACGTAAGGCTCTCTCCCCAGCCTGTGAGTCCACCTTCTCTGGGATACTTAAAAGCACAAAGATTCAGGGTAATGATATATCACCTCGCAAGTCACCTACAACATTGCCTCATTTTCCAAATAATAATAATAATAATAATAATAATAATAATAATATGCTATTGTTACCTAAATAATAATGATCACTACTAATAATGAACTTGAAGGCACAGACCCAGGCTTTGTGGGGTCAGAAGCTTTTGCAGTTTTGAGGGCCCACTTAAGAAAGAGTATACGCAAGTATGAATACAAAATTAGGTGAGAAATCCAAGACATTGGTTAGGGGCCCTCATCGAGCCTATGGAAGGACCTGTGCAATTGAGGAGCTTATGGCTTAAGCGCCATGCCATTCCTGGTAAGGTCAACCCTGATGACTACTATCATAGCATTAGCATGTAAGCTCCAAAAGGGCAGGGGTTTAGTCTATTTTCTTCACTGCTGTTCCCCCCCAGTGCCCAAACCAGGGCTAGGCACACAGTAGCTGCTCACTAAAAACGTGTTGCACAAATGAGCAGAGGGTGAAAGTGATACCTAACATCCCATGTCCAGGAACTATACTGAGTATTTTACATGCATGAATGTATGAACTCAATTGATACTTACATCGTAATGATGAGATCATAACTGCCGACGGTTACTGTTATTTGGTAGCAGGTGGTCGCTGTTCTCACTGCTTTACAGTATTGATTAATGTAATCCTGACACTAGCACTACAAGGTAGGTGCTCTTAGGAAGATCCCTGGTTTGCAGTTGAAATATTACAGGTTAAATCAGCTGTTAACAGTCACACAGCGAGAAATGGCAAGTGCTGGGATTCAAAGCCAGGTATTCTGGCTCCCGAATCTGTGCTACTGCCTCCCAGATCAGGATGAGAGAGATCCAGTGACCAGCACTATTTAAAATAGGCCAGCTTTTGTTCGTGCCTAAAATCAGCCCAAGCCTCTTGCATTTGCCTACCGCGTACAGTCCTTAGATACAAAAATATTGACTCTTCACTAGCAAATGAGTCTCAGCTTGGTCTTTATTAGAACCCAGATGTGGTTGGAACATAAGAGAGAAGAGAGAACGGAGTTGAAGTCACATGGTACACCTATTTGAAAAAGGTACAAAAGCTGGGCATCTTTCCATTTAAAAGATGGTAATTTCCGGGGCTCAGGGGAGTTACCTTACTCACTGACTCCTCTCACCATCCCCTGCTGTTAGCCCAGCCCCAGGCCCAGTCTAAGGAGAGACACTCGTCCCAATGTGGCTATCTGGCATAATGTAATTTAATAGAGGATTCAAATAGATTTAGACTATGTCCCACTGCCTCCTCCACCACCAGAGAATAAAAAATAGAAAATCTTGCTCTGATAACATCAAGGAACTTGGATGCAAAGACATATTTCTTTTTTTAAAAAAAAACATACATACATATGTGTGTGTGTTGTTGTTGTTAATCCTCACCTGAGGATATTTTTCCATTGATTTTTAAAGAGAGTGGAAGGGGAAGAGGGAGAGCTAGAGAGAGAAACATTGATGTGAGAGAGACACATCGATTGGTTGCCTCCCACACACACCTCCAATTGGGGCTCGGGATCGAGCCTGCAACTGCGGCATGTGGCCTTGACCGGAATCAACTGCGGCATGTGGCCTTGACTGGGACCCTTCAGTCTGATGGCTGATGCTCTATCCACTGAGACAAACCAGCTAGGGCCAAAGACGCATTTATAAGGAGAATGACTGAGCCTCCCCTCCTGGGAGTGTCATTCATTTCCTTGTATCCTTGGGAAAGTTACTGAATCTTTCTTGAGCCTTTTACGGTGTTCCCACTGAAAATTAAATCAGAATACTGGCTGGGCTGGATGGCTTCCATTTGCTTCTGTGATCTCCTCTCTACCCTTTCACATCCTGCTCTGGCCCAGGCTGCCCTCTCTAGGCAACTGAAACCTCAGCAGAAGATGGGGAGGCGGGTATAGGGACGTGGGGGGGAGGAGGGGGCGGGATGTGGGGTAGAGATGAGGTAGGGTTGTTTATTATTACAACGTTCTCTTGCAAGGTTGACACAGGCTGGCTGCTTCAGCTTTTGAAAGACAGCACCTCACAGCCTCTCCTGTCCTACTTCCTGCAGGCCTGGGAGCAGTAACACCACCCACCTGGTAGGAGCTCTGGGGTACTGCACCCTCCCACCCTTCTCACAACTTCCCAAACTCTTTTCAAATTACCCAGTCTGAGTGTGCCTTCCGTTTCCAGCAGGGCCCCTGATGAATGCAGATCTCTTATGAACTAGGATGTTTGAGAATCGGGGAGGAAGGGAATTTGGCAGTTCACGGCTTCAAACGAGGATTCCAAGCCCGGCCGGCACGGCTCAGTGATTGAGCATCGACCTGTGAACCAGGAGGTCACGGTTCGATTCCTGATCAGGGCGCATGCCGGGGTTGTGGGCTTGAACCCCAGGATGGGGCGTGTAGGAAGCAGCCGATCGATGATTCTCTTTCATCATTGATGTTTCTCTCTCTCTCTCTCTCCCTCTCTGGAATCAATAAAAATATATATTTATTTATTTTTTTTTTAAAAAAAAGAGGATTCCAAGAACTAAGACAGAAGCTGCATAGCCTTTTATGCCCTAGCTTGAGAAGTCACATAATATCACTTCCACCCACATTCAAGGGTCAGGCGTAGCTGAAGGAACACAGGTCTGACATCTGGATGGGAGGAGTATCAAAGAATTGGCAACTATGTTTTAAAACCACCACCATAGTGGAACACAAATTCAACCCCAGCCAAGACTCCAGACATGAGGGACACCATCTTGGATGATCCAGACCCATCCATCCACCAGCTGAGCAACCTCAATTGCCACCACAGGGATCAAAAACATCACCCAGAGAAGTCTTGCTCAGATTCCTGACCCACAGAATCTGTAAGATAGAATAAAATGGTAGTTGTTTCAAGTCACTAAATATTGGGGCAGTTTGTTACGCAGCAATAGTAACGAGCACAGTCCTTTATTTTATGGAATCCTTATGGCAGCCATTATTTTTTCCAGATTAGGAAACCAGGGGAGGAGAAGTTAAATAACTTAACTGGCACTGCCCAGCTAACAACTGGGGCTATACCCCAGATCTTGCTGAACAAATAATCTTTGTTCCTTCCATTGTCACAGACTGCTTCTGGAGGGTGAGAAAAAAACCTGGGTGAAACATTGGAGAATGCTGCAGATGCCCTGGGGAGCCTTCCTCAAGCTTTTGTCTGGGTCAGGCTTGTTCCAAGAGTATCTATATATATAAAAGCCTAAGCGACCGTCCAACCATCCGACCATCTGACCGGTAGCTATGATGCACATTGACCACCAGGGGGCAGACGCTCAATGCAGGAGCTGCCGAGCAACAGCAACTTTGCAGAGTGCCCTTTCGCATTCCAGGATCCCTTGGGGGATGTCGGACTGCCGGTTTCGGCCCAATCCCTGCAGGGACCCCATCTGCCAGAGGGACCCTCCTCACTCTGCAGATGCCCTTTGAGCCCTGGCACCGCCCCAGGTGCAGCTGGCCGGGGAGGGACTGTGGGAGGTTGGCTCCAGGGCGTGTCCGGCCCTTCTCGCCCAGTCCCACCCTGCCGGCCACCTTCTAATTAATTTCCTTTCAATGTGCATGAATCCATGCACCAGGCCTCTGTTCTATCTAATAAAAGAGTAATATGCAAGTTGACCGTACCTCCGCTACAAAGATGGCGGCCCACATAGCACCAGGGTGGGACGCTAGCGTTGTCACCATGGTGACGATGCTAGCGTCCCACTCACAGGCCGCAGAGGGAGGAAGAGCTGCAGACAGAACGCTGGGCTGCTGGGCGGGGGGCACGCTCAGAGCCTCCGCCTGTGCAGCTTGGAACATGCCCCCGGCCCAGCAGACAGAAGCCCAGCTGACAGAAAGCAGGCAGTGGGCCGGGGGTGAGCTCTGAGCTGCCGCAGTGTGACTTGGGACACGCCAAACAGACAGACGCTGGGTCGGGGGCTGCTCAGAGCCGGCGCTGAGCGGCTTGGGACACGCCCCCGGCCCAGTAGACAGAAGCCCAGCTACAGAACCGGGCCGTTGGGCCGGGGGCTGCTCAGAGCTGGCCCTGCGCGGCTTGGGACATGCCCCCGACCCAGTAGATGGAAGCCCAGCTGACAGAACTGGGCCATTGGGCCAGGGGCTGCTCAGAGCCAGGGCTGCTTGGCGGCCCACCTAGCACCAGGGTGGGACGCTAGCGTCATCACCATGGTGACGACGCTAGCGTCCCACTCACAGGCCTCAGAGGGAGGAAGAGCTGCAGACAGAATGCTGGGCTGCTGGGCTGGGGGCATGCTCAGAGCCGCCACCCGCGCAGCTTGGAACACCCCCTGGCCCAGCAGACAGAAGCCCAGCTGACAGAACCGGGCCGCTGGGCCAGGGGCTGCTCAGAGCCGGCACTGCGCGACTTGGGACACGCCCCCGGCCCAGCAGACAGAAGCCCAGCTGACAGAAAGCGGGCGGTGGGCTGGGGGTGAGCTCTGAGCCGCCGCAGCGCAACTTGGGACACGCCAAGCGGACAGAGGCTGGGCCGGGGAGCGATGCTGTGCAGCTTGGGACACGCCTCTGGCCCAGCAGACAGAAGCGCAGCTGACAGAAAGCAGGGCCGCTGGGCTGGGGGGGCGCAGCTTGGGGCATGCCCCCAGCCCAGTGGACGGAAGCCCTGCAGACACAATGAAGGGGGTCCTCTGTGCATGAGCTGCAGAAGAAACACCTTTTCTTACAGCTCATTGGCTAAGCTCCCTGTAAGCTGCCTCTCACAGTGTTCTTGGTAACTTGAGTAATAAGAACCTAAGAAGGTGTTCTAAGGTTTTTCCACCACAATCCTGGAGGAAAAACAAAGGTCCGCTGCTGGAGGACTAAGAAATGTCATAACCTGCCCTAGCCAGTTTGGCTCAGTGAATAGAGGCTTGGTCTGCCCACCACAGGGTCCAGGTTTGATTCTGATCAAGGGCATGTACCTAGGTTGCAGGCTCCTCCCTAGCCAGGGCCCAGGTCAGGGCTCATGCAGGAGGCAACCTCTAGTTAATTATAAAAACCAATAGCTCTCCCCAAGGTTCTAGGGCTAGCCTCCAGTAGTCATCATTGTCTTCAGAAAAGTCTTGTTTGTTTGTTTGTTTGTTTGTTTGTTATTTATACTTCTCTGGGTTCCAGGAAGACAGGAAGCAGCTGGAGAGAGCAAGAGGTTTATTGTCACAGTGGCGATGTCACCCTGGAGCAGTAAAGTCCCCTTTACTGACTTCCCATCCCAGTTAATGGCAATTCCGTCCTTCCTGATCTTCAGGCCAAAGCCCTGGCAGTCCTTGTCGGTTCTTCTTTCTCTCCAATCCCTCAGAAAATCCTGTTGGCTCTATTTTGAAAATATACCCATAACCCACAGCTTCCCACCCCCACCACAGCTTCAGGACCAGGGGGATCAAGCCACCATTATTGCTTGTCTAGGTTTTTGCAGCTTTCTCCTCACTGGTCTCCCTGCTGTCTCTGCTCCTTAGTGTCACAGTGACCCTTCTAAAACCCATGTCTGAATGGGCCCCTCCCCTGCTTGAAACCCTTCAATGGCTTCCTTCCCTCACTCAGAAGAAATCCCAAGGTCCTTGCCACGATATAGAAGACCCTGCTGCATCTGTCCCCAATGCCTCTCTTACCTCCACCCCCACTGCCTCCCTCCTGCTCATTCCCCTTCAGCCGCACGGTACCCTTTTTGGCCCAGTGGTGCCTCTCCTTAAGGTCCTTGCTCTCGCTGTTCCCTCTGCCCAGAAGGTTCTCTCCCAGATCTTCCCATGGGAACATGCTCCATAATTCCTCTCAGGTCTTTGGGACAGATGCCACCATTCCTGAGAGGTCTTCCCTGGCTAGATAAGCAGCTCACAGCTCCTTCCTTCTTTCCTCCCTTATCTTTCTATGTGGCTCTTCTCCCCATTTACAATCCATTTTCTGTCTCCCCATCTGGAATGGAAGTTCTATGAGGTCAGAGATTTTGCCTGTTTTGTTCATGGCTTTATTCTCAGTGCCTAGCTCAGTGTCTGTGTCATCAGCACCCAAGAGTTATCCAACGCCGTTGAATGAATTGAGTCACAGATTCTTGAAGCTCTGATGACAGCAAAGATCTTCTCTCCAGATAAATTCCCAGGCATGAACAGTTTTTCAGACACTCCCCAATGATGGAGGGTATTATAGATGTGGGGGAGGCAACCTCACTGCCCACCATCCCCATCCTGTCACACAGAAACTCATCCTTCAACTTCAAGCCCTGCTTCAGGAAGACCTAAGGAACTGTGGCCTATTGTCATAGTTCCCGCTGGCCGCTCATCTAGGCCAGATTGGGGGAGATGACGAAGTTCCTGGTTCATTCAGTCTTTCTATGTCATCTCTGCCCTATTCCACCCGTCACTGATGGCTGCAGGCCGCCTACCTCCCACAGATTTAAGTTCTCTGGTTTTGCGTTTCAACATCTGCCTCAACCCATTTTCGGTAACCTGACTCTTTCCCAAGAGAAGAAAAAGGAGGGAGCTGGGGAGATTGAAAGGTGACCAGGAAAAGCCCAGGATTGGGGTGATGATGGGCATTGGGGACGGGAGGGGCACAGATCCTTTCCCGAGAAGCTAATTTGGAGGATAACAAAGCCAAGGGGCCCCTCCCCCAGTGAAGGTCACCTTGTATAAAAGGGCAATTGTTCCGCAGTAGCTTTCAGCTAGTTCCCTCTGATGCTATCTGGCCGAGAGAAAACAAGAGCCTGCTTGATGGGCGCCGTCCAAAGGCAGGGGTCGTAAGTGAGGTGGAAACTTGCCCTGGGTTCGGACATCGAATGAAGAAAAAATGGCCTTCTGTGCTGTGGGCACCGAGGTGAGCATCCGGAGGCCTCATCTTTATTCCACCTTCCCCTGCCTTCAGAAAGCGGTCTGGAGTGAGCGAGCTCCAGGCTGACACCTAGGGGTGCGGCTCTGGACTGGGCAGGGGCAGAGAATTAGGCAGGCAGGCAGTCTCAGAATTGATTCTTGTAAAGATACAAGAGGAACATTTAGGGCTGCATTCTTGCCTGGAGCTATTTACCATCCCTAAGCCTAAGTCAAATAGTACAAATAGGATAACAGCTTTCTTGGAATTCACCATCCTAACAGAGATAGAATGTTCAGCACTGATTCCTTAGTTTTGAAAGGGTTCTTTGCTAAGATATATTGCAAAAAAAACCTACTGTGGCCCACAAAGAATCCCCTGGGGAACTCTCCCCAAAACACCAATGGCAGGACTCCATCCCCTCCAGACCAACTAAATCATAGTCTCTGGGGTTGGGGGTGGGAGTGGGGCTTTGATGGTTTTTTAAGTTCCGTGGGTGATCTTAACGTGCAGCTAGAGTAGAGTGAGGACCCCTGAACTGTCATCTGGTCCTTACTGCTTCTAGGGGAGTGACCCTCCCCAATCCCATAAGGATTCAAGTGCACCTGCCATTGTCAATGGGGTGAGGAGGCAGGCAGTGGGCTTAAGCTACACTATTGGGCGCCCCCAGCCTGGGAATTTGAGTGATAGATGCAAATTCCATCTCAGTCTGGCTGCCCTGGTTATCCCAGGAGGTTATGTACTGGGGAACTTTTGGCCAACATTTCCCCCCAGTAGACCAGGAACAGAGACAGCTGGTCTCCTGCAGGAAGGAAGAGAGGAGGCGCCACAGGACTTGGGACTTGGGGGTCTCACGTCTCCCATCTGGAGGCCATACATGGGCAGAGTGAGGGAGAGCCTCGGTAACCGTCGCCTTTGTCTCCGGAAGAGGGTCAGCTTCCAGGTTGGAACTTTATGCGACTGTCCCCTGCACCCTGGAAGGTCTAATGTGACCAATAACCCTTGACTATAGTTTAAACCTTTTAGGAAAACCCTCTAAAACTCAGGTTAAACACAGCACTTCTGTGTCACCAGCAACTGACCTGCCTCCACTCCCATCCTCCACCGTTGAATTCATACAAACGAGAAGACACTTCACAGATTTCAAGAATAAGGACTTCTGGGTTCCCAGATGGGTTCTATGCGTAGAGCAGTCAACAGCCTTGAATTTCTGCAGCTGTGGCTTTTAAAACCTTGGCCTTCTGTTGACTTTGGGGATAGAATTGTTTGTCTTGTTTTCTTATCCACAAAATGGAACTCAGAGTACCAATGTGATCAGATTGCTTTGAGGAGTAACTAATAAAAGGGCTGTGAACCACGATAGAGATGTGGACATGCCTCTTAGGAATGAGTCACTGTAGAATGGCGAGAAAGGGGCCTTTGGGAAAGCTTTGTTGGAAGTTTAGCCTATCAGCCAAACTATGTGATCTCAGGCAAGCGACTGAACCACCCTGATCCTCAGATCCCTCATTGCAGATCCTGGCTAAGGCCGCCTATTTGCAGAACTTCTGTGTGGAGCGAAAGAGATAATGCCTGAAGACACTGGCACACCTGGCTTTATTGCACTTCACTTCACCAATGTTGACTTTTTTGCAAAAAAAATTGAAGGCAACACCCTCCACCAGCAAAAGATCACAACTCACTTTACTGCGATACTCACTTTATTGCAGTGGCCTGGAACCGAGCCCGCAATATCTCTGAGGTATGCCTGTATACAGTAGGTGCTCAACGACGTTGTGTCCCTCCCTCCACGACCTCCCTCTTTACCTAAGGTAACTTAGGCTGTAACTTCCCTTCCTTCCCCAAATGCCAAACGTTAAAGTCAGACAAAGGTTTCCTTCTCTCGTGTGTAACAAGCTGAGCATCAGGAGTCCAGACTGAAAGGCTCGTCCTATGGAGTTGGGCACTCAGGCTCCTCCACAAGCGGCTTCCATCCTGCAGTTGAAGATGGTGATTTCTAGGAAGGAGAGTGGGGCGACAGAGAGCAAGCCTCTCCCCTTCGAGGGCACGGTCCGGAAGTTCTACTCACATCCCCTGCGGCTGAGTGTGAGCTGGAATGCAACGCTGGGGCTTGCATTTGTGGTAGAAAGCCCAGCTCCACCATCTACTTTCTGTGTGGTCTTGGCCAAGTCACTCAACGTCTTTGTGCCTCTGTTTCTTAATATTTCCTGAAGTGAATGTGAAATGTAAACGGGTTAATATACCCCAAGCACTCAGGATAGTTACCGGGCACAGAGGAGTGAAAGCTATTATTAGTATCTTCATTTCCACATGGCCACACTTAACTGTGAGGGAGGCTGGGAAATGTCCTTAACCAGCTGGCTGTGTGTCCACCTACAAGTTTGGAATTCCATTGTCCAAGGAAGGAGGGGACAGGGGACATTCAAAGACACGTCTCTTGTCATGTAAGACTTGCTAAAATAACTAAAATGACTGCTGGCGAGGATTTTGATCTCTAATTTGGGCCTAAAAAACCCTATGGAAAGCCCTCCTTGTGTGATGGGGTGGGTGTGATCCATCCCTAGAGATGGAGACAGTCATAGAAATAATGAAAATGTGGGAGGCTCTGTCTCAATTGTCCACATGACCTGTCTCAAGGTCCCACAAAACTCTAGTTTTATGAAAAGTACCACTTTTTTTTTTTTTTAACCCCATTCTTTCCCCAGATCTTACTGAGGGCTTATCTGCCAGGCTAGATGTCCACGGTGAATGCCATCGTTGCTGGCAGTGCCATAATTCTCTCAAGTTTACGGTACGTATGAGGCTCTCCCAGGCAAGGCGCCAGGATTCCTGACTCTGAAAGGTGTAGATCCCATGAAGACAGTCCACCTGCTCCTTGTCCATCAGCACCCACCGATGAGTGAGCCAGGAGATCCAACTGGCTTTTCTGGTTACAGATTCTCCACCGCAAGGAAGGGGAGGAACTGGAGAGCAATCAGTCAACCAATAATAAACCTGGTGCTAATATGACTTCAGCTTATGCAAAGGAGGCTCAGAGGCTGTCTCTTAACACCCAAAGCAAGTACATGCTGTGACCAAAGGAACAGGTACTCACCTCTGAGCAAAGTGGAGCTGACCACGGAAATGAAAAAACTAATAAACAAAGGGGGTGATTTTGGAGCATTATAAACAGGCAATAGAATTTCTCAAGCAACCCTTACATTGTATTTTACCTCTTGACTTTTTCCCAGCAGCTCTTCAAGAATGCATATTTGAATGTATCCTTTGGTACACATTTGGTGTTTTATGGGTGCTTCTTGGTGATGACTCTTTGGATAAAGATCCTCGTCACCTTTAAATTTCTCAGCTCCATCCTCTCTCCTCAATCAAACGCATCTATAAACAAAACTCTCCAATTAATCCTTTCTAAAGCCAAAGTACTTGGTAAGCAAATATATCCACTCCTTAAATTGCTTGCCCTAATATGTCCCTCTCTGAGAATCTTCCGGGGAAACACGTGATGAATATAATTACTCTGTGTTTCATCTCTGCTGCCCATGTCTTCTGGTGCGCTTCTGATTTCATTTTGGAAAATTCTTGGCACTTCCTCGGAATACAGGTCTTTGCTCATCCAGTACCTCGGGCAGAGGAATTCACGAGTGGGTGCGTAATCAACACTAATGAATAAAAGGTGTTGGCATTAGGGTCCTCCACTTCACCTCTGTTTCAAATTGTTATGAGAGCCTAGAATTTTCTGTCCTACAAATAAAGCCTGTAGGTGTTGGCCCATGGACCCTCGGCAAGGTACCAATAATAAACACAAGGTATTTTTAGCAGCACTGCCTTCCCATTTCCCATCTCTCTTCGTCGGGGCGGGGGGGGGTGGGAGGAGTCTCCTACAGACTCAGCGGATATCCTCTCTGAAACCAGTGTCCATGTCGCTTGGGCCTCACCCTCAGATACAGTCCATTCATGGGTTTCCATCTGCTTGTGATTTCTGTCATCTGCTTCCTGGTTTGAATGTGATACTTGGGTCCCTGCAAGACATATTGCCGGGAAAGTTGCCCGTCCTTCAACAAACCTCAGTGATTTTCCACTCGGCAACCTGCGTGGGGGGGTCCACGAAGCCGTCCTGCAGCAGAAAGTTCGTGGCTACCCTCCCCACCTCCCAGTCCTCTTATTGACTTTTGGTTTTGTAGACTATCATATATATCATTAATTTAATTTTCTACTGACTTTGAAAAAAAGTAATTGCTGGGGGGGTGGGGGGGAAATGTATGCAGACCAAGAGTCTCAAGTATATGACCCTACTTTACTAGTATTCATCCCTTTAACAAAAATGACATATATGTAAAAGACACACACACACACACACACACACACACACACACACACACTCCTGCACCTCTCCCATGTCTCAAACGGGGGGAGGTATGTATAACCTCAACCTCCATACATGCTCACTGATGGAATTTCTCCACATCTTCCCCTCTGCCAAGCACAGTTTAACAACCACATGGAGAAGGAGCCGCGAGGGCCCGCTGCTTTTTATGCTCGATGGCAAGGAAGGCTGGGACTCCCTCTAGCCACATCTCTCAGCAAACACACTGGTCCGGTGGTTCCTGATCAGAGGGGTTGTGTCCTTCCTCCTGAAATTGTATCCTCTATCCCCTTGTTCTTTGCTTTGTTAACTTTGAATGGCCCTTGGAAACAGTTTAAATGTCCTCTCTTAGAGGAAACTGTCCCTGGGCCCCCTTGCCACCCTCCCCCTGAGTGGGCTGACCCTGGGCCCAACCCTGGCCTGGCAGGGATGCCACTCCATCAGTAATTTACTGGTCACTCTCCCACCCTCTTAATGACATATTCATTAAGGGAAGGGACAGTATCGTACTGAGCTGTGGACTGCAGTAGTGCATAGTACATGGTAGGTACTAAATGTTTCTTGAGCCAATGAATACAGCTAAGAACTTTGGGGACTCCATCTTTCTCATTGAGATCCCTAAGGTGTTTTTTTTAAAAAAAAATCAGTGACTTAATGGAATTACTTAGAGTTAAGGCAGTGCTTCATACAAAATAGGCCAATAATAAATACGTTACTATTTAGTTATTATTATGACATCTTCCAAGAACCCCTATCTATATATATAAAAGCCTAATAAGCAAAGTGTCCCCTTGGAAGGTCAACCATCCCAGAATTTGATCACTCGCTATGATGTGCGCTGACCACCAGGGGGTGGCACGGAACAAAGGAAGCCTCGGCCAGCAGATGGCAGTCACTAGGGACCCTTAATGGTGTACGAATTTCATGCACTGGGCCTCTAGTTTCTAAATAAGCTGATTCTATCTTTTCCCAGCCTTACCCTTCCTTGGCTTCAGAAAATCCTCTTCTGTCCTCAGTACCATTCCATTTATTTCATATTTTACTCACCACCCTCTTCAGTATTTCCTCCAGCTACTCTGCTCTTGGAGTCATCCCCTCTACCTAAACTCTGTCCTCCCAGGCAGCTAGGGGACCTCCAAGGGGAAGTTGAGGGTCTGAGGGGGCTGGGAGGGAGAAGAGGGCCTATCCCTTTGCCTAAATCTGAGGGTGCCAATTGACAGTTCTCAGATACATTTTGTTCAGCCCACAAAGGTGGCACATACAGTGTTTTAAAAGAATGGACATTAGTTAGTTGCCAGTATTTAAAAATCCGTATCCTTGGCAATGCTAGGCCCAAACTCTCACATTGTAACAATGAGGTGATTCATTGATTCCACTTCAGGGTATATATCTGAAGAGACCCAAAACACTAATTCAAAAGAATAATTGCACTCCTACCTTCATTGAAGTATTATTTACAATAGCCAAGATATGGAAGCAATCCAAGTGCCCATTATTAGATGAGTGGATAAAAAAGTTGTGGTAATATATACAATGCAATATTACTTGGCCATAAAAAAGAATGAAATCTTACCAGCTGTGACAGTATGGATGGACCTAGAAGGTATTATGCTAAGTGAAATAATTCAGTTCGAGGAAGACAAATACCATGTGATTTCACTTATATGTGGAATGTAAAGAACTAAATTAACAAACAAACAAAATTGAAACAGACTCATAGACACAGAGAGTGGATTGATCGCTGCCAGAGGGGAGGGGGTTTGGGAGACTGGGTGAAAAAGGTGAAGGGATTCAGAAATACAAATTGGTAATTACAAAATAGTCATGAGGATGTATAGCATAGGGAATATAGTCAATAATATTGTAATAACTATGTCTGGTGCCAGGTGGGTACTGGAAATATCGGGGGCATACTTTATAAAGTATGTGATATTCTAACCACTATGCTGTACACCTGAAACTAATACAAAATAATATTTAAAATATATTTTTATTAATCTCAGAGAAGAATAGAAGGGAGAGAGAGATAGAAATATCAATGATAAGAGAGAATCATTGATCGGCTGTCTTCTGCATGCCCCCTACTGGGGATTTAGCCCACAACCCTGGGCATGTGCCCTGATGGGGAATCAAACCGTGACCCCCTGGTTCACTCAACCACTGAGCCATATCAGCTGGGCCAAAATAATATTGAAAAATAAAAATTCAACTGAATACACATAAAGTTCTAGTTGGCCTTTTTAAGTGATTAATGAATTGGGAAGTATCCCATTTAGCAATTAGAAGGGTGCTTGGAGGAGTTGTACAAAATGGTAGAAAGAGTGGGATAAGCAAGTTAAAAGAGTGGATTATTTCAGGCAAAGCCACCTTCCCTTAGGAGAAGGAGGGTTGGGGGGGAGGGGAGAGTTATCAGGCAAATTATCTCACTAGGACTGGCGAGGAAATTCCAGACTAATTGGTTTAAATTCCACTCCTGGGAGAGGCTCTAACTGCAATTAAGTTAGGAATTAAGTCTTGATGGGGCTTAGCAAGAGTGATTCCATTTTGGGACTGTTGTTTATTTTTAACAGCTCTTAATAAAATGTCCCTCCATTTTAGCCTATCTGTTCTCTCATCATGATTAAATTCAGGATATTTATTTTGGTAAGAATACCACAGAAGTGATGTTGTATCTTACTCAGTGCCTCGTAGCAGGAGGTACATGCTGTCTGGTGATACTAACTTTGAAATCTGCTGGTGGCTCACAAGTTTCTCCATTGCAAAGTTACTTATGAATTAGGAAGGGAGAATAGTATCTTCTAGGGAAATACTTCCAGATGAGATAAAGATCCCCCTTTTTTTTTTCATCATACTTCCACCCACTAATTCTAATATCCATTGATGATTCTTGCCTGAAACAATCACAAATAATTTTAAACTAGAACAATAATGAAGAGAAACATGATCGGCTAATCTATGAAAAGTACTTCATAAATGAGAATGCCCCTTAATCTTGTCTCTCTCAGATAGCAGGTGGAAGTCACAGGGTGTCCATTTTTTCACTGAATTATTTATGAGCCCAGGTCCCCACTGAATGGCCTGGGTTCCGGGTGGTGAGGTCCCGCCTGCCCACCTTCTCATCCATTTTTACAAGTCATATACTTCCCACAAGTCTCAGCTCAAAGCTCTGTTCTGCATAAAGTCTTTTATGGGAGGGCAGGATCTACCCTTATTTCCTCTGATATTTTTCTGCACTTAACAATAACATTCGGGTCTCAGCACTCCCCCGTGGCGGTGGTAGGAAACAAAGAAAGGTGATTCATAGTTCCCCAAGAAACAGTAAAGAGAAGTGCATGAAAAATTAATGAATTCTAAAGAAAAGAACAAGCTTTATGGAAATCCAGAGGAAATCATAGAAAAAGTGGCTTTTGAAACGGGACTTGAAGGATGCAGAATTTGAGCTGTGGGTGAAGGTAGGAGGCTTTCTAGATTGAGAAAAGGTGGTTGTGGGCATAAAATGGTCATACCTGCAGAGACATGTGACAATGTACTGGGGGCTGGGCAGGCCTGGTAAGCATTCTAGGCGGGTTGGGTAAAGGGCTGGGAAGAGACTCAACCACTTTACAGAGGCTTTAACACTGTTCGTGTGGGATGTTAGCCCAGATTTGAGCCTGGGGGTTTCAGGGCAATAATTCTTGCAGGACGGTGGGGAGGAGGGGAGGGTGGATTGGATGAATATGTCATTGGAGGGACGGACGCCCATCAGGAGTGTTCTGGGCAGACTATGAGCACCTGAAATTTAGGTAGCTGTTAGAAAGGAGCAGCCAACTGGTCAACAGCCAGTGTTCCACTGCTTCTTTGTAATTCTGAAATCTAACAAGTTGAAAACCACCCGGCTGGTGTAGCTCAGTGGTTGAGCATCGACCTATGAACCAGGAGGTCATGTTCAATTCCCGGTCAGGGCACATGCCCGGGTTGCAGGCTCCATCCCCAGCAACCGACCAATGATTCCATCTCATCACTGATGTTTCTATCTCTCCCTCTCCCTTCCTCTCTGAAATCAATAAAAATGTATTTTAAAAAATAAAACGATGAGCTGAAACCGGTTTGGCTCAGTGGATAGAGCGTCGGCTTTCGGACTACAAGGTCCCAGGTTCGATTCCGGTCAAGGGCAAGTACCTTGGTTGCGGGCACATCCCCAGTGGGGGCGTGTGCAGGAGGCACCTGATCGATGTTTCTAACTCTCTATCCCTCTCCCTTCCTCTCTGTGAAAAATCAGTAAAATATATTAATAAAAAATAAATAAAATGATGAAAACCAAGAATTTCCTCTTAAGTTTGCAGACAATGTGTTTGGTAGAAAACGCTGACTTAAACAGATGTGAAGCTATTTGTTGTCTTGATTGACCCCTCTTCCTGAATTAAAAGGTGGCCACGATTCTGCTCCTCCCACCCGAGGCGGTTTCTAGTCCCCCGTCTGACTCCAGGCTGCCCCTGTCCCTGGTTTTCCCCAACGGAATGTGGCAGAAACGATGCTGTGTAGCTTTCAACACTGGGCCTTGGGAGAGCTTGCTTCTGCTTTGGCCCCTCTTGGAAGGCTCCCTCTTGGAAGGAACCATGTGGAAGTACCCTGAGCCCACCATGCGGGGAGGAAGCCTAAGCTTCGTGAAGAGAGAGAGGCCAGGTGGAGGAGCGCTGACGTGCCAGCCTGCGAGTGAACAGGATGAGTGAAGCCTTTTGGAGTTTTCTAGTCCTGTCCACTGGGAAGCAGCTGCGTGAATGACTCCAATCAACACCACATGGAGCAGAAGAGCCGCCAGCCAAACTCTGCCCAAATTCCTGAGCCACAGACTCATGAACAGATAAGACACCACTGTCATTTTACACCACTCATGTGTTTTTTTAAAAATATATTTTATTGATTTTTTACAGAGAGGAAGGGAGAGGGATAGAGAGCTAGAAACATCAATGAGAGAGAAACATAGACCAGCTGCCTCCTGCACACCCCCTACCGGGGATGTGCCCACAACCAAGGTACATGCCCTCGACTGGAATCGAACCTGGGACGCTTCAGTCTGCAAGCCAACGCTCTCTCCACTGAGCCAAACCGGTTTTGGCTACACCACTCATGTTTAAGGAGTGTTTATGAAATTGCAACAAACACACACTTAACATCATCCGTATATTTTCATTGCAGAAAATCAGTGTATTTGATGAGAAGGCCACTCCAGCCCTTACCAAGGGTGTTATGAAGTACATGGTGTATGTACATTTTACCTTTCTGAAAAAAAAAAAATCTGAATTTTGAAATCCATCTGGCTGCAAGGGTTTTTTGAGAAGGAATTGTCCTTTGTATTACAGAAATAGAGCTGTCTAGAGTTCCTTCCTGTCTTCCTGCATTCCCAAAATGTCACGAAGGATGCCACAGACTCCTCCAGGCATTTCACATGTGTATCTCATATTTCCCCAGTGACATTATCGCTTTCTTGAAATCAGTAACTCTCACACTTCAGCGTGTATCACAGTGACTTGGAGGGCTGGTTCAAACACAGCTTCCTGGGCTCTGCGGCCCCCCCCCCCCCCCCCCCCCGCCCCCGCCCAGTTTCTGACTCAATGGGTCTGAAGCGGGGCTTGAGAACTTGCATTTCTGACAGCTTCCTAGGTGATGCTGACGCCGCTGGTCCAGGGACCATACTTGGGAGAACCACTCCTCCTGGGGAGAGTGCCATGTTTTAATTTTTGTTGCATTTGCCCACCAGTGCAAGGTGCTTATTAACAAATGCTCATGGACAGAATTTCCCCTAACCTTTATCTTTGCACTGTGTTTGAAGCCTTCACTTTCATTCCTGAGGTCCTCCAGGCTGGCCCTAGACTGAAAAGAAACGAATTCCTTGTTTTCTCAGATGGTAGTTTCTGCTCCTCTTAGTTCAGCTGATAGGACAGTGTGTGGATAAAATGTTACTTCTGACCCCTTTTTTTTTTAGCCTGTGTTGGAACAGATCAGAGCGAATGCCTTTGCTGTGAACCCAAAGCTATTCTCTATTTGTGACCAAGGATTATGTCCTTTCCTTTAGGTGGTTTCCAAATAACATTTTGTGTCTTGTCATCCTTTCACGAAACAGAAGGAGGGGCCACCCAGAACACGCCTCTTTTCGATGAGAAGTCCACCTGTCAAAGCCCCATTTCACAGATGGTACCACTGAGGCCCAGAGAGGTGCAGCCCCTTGCTCATGGTGGTACAGCTGTGGAATGCCAGTGCCTCAGGGCTGGAGCCCAGGTCCAACTTGACCCTATAACAAGGTGCTCACTAAATAGGACTCTGGTATCTCCCTCGCCTCGGCTCCACGGGTCCCCCTCCCCCCCACAGCCACTAAGTGCTTTCTGAAACCCTGACCCTGTAACGCATTGACCCCACAGCAGCTCCTTGAGGAGGAAAGACCCTGCTTGATTCGTTGAATGAAATGGTCTGGCAGCCCAGCCCGCAGGGCTCAGTGGTTGAGCACTGACCATTGGACCAAGAGGTCACGGGTGGATTCCTGGTCAGGGCACATGCCCGGGTTGCGGGCTGCTCTCCGTGTGTGAGCATGCAATGATTCTCTCTCATCACTGATGTTTCTCTCTCCCTTCCTCTCTTAAGTCAATAAAAAAAAAATATATTTTTTTTTAAAAAAAGAAAGAAATGGCTTGGGGGCCCTTTGCACCTTGGCGTGCAGAGGCGCCTATTCTAATGCTGAGTACGAACAGCACCGCCCGTGGGTCCTAACATTCACTTTGCGCACCCACAGAGTTTGAGCTTTTTCTTCCAAGATTTTCTTCCGAGAGTGACGGGAGACCCACATGCCCCTCCTCCCCCATCTCCGGGCCAGAGCCGTGCCCTCGGCTCCACGGATCCCCGCGGCGGGGCCACCGCGTGCGCCCGGAGGTGTCTCGCCCTCCAAGCCCAGCGATTAGGTTGGTTCCTCACATTGTTCCCGGCAGGAGGGGCAGGAAATGCCGCCGGTGCTGGTGGCGGCGACCGCGGCGGGCGGGGGACAACCCCCGCCGTCGCCGGGGCAATCCTGTTGGCCTCGCATCGATCCGGGTCTAAGGTCCGGCCGGGTCAGAGTTCCCGCCGCTCGGTCACACCCCACCCCTGCTCGGAGGGCTCCGTCTGGCGGCCTCGGTGTCCCCGCGGGGCCCCTGCCGCCCAGGCCGCCGCCGTCAGGTGGAAGGAGACAGGTCAGCGGTGGCTGCCCGCCCGCCCGCCCGCGGGGGGGCGGAGCCTGTCGGAGGCCTGCGCCGGGCAGGGGGGCCGCGGGAGGCCGGGACCCCGCACCCCGTCCTCCGCGCGGCCCGCCCCGCGACCCTGGGCACCACCCCGCGCCCTCGGAGCCGCACCGTCCCGGGCAACAGGTGAAGAGGCCCCGGCCCGCGGCGCCCCGGCGGGGCGGCCCCTCCCCGCGCGCCTGGCGCCCGCCCCTCTCCACGCCCCCTCCCCTCCTCCCGGCCTCCGCCGCCAGCCTCGGCCGCCCGGCGGCCTCCCCCAGCTCCGGCCCGTCCTCCTCCTCTCACGCCCCCTCGCCGCCCGAGAGCCCGCACGCCGAGGAGCGGGGGGCGCCGCGCACTCGCTGGACACGCGCCGCCGCGGGACCGGCCCCAGTGGGCGCCCCCTGCGCGCCCCCTTCCCCGCGCCAGCCGCGCTCCCCTCCCCCTCGCCCGGGTCCCCCCCCCCCGCCCCCCCCCCGGCTCCGGGCCGCGCGTCCTGCCCCCGACGCGCTGGGGGTCCCCGCGGAAGGGCCAGCCCGGCCGAGGCGCGACGATGGAGGAGCCGCCGCGCACCCGCCCGCACACCGTCACCACCACCGCCAGCTCCTTCGCCGAGAACTTCTCCACCAGCAGCAGCAGCTTCGCCTACGACCGGGAATTCCTCCGCACCGCACCGGGGCTCCTCATCGTGGCGGAGATCGTGAGTGCGGGGCCGGGGGCGGGGGCGGGGGCGCAGGGGGACCGGCGCGCGCGCGCCTCGGCCGGGAGCCAGCGCCGGTCCGCGGACGGGCCTTTTCGCGCCGCCTCGCCTTCTCCCCAAAGTGTAGAACTCCGAGACCGCCTCTCTGAGCGGGGTCCAGTCCCCTTGGGGAAGAGGCTTGTGACCCTCAGGATGTCCGCCGGGGGAGAAACCCAACTTGCGGGGGGGGGGGGGGGGCCTGTGGGTGATGGAGGCTCATCCTGGGAGCTGCGCGGTTGGGGAGCCAGGAGTTTATGTGAATGCGAGTCACAGACAGCTGGTGCCGCCCTTACCTGCTCCCCACGTGGGTGGCCTCCTCCCTAAAGCAAAGCTTTCCAAAGATCGGGGCAGAGGAGAGGATTCATCCCTTTCCCCTAATGATCTCCCTGGTTAATAAAGTTGAGGCGAGTCAGGAAATGTTGACTGAATACAGTCCGAGGGCCTCAACCTCTGAGGACCCGCAGGGTCTCCCTCCCGCTTGGTGCTGGGGCGCATCCTGGTTTGGGCTGAGAACCTTCCTGGGGAGGAGGCCGGCCTGGGCGTGTGCGTTCTCCCCTTCCCAGGAGGACATGGAGGCTGAGAGGTTAAGTCCCAGCCAGTCCTTCTCGGCTGAAAAAGGACTGGTGGCCACTGTCTTTCTATTGAGCGAGTCTTCGCCGTGTGCCAGGGTCTCCTCAAGCTCTTTGGGTGCCTTCTGCCCTCATGTAACCCACACAACAACCCTACCCTGTGAAGGTGGCTTCAGTTATTATCCCATTTTACAGGTGAGGAAACTGAGGCATAGAGAGGGGGAGTAAGTCACCCTCCCCCCACCCCCCAGGTGGAGGAGCTGGAATTCAAACCCGGGCCTGCTCTTCACGGGTAATGGGCATCCCATCCAGCTGTCTAACCAGTGCCCCTTCCGCCACGTATCCCATACGTTCCTGTGGACACTTGTGGAATGAAAATCTAGCCTACGTGGGGGTGGGGAACGGGAGCCAGGATGGTGCACAAGTGACTGAAGACGCTGAGAAACCTTCAGCAAAAGTTGGGTACATCCAATAGCTTGCTTGTTCCTCCATTGTCTCAGAGCCCTCCCCGGGTCTACTGAGTCCCCCGCCCCCAGCTGGTGTGGAAGGACTTGGGAAGACGCAATAAGAAGCGAAGGGATTGGAATCGCCTTGTAGGAGGGCCCGGCTTACAGGAATTCAGCAAATATTTGCTGTGTGAATGAAGGAGCTGGCAGGCTCCCCTGCTCTTTCAAAGCAAACAGAAGCTAAGATGACAGGGATGGGGCTTCTGCCCTGGGGTGGATTTCGGCCCGGCATAAAGTAAAATGCTTCTCGTTTTCTGATTAATGATCAATAAGCTTCTATGTTCCACACTTTTTCAGAAAACAGGAAAGTGAAGGAAAACATGTAAATGGCCCACTATCCCATCCCTAGAAGCAACCACCGCTGATACATTGGCATGTATCCTTTTAGATTTCAATACATTTTTTGAAAAAGTCGAAAACCATGTAAGAAAAATGACTCTTGTGACTGCTACAGATAAGCTTGAATTCTTGCCAGCACGATATGTGCACACGTTTATAGAATCAAATAGTCCTATAGGCAGACGTGTTTCCCCACCCACTTCCATACCTAGAGGTACGAACATCCAAATCGCTTGGAGCTCTAAATCAGTGGTGGGAAACCGTTTTTCTGCCAAGGGCTATTTGGATATTTATAATATCATTCGAGGGCCGTACAAAAGTACCAGCTTAAAAATTAGCCTGCTATCTGTGGTCAGACATTTCATTAACTCACCGCTAATGCCTTGGCGAGGCCAGACTCAGTGATTTCTCGGGCCTTACTCAGCCACCTCTTTACCACCTCATTATACATATACCCTCCGCTCTCCCACTATATTTTGGGTTAGACCAGTGGTCGGCAAACTCATTAGTCAACAGAGCCAAATATCAACAGTACAACGATTGAAATTTCTTTTGAGAGCCGAGAACCGACTTCTGCGCATGGGCCACGAAGTTTCAGTCGCACTGGACGGGCGCGCCCGCACGTGGTATTTTGTGGAAGAGCCACACTCAAGGGGCCAGAGAGCCGCATGTGGCTCGCGAGCCGCAGTTTGCCGACCACTGGGTTAGATCAATAACAAGTGTTGACCTTCGGACACTGAGCCACTGAGGAGTCTATGAGCACTTTTCCCTGCCTGCCCAATTTCTTGTTTTCCCTGGAGTTAGTCCTTCTTTCTTTCCATCTTTTTAGTTCTCTGGACATTTAGTCACTAGTTGTGCCTTAGTTATCTAAGTCTCCTCTTAGGAAAACTGAGACACACTCCGAGACGGAACTGAGAGGTGTCCTGCCAGGGTCACCCTCGCAGTGGAGGGAGCCTCTGAGCTGCTCCCAGCTCAGGCGGGCACAGCTGGTGGCGGGGGTCTCCTGCACCGCCTGGGCTGGATCCCCTGCTTCCCAGGAGCAGCGTCCTGCCTGTCTGCCTTCCTTTTGGGAGGGGGCACACAGCCTCTCGTAGTTTCCTAAGAAAGGATGCATCTGTACATTGAGATTTGCATCTTTCAGAATGTCTTGATCCAACTGTTACACATAATTCATAGTTTGGGTCAAGAATGTTAGATTAGAAATTGTGGGGGTTTTTTTCTCCAGAATTTTTATAAAAATTTTTATTCTGTTGTCTTGTAGTTATTCTATGTATTTTTTTAAAAAATATATTTATTTTAATTCTTTTAAAAATATTTTAGAAGAATTTGTTTGAGCCAAAACTGACAACAATTGCCGGTAAAGATCTCAAATGCCCTGTTTATTCCAGTTGGTGATCCTCTTTTTTCTACAGCAGTGGTTCTCAACCTTCCTAACGCCGCGACCCTTTAATACAGTTCCTCGTGTTGTGGTGACCCCCAACCATAAAATTATTTCCGTTGCTACTTCATAACTGTAATTTTGCTACTGTTAATGAATCGTAATGTAAATATCTGTGTTTTCCGATGGCCTTAGGCTCTACAGCAGCGACCCACAGGTTGAGAACCGCTAGCAGGGTCGCCTAAGACCATCGGAAAACACAGATATTTACATTACGATTCATTAACAGTAGCAAAATTACAGTTATGAAGTAGCAACGGAAATAATTTTATGGTTGGGGGTCACCACAACACGAGGAACTGTATTAGAGGGTCGCGGCATTAGGAAGGTTGAGAACCACTGCTGTAGAATCTTCTTTCTTCTGTACTATCACAGTCGTGGGCCTTCATGTGAGTTCGTTTTCTTCCATTATACTGGGGAGCTGGTGTGTTCTCTCAATCAGGAAAACTTAGTTATCTTTAAGGAGAACTTTAACATTTACATTTTTTTTTTCTTTTTAGCTGGGTTATATGGCAGCTCTATTTTATTTTTAATTCTTTATTGTTGAAAGTATTACATATGTCCCCTTTCCCCTCCCCGCCATTGTCCTCTCCTAGGCCCCCCCCCCCCCCTGCAGGCCGTCCTTCATCTCCACCCCCTCCCTCCCATTGTCTGTGTCCATTGGTTATGCTTATATACATACAAGTTTTTTGGTTGATCTCTTACCCCCTCACCATCTGCCCCATCCTCCCCTGCCTTCCCTTAAAATTTTAGTTTTTATCTTTGCATTTTTTCAGTGTGTTTTTTTCTGAAACCCCCTTTATACTTTTTTTCTATATATGTATTCTTTTTATAATTTTTTTTATGGATTAAAGACCTGCTTATCATATACCATGAGCATTTCTCAGGGTCTGAGATCTCTCTCTATTATAGTTTCCTGTCGTAAGGAAGTGCTGTATGGTTTCCTCCGTTTTCCATTGTAAAACTGGCATGTTTCTAGGTCTCACTGGGATAGCCGGTGCTGTAGAAATCTCCCTTGTTTGTCCCTCTCTTTACCTTTGTCCAGTGGGGGGCACGTTTCAAACTATTGCTGTCCCAGCCCGGAGATTACGATAAACCCAGAAGAATGTGAATTTTTCTGCCTTGAAAAAAAAACACCAAAATACTGAGACAAAGAACTACTAAGAACCTGACTTCCCCCACCCCATCCCAGGGGAAATGAAATAATAGAGAACACAACACTATGTTTCCCCAAATTTGTTGTCAAAATCGCTTGCCCTGGCTTTCTCACAGGGGTGAGTGGCCGCTGCTAACGGGCTAAAACACTCCAGGCTGCGCCAATATAACATCGTGTTGAAACCAAATTGTACTTGTTCCCTTTTTAAAATTTTACAACAAACGGAAAGCAATCCAGTCCTTGACCTGGGATTTGTAGGATGCCGTGATCTCGTAACGATCTGCAGTAGTACCTGAGACTAAAAGTGCTTTGTCAGAAGCTGAGTTAGTTGCACCCTTCTTGTTATTGATGACTTTAAAATGAATTGTAGCGTCTGTGTAATAATGTAAGGTCACCTTTCATTCTTGTCATGAGCAAACTCAGTTGGGGAAGACAGAATAGGCTTTCTGACAGCTGGAATCTGAAGTACTCTATCCTGTTGAGTTCCTTTAAAAAAAAGGGGGGGGAGGGACATAGTTTCCTTTTCACAAAAACAATACCTCGTCTTTGCAAAAAAATTAGAAAAATGCAGGTAAGAAACAAAGATGTAATTCTAGCCTTCCAAGTGGTTCCTCATGGGCGTGGTACAACCCTTTGTCTGGGAGTGGGTGGATTTTTTGTTTGTTTATTTAATGGTTATTGTAATGCCCTTGTTAGTTTAGTGCCCTGGGGGCCAGGTATGCTAAATGTCCTGAAGAAATGGAACAGTCCCCAACAATGAAGAATTGCTTCACCAGTTGACCACAGCACCAGAGTTAAGGAACTCTTGAGTAAACCAAGAGTTTACTGTTTACCTCTTGGAGTAAACCATTCCAGAATTTCTTAAGTGGTTATATGTTAATTATCTGTAATTTAAAAATATATATATTTTTTATTGATTTCAGCGAGGAAAGGAGAGGGAGAGAGAGAGATCAAAACATCAATGATGAGAGAGAATCATGGATCGGCTGCCTCCTGCACGCCCCACACTGGGGATTGAGCCCGAAACCCGAGCATGTGCCCTGACCAGGAATCAAACCGTGACCTCCTGGTTCATAGGTCGACGCTCAACCCCTGAGCCAGCCAGTCAGGCTGTATCTGTAATTTTTTAAATGCAGTCACCTGTAAAAACGACTTTTTGTTGCCTGCTGTGGCCATCTGTGATAGATGCCTTCCATTTGTCCCTCTGTCCACGCTCCACCTTGCTCTCCACCCCAAAGGCAGACAAGCATGTGCTGTCTGTCCCAAGAGCTTCCCTCTGATGTCCCACCCGAAGGAGGCTGTAGGGTGAGGGGAGAGCAGGTCCTGGGTGTTCATTCCCGGAGTCCCCCCTGCTGAGGGTGTCGGCAGGCTGGCTGTGCCCTTCCGTGGAAGGCGGGCTGTCTGGCAGCCCTCTGATAACTGTACATTCCCAGGTGCTGAGGTACTGCACTATCACTTGTGGTTTGCTAGCACCTTGCTTTATAAGGAACGCCTTTATTCAACTCCACTCAAACGACCCAATCTGAACGTGCCCAGTTTCCTGTTGAGACCTGATAAATTGCCTTTCCTCATCAATGATTAATTTCTTATAATGTACTTAATAGCCACATAGTATTCCATAACTACCCAGGCTCCTACTGTTCTCTTTGTGTTTCTTTCTTTCCTTTAACAATGTTGTAATAAACATCCTTTAAACGAAATCTTTCTGGGTGTTCTTTTATTTCTTATTGATTTCAGGGCGGGGGTGGGGGGGGAGAGAGAAAGAGAGAGAGAGAGAGAGAGAGAGAGAGAGAGAGAAAGAGAGAGAGAGAAACATCAATGATGAAAGGGAATCATTGATTTGCTTCCTCCTGCACGCCCCACCCTGGGGATCGAGCCCACAACCCAGGCATGTGCCCTGACCGGGAATCGAAACTGTGACCTCCTGGTTCATAGGTCGATGCTCAACCACTGAGCCATGCCAGCTGGGCCTTGATGTTCTTTATTGTTTTTTTTTTTCCTAAAGATGAGTACTTAGAATCGATTAACGGGTATATGTGTACTCGTAAAATTCACTCTTTTCAGTATAAAGTTCTATGAGCTTTGGCATATGCCTTTTTTAAAAAGCAGCTTTATTGAGATATCATTCGTGTAATAAAGTTGATCTTTTTAAAAGTCTACAATCCAGGGATTTTTCTAGAATATTCACAGAGTTGTACAACTGGCACCACTAAGTTTAAAACATTTTTATCACCTCAAAAAGAAACACTGTATCTCTTAGGAGTCCCTCCCCATTCTTCCCTACCCTCAGCCCTTTGGTAACTACTAATCTACTCTCTGTCTCTATGCATCTGTCTATTCTGGACATCCTATGTAATAAAAGCCTAATATGCAAATCAACTAAACGGCCAAACGACTGGTCGCTATGATGCTCACTGACCACCAGGGGCAGATGCTCAGCCCAGGAGCTGTCCACAGGCCTCAGGCCGGCCAAGGCGGGTGCGAGCAGGGGGCCCCCAATTTCCCCGCTGATCACCCCACAGATCGGCCCTGATCTCTGGCCAGGCCTAGGGATCCTACCCGTTCACAAATTTCGTGCCCCGGGCCTCTAGTTTCACATAAATGGAATTCTACCTTCTCTATGTGGCCCTTTCTGGCTGGCTTCTTTCATTTAGCATAATGGTTTCAAGGGTCATCCATGCTGTAGTATGTATTAGTATTTCATTCATTCTATTAGCAAATACTCCATTGTGTGATAGATATAACATTTTGTTTACCCATTAATCAGTTGTTGGACATTTGGGTTGTTTCTACATTATCACTATTAAGAATAATGCTGCTGTCCTGGTCAGTATGCTCTGTGGTTAGAGTATCGACCCCTGTGGTCGGGGCATGTGTGAGAGGCAACCAAGGGATGTGTCTCTCATATTGATGTTTCTCTCTCTCTCTCTTTCTCTCTCCCCCTCCTCCCTCCCTCCCTTTCGCTCTCTCTAAAAAAAAATCAATGGAAAAGATATCCTCTGGTGAGTATTAATAAAAGATAAAATAATGCTGCTGTGAGCCTTCACGTACAAATTCTTGTGTGGACGTATGTTTTCAGTCCCCTTGGGCATTTACCTAGGAATGGAGTGGCAGGGTCATATGGTTAAGTCTTTGTTTTAATATTTTGAGGCACTGCTAGACTGGCCGCACAGCAGTACAATCCCACCAGCAATGAGAGGGTTCCAGTTGTCCCACGTCCTCCCTAAGATTTGTCCTTTTCTGTCTCTTTGGTCCTGGCCATCCTACAGGGTGTGAAGTGGTTTCTTATTGTGGCTTTAAAATGACTAACGATGGTCAGCAACTCTGTGTGTGCTCTTGGTCATTTGTGTATCTTCTTTGGAGAAATACCTATTCAAATCCTTTGCCATTTAAAAAATTACATTCATTTCTTTTGTTATTGAGTTGTAAGAATTCTTCATGTAGTCTGGATACAATTCCCTTTTCAGGTAAATGATTTGCAAAATTTTTCTTCTATTCCATGTCCCTTGAGGAGCAAAGGCTCTTAATTTGAAAAAAAATTCGATTTGTGTATTTTTTTCTATTGTTGCCTGTTGTTGTTTTTTTATATATTTAAGAAATTTTTGAGTTCACTTTTGTATATAGTGTGAGGTAAGGGTCTAAATCCATTCTTTCCTATATGGATATCTAATTGTCCCAACACTATTTATTGAAAAGACAACTTTTGTCTTATTGAATTGTCTTTGCACCCTTGTCAAAAATCAAATAACCTGAAATGTAAGGTTTTACTTCTGGATTCTCAGTTCTACTCCATTGATCTATACGTCTGCACTGTATTGATTAGTGTAGCTTTATAGAAAGTTTTGAAATCAGAAGTGTGAGTTTGCCAAATTTGTTCATTTAAAAACATTTTGGCTATTTGGAGTCCCTTGCATTTCCATCTGAATTTTACTATCAGTCTGTCAATTTTTGCCAAAAAGGGCAGCTAGGATTTCAATATGGATTGTGTTGAATCTATAGATCAATTTGGGGATTGCCATCTTAACAAAAAACTAAATTTCCCAATTAATAACCAGGAGAGAATAGGATTGGTTTTGGGAATGTGTTTGAAGAGGGATGTTCCTGTTTTAACTCCTTATATTTTTATATGGTTAAATTTTTTTTCTAATGAGAATATATTTATGCATTAATGTGTTCATTGTAAAAATAAATTTCAAACACAGTCTTTCCATTTATTTAGGTGTTCTCTAATTTCTTTCAACAATGCTTTGTAGTTTTCAGCTTGCGTCTTAACATTTGTTTTGTTAATTTTATTCCTAAATAGTTTATTCTTTTTGATGCTATTGTGAATATAATTATTTTCTTAATTTCATTTTTGGATTGTTTATTGCTATAACTTGGCTGACCTCATTTTTTAGTTCTTACATGGTTATTTGTGTGTGTGTATGGCGGGGGGATTGGCATATGTGGTTTGAAGGCTTTTTATATTACTGCCAAGTTACACAGAAAGTTATACCGATTTGCATTCCCTCTAGTGGTGCTTCAGTGTGTAACTGGGCTTGTTTCTGCAAATAGTCAAACTTTCTTTTAATATGTGCCAATCTTATTGCAGTGGGAGAATATTCAAAATGGTAAAAACCAGGTTGGCATAGGCGCCCCGCTAGTAAGAAAAACATCAGTAATATTCGGGGGAGCCCTGGACATGTGAAAAAGAGCAAATTGTTTTTATTTGCAGTTCTGTGATTATAAAAGTTGAATTTTTTAAATACGTTTATTAGCCGTTTATTTCCTTTGGGAGAACTGCCTTTTTTTTTTTTTTTTCATCTACTCATTTGAAAATTTTTAAAGATATAAAGGAAGAGAAAACTTTAATAAAAATTACCTCCCAGTAGGGAAATAGGATTGTTTTTGTGAATGTGTTTGAAGAGGGATGTTCCTGTTTTAACTCCTTATATTTTTATATGGTTTAAATTTTTTTCCTAATGAGAATATATTTATGCATTAATGTGTTCATGGTAAAAATAAATTTCAAATACAGTGAAAACTGAAAGTCTCTGCTAATCTATACCCTTTACTCCATTCCCTATCCACCCACCCACCTGCCCTGATGTATTTACCCTTCACATTTCTCCCAGACTTTTTTCTGTACGTGTGCAAACATGCACATAGTATAAGACACACACATTCATGAATGAGCATATTATATATATTCTGCAACTTTTAAATTTAACAATATCTTGATATATTTTTACATTTGTTGTTGATATAGGTGTTATAGGTATTAATTTTCTCATCTGTCACTTGTTACTAGCATTATTCATGTCATTTTACTCATTAAATTAAATTTCTAATTTGCATGTTAGCCTTCAGGGGTTTGCTTTTCTTAAACATGGCTTCTTTACCCCCAGGATTATACAAATATTTGAAGAAAATAAAGGAGAATTTAAAATATATATATTTTTTATTGATTTCAAAGAGGAAGGGAAAGGGAGAGCGAGCTCGAAACATCAATAACGAGAGAGAATCATTGATCCACAGCCTCCTGAAACCTGGGCATGGACCCTTGATTGGAATCGAACCGGGACCCTTCAGTCTGCAGGCCAACGCTCTATTCACTGAGCCAAACCAGCTAGAGCAAGTGGTTATTTTTTTAGAGTCAAGAATATTTACCATTATAAAAAATTTTTATGTATATAAGGTAACAATATAATTTCACTTTTTCCCCAGATGAATATATAGTAGTCTCACCAGTAATCATGTCATATTTGCATATATGTGCAGCTATGTCTTGACCCTATTCTGTTCTATTCCTGAGTCAATTCCAAAGCCTTTTAAATACTATAGCTTTATCATGTGTTTTAATATTCAATAGGGTAAGTCATACAACTTTTTCTGTTTCTTTGCTATTCTTGTATACTTACATTTAACACAGGTGATTTTCAGAAACATTGTTCTTTAAACTCCATTGCAACTTTGATTGAGATTGCATTACATTTATAAATTAATTTGAGGAGATATGATATGGAATCTTATCATCTAGGAATACAGTATTTTACTTTTCTATTTAGGTCATTACATCCTCTTGAAGTCCTTATGAGTTTTTCCAGATGAGTCTTATGTGTTTCTTACCAGGTTTAAGTATTCTCAGTTTTTGGTAAGTGAGATTTATCAAAAAAGAATTGGTTTTATCAGTAAGTAAATTTTTATAAGTAAATTATAGTAATATCTGTGAATAAGGATTTTCTTTTTATATTTATACTTTTTTCATTATTTCATAGATTAGTATTTTCAGTATAATATTGAATTATTGGAGTTATATGGGTATATTTGGCTGGATCATAATTTTAATTGGGATGTTTTCAATGTTTTAATGACAGTACAAGTTTACCTGTAGGTTCTGATAGATGTTCTTTATTGAGTTAAGGAAGGGAAATTTCAATTTGTACTCATTTTAGTTAGTAATAGGTGTTGAATTTAGGAGATTGGATTTGGTGTGAGGGGGCTGGTATTCATTGAAATGATCATATGGGTTTTTGTCCCCCTCAATTTGCTAACAGTGTAAATTATATCCTGAAATATAATGTTGAATCATGCGTGTACTCTTGGGATAATCTCTACTTAGTTAAAATATATTTTTCTAATAAACTATTGGATTTTATTTTTATTTTTGGCCCCACGCCTTGTTCACGTGACCACTCCCACCTGTTGATGTGGCCCTACCCCCTTGTTCACTTGGTCCCACCCACTTGTTCTCATGACCACTCCCTCACATGGCCATTCCTGTGTTCACTGAACCCCCCATCTGGGTCGCTGTTTCCCCAGGACTCTTCCCCAGGGTGGGGTGGAGGGGGCGGGGGGGGGGGTTTTGCCCAGGCATTTGTGCCCACATCCCCCGGAGACATCCTCACAGGCATTTGCTGGCTGTGTGAGGTGTGGAGACACCTGTGAGCCTCACTCTGGAAGTCTTACCTGGGTCTCAAGGGAGAGGTCAGTTCTTGGGTTTGGGGGAGAAGGAGGAGGAGCCAGGAAGACACATGCCACTGTAAGAGAGCGGAAGGGAAGAGAGGCCATGTTGTGCCTGGGCCACCCTTGGGGTCAGTGCGAGGGTCAGGCTTCATGCTGGGGTTCGGGAGGGTCAGGGTCAGGGGCCAGGATGGTCAGGGGTGGTGCTCATTTTTGTTGTTAGGATTTCGCCTTGTATTTTAAAAATGTGTTTTTTATTTCAGAGAGGAAGGGAGCGGGAGCAGGAGATAAAAACATCAATGATGAGAGGGAATCATTGATCGGCTGCCTCCTGCACGCCCCCTACTGGGGATTGAGCCCGAAACCTGGGCATGTGCTCTGACCAGGAATTGAACTCTCACCTTCTGGTTCATAGGTCAACACTTAACCACTGAACCAGGTGCATCTAGTGGGTTTTTTTTCTGAGGATGGGTAATATTAATGTGTGGTTTAGCTTTTGTTGGGGTAGTGTAGCTGCATGGACTTTCTTCTGAGGTGTGCACACAGCTCGTTGAAACGCCTGGCAGTCTTGAATAGTTGGGGGCTATTTCCAAAAGTAACTGCTGGAGGAATGGGGAGAGAATGATTAACTGGACAGCTTCTAAGCCTTTAAATTTGTTCCTTAGCAGATGACCCTTGGCCCATTCCTTCTCTCACTTCTGTTGTTCTCTCTAATCTGTGGAGTTTTCTTAGGGTCTGCTTGGAAGCACTGTTTTCCTGAAGACTGGAAATCCCATTGCTTATTTAATCATTAGTTTGTTCTTGCATACCTCCCAGGAACCCCTCACTGCTCTGGGCTGCTGCTGCTCTTTCCAGAGTCTATATATAAATTTTTTTAAATATGTGTTTTTATTGATTTCAGAGAGGAAGGGAGAGGGAGAAAGAGAGAGAGAGAAACATCAATGATGAGAGAGAATCATTGATAGGCTGCCTCCTGCATGCCCCACACTAGGTATCGAGCCTGCAACCCGGGCATGTGCCCTGACTGGGAATTGAACCATGACCTCCTGGTTCATAGGTCGACACTCAACCACTGAGCCACACCAGCTGGGCCAGATTCTATATATTTTTTAATCATTTGTGGGTGTTTTGGATTGAGAATTAGGGAGTATGAGGACATGAACATATAAGTCTCGTCAGCAACCTTGAAATAGATGATTAGCTGTTTTGTCATTCACTTATCAGTATTTTTAAAAATCCACTTGATTATGTCTCCTCCCCTCTCTCCCTCCTCCTCCTTCTCCTCCTCTTCTTCCTCCTTTTTTTTAAAAAAAAAATATATTTTATTCATTTTTTACAGAGAGGAAGAGAGAGGGATAGAGAGTTAGAAACATCAATGAGAGAGAAACATCAATCAGCTGCCTCCTGCATACCCCCTACTGGGGATGTGCCCGCAACCAAGGTGCATGCCCTTGACCAGAATGGAACCTGGGACCCTTCAGTCTGCAGGCCAATGCTCTATCCACTGAGCCAAACTGGTTAGGCTTCTTCCTCCTTTTTGCTAAGATTTATGACTAAAGCTATTCCCAGGAAGGTGGCAGTACTTTTCCTTAGATGAGTGTGTTACCATTAATTTTCATTTAAAACTAAATGAATTTTAATTTATTATTTCACGTGATATTAAGCCAGCTCAGGTTTGAGGGGATCCCTTTCATTTCCATTTCCAGTTGAGCTGTGATTTGAGGATACAGTTTCTAAATTATATATGAATGGGTCAACCACACCCTTGTGGAGTGCAAGGTGAAACAAATCCCATCCGACTGCTTCTCCCTCTTCCATGCCCACGCATGAGATTCACGGTAACCAGCCCAGTAGAATCTCCCTTCTGCGGGAAAGCAGGATATCCATTGTCTTAGTCAAGGTTCAGTTGCAAATGCAGCGTACACTCCAGCTAGTTTAATCAGCAAGAGACTTATTGTCTATCATAGGATGGCTTCCAGAAAGGTTGGTAGGGCAGGAGGAGCGGGCTCTAGGGTGAGCTTCTTGCAAAATCTCCCAGAACCACACCATGGAACTGGCCTGTCACAGGCAGGAAAGCAAGGACACAAGATTTATTCTCACAACTGCTGGGTCCTGGATCTCCATGGCCTCCATTGTGTGACACATGGCTCCAAACAGCTGCCCCCTGCCTTGTCTCTCAACACTATGAAGCTAGGGATGGGACAGTGGGATTTCAATTATAGCTCTTTCCTCTCTCTCTCTCTCTCTCTCTCTCTCTCTCTCACTCACACACACACACACACACACACACACACACACACACAGACTTTTTGGCTGAGCCTGTGGGGGGCAGCTTACCCATATCTTCTAGCCCCATGATGTCTTTTGCCTTCTAAGTCTTGGATGGGTGTGTCGGCCAGCACTACATCATGTGTGGAACCTGAGCTGTAGTCTGACTTCCAGCCTCTAGTGTGCAGTAAGGCATCCTGCCAGGAGAACAGAGCGGAGTTGGAGGGATCCACATGTAGCACTTACCACCGTCACTTTGATCAGATTCTCCTAGAATCACTGTGTCCAAAGGGTGATGTGTCGTGCTTCTATGACATTCTAAGGGCTGGCCCTTTTCCAGTCTAGACATGCATTTGATTTCTAGCTATGTGGCTTTGCACAGCTGACGTCCTGCTTCCTGAACTCCCATCTGTAATAATGAGGAGGGTGATGACGACTTCACAGGTTAGCTGACGATAAAATGAGCTAAAATGCATGTAAACCCTGTCCCGGGGGTAAATATTAGTTTATTTCTTGGGTGAATGTAGATATATTCTTCCCTTCTTCTCCTGGTAGGTCCAGACTTTATAGATTAATCCCATGGGGACAGGGCTGCATTTAGAATGAATGGCCATATCTTAGCTCTGCTGAGTTTTTATGCATCCAGCAATGAGCATGAGTAGAATTTAGCCTCTGTTATATGTGCTGGGGTTAGGGTTAGGACTATACTTATAACTAAAGAAAGTGTAAAGGCTACATTGAGAACTGCAAAGACCTGTTTATTTTAACTTTTAACATGATTAGTTCATTTAGACCAGGTGTCCTCAAACTACGGCCCGCGGGCCACATGTGGGTGTTTTTGCCGTTTTGTTTTTTTACTTCAAAATAAGATATGTGCAGTGTGCATAGGAATTTGTTCATAGTTTTTTTTTAAACTATAGTCCGGCCCTCCAAAAGTCTGAGGGACAGTGAACTGGCCCCCTGTTTAAAGTTTGAGGACCCCTGATTTAGACTGTGGAACATTAGTGGACTGATCCTACCACACTTACAATGATGCCAGCTTTGCAGGTGCAGTGGAAAGATTTCATCGGATTTATGTTCCTGTGTAGACTTTATCCAAAGAAGGTCTCCAAAGCCAGGGGGCGGGTCAGTTTTCCAGAGGTTTGAGTTTAATGGTCTGTTTTGGAAAACATACAAAGTTCTGACCTTGCTTCTCATCTTGCCTTCGCTTGCCTTCATCTATCCAAAATCTAATTATAGGAGGTGGCACCTTCCAGAGGGGAAATAATTCAGAGGTGAAAGATACCTTTATTGTTGATGTATCACCTGTCTTGTTTCCAGCAAGGACTTGAGGCAGGACAGACATCTTTCAATTGAGGTTTTAAAGAAACCTGTATTAATCAAGGATTGACAGGCATCAAAGATCACTTTTGAAAAGAAAAACTCGATCTGAAACCCTACACCACGAGCAGACTTGAAGGAGCATCTGGACTAAGATTCTTCAGAGACAGAAAGCGGGCTGGGTTGCTTGACCCCGCGCACGGAAGCCAAGAGGAGAAAATAGTGGGGCTTTTGCTCACCTCCCTTCAGCTTTATAGGTTTACTTAGGAAAAGTCTGTGCGCTTGGAGGCTCTGACCTTCTTCTGGTTTCACAGGCCCAGAAATTTCCTTAGAGTTGGAGATACTTGAGGAGATCTGTAATAGCTATATTTAATATCCTACTAGCGCATACTTCAGAAATGGTGTCTGTGGTTCCTTTAACTGTGACAAGAATCCTGAGTGGTTTTCCTCTTCGTTCACACTTCAAATCCCGAGCTTGTGTTCACTGCCCGGGGAAGCTAATGTAGGATTTTTAAACTTCCTTTCTGCGGGTGGGTTGATCTAGCGAAAAACCAGAGCTCAGTTAACTAGGTCACTGGTTAATACCAGGCTGGCTTAGCTACTCGCCTGCAGAAAGGGAGCTCAGATGGGAGTTGTCACTTGTATTTCCTCTCTCGAGATACTTGAAAAGGTTGAGCTGCAGCCGTTGAGTTGCTGACCTGCATAACTAAGAAGTAGGGAGGTGCCTTCTGCAGACTTGTGCCACGCCCCCAGAACTAAGATTCCTTCACGCGTTCTCCTGTGTGTAATATCTGACAGCACTAAGACCTATATACAAGTGAAAGAAGAATAAAACAGGCCGCCATATGCCCAGCACGCCGTTGAGGAGGTAGAACTCTACCACATCTCCAAGTCCCCTTGCATGTCCTGCCTGCTTTCCCAGAGGTAACCACTGACCTGGCTTTGTATTCTGTAAAGTTCAATGTTTTCTGGCCATTGTTTAGCCTTGACTCATTTTGAACTTCACAGAATAGAGAATCACATATTTTCATCTATGACTTGCTACTTTCATTCATCATGGAGTGTTTTCCATGTTGCTAAGTACTAGTTGCTCATTAACTTTTAAATAGTCTTAAATTTTTTTAAATCCTCACCCAAGGATATATTTTAGAGAGAGAAGGAAGAGAGAGAGAGAGACAGACAGAGACAGACAGACAGACATCAATCAGTTGCCTTCCATATGCACTCCACCCCACCCCACCCAGGGATTGAACCTGCAACTTAGTTATGTGCCTGACTGGGAATCGAACCCACAACCTTTTGGTGTACTGGACCACGCTCCAACCAACTGAGCCACACCCGGCCAGGGCTCATTAACTTTTTTTTTAATATATACTTTATTGATTTTTTACAGAGAGGAAGGGAGAGGGACAGAGAGTTAGAAACATCAATGAGAGAGAAACACCAATCAGCCGCCTCCTGCACACCTCCTACTAGGGATGTGCCCGCAACCAAGGTACATGCCCCTGACTGGAATCGAACCTGGGACCCTTCAGTTCACAGGCTGACACTCTATCCACTGAGCCAAACCAGCTAGGGCTAACTTTTAAAGTTGTATTGTATTCTGTTACATAAATGTGCCATAATTTGTCCCTTCTATGTTGATGGCCCCCCGTTTTGCCATGTTTTAGAAGGATCAAGTTTTCCTTTTTGTATTTCTCATCCTTCTTGCTTTCTCTTATTAGTTTAGAAGTTATGCTCTGTCTATTCTTTTAGTGGATTCTCTGGCTATCTTAATTTAACATGCATACTTCATCGGTTGATACAAGTTAAAATTAATCAGTATTTTTTTACCCTGCTCTGAAACAAAAACAAAGAACTCTGACTTTGATGACATCCCTCACTACTTATAATATTTTCTAGTTGTTTAGTTCCGTCCTCTTTTCCACCCTCCTACAAGCTACGCATTATAATTGTTGTACACGTCAACAATTTCGTTTTGTCCTCAGCCCACATCGTTTGCTCATTGTTCCTTCTTGTATCTCGGGCCCACCATCTGTTTTTGTTTTTTGAAGATCTTTTTCTTCCTTGTTCTTGAAAGGTAATTACACAGGCTGTAGAATTCTGAGTTGACAGCTATTTTTGTCCCCATTCATTGAAGGTGTCATTCTTTTGTCTTACTGGTTTCCATGGTTGCAGTGGGAAGTTGGCAGTCAAATTGCAATTTGTCATTCCTTTCTAATTTAGCTGCTTTTGCTGTTAAAAAGGTCTTTTCTTTGTACAGCCGTCTCATTATGATATGTTGGAGGATTTCTTTTTATTTATCCTTGGGTTTAGTTGGGATTCTTGGACTCAATTATTGATCTTTCAACAATATTGGAAAATTCTCAGACATTATCTTTGGAAATGTTGTAAATATTGTCTTTCTCATTGTACTTTATCTTGTTCTGAAACTCTAATTAAATCTGTATTAGGTCTTTAGGCTAAAAACATATTGTCCAAGTCTTTTAAATTGATAGTTATAATAAATTGTTTATTTACTTATTGCTACTATATTTTTTCATTTTAATAATTATCTCATTAGCTGTTTAAACCATACCTTCAATTTTTAATTTCAGTTCTCTTACACTCCTAGAAATTCTTTAACTTTTTCTGATCTCATGTGCTCTTCTTAGCCTACATAGACTCAGGCCCAACCAAATGAGAGACTGAGTGTGGCGCTAAATTCAGATAGTTGTTCTCTTATTGTTCCCTCTGGACAGGGAGTTAATTTCTTATCTACCCTCACTTTGAAGGGCTGGCCTTTGTAGATCCCAGTTATCTATGGGGGAGGGAAGGAGGTTCCTATTAGACTTTTCACCTTAGATGGGCACCTGGTTTTAATTATCTTCCACCATCCAGCACATTAATGGAAGTTTGGCAAGGAATAGGAATAGCAATTTTTCGAAGAAAATACACGAAGAGCCAATAAGGACTTTATAGAGATGCTCTATATCATTGTCTTTTGGGAAATGCAAGTCAAAAGCACAATGAGATACCATTTCACACCCAGTAGGATGGCTATAATTAAAAAGATGGACAATAACAAGTCTTGTTGAGGATGTAGAAATTGGAACCCTCATGTATTGCTGTTAGAATTGTAAAATGGTGCAGCCACTTTAGAAAAACAATTTGGCAAGTTCCTCAAAAGGAAAAACAAAGTTAGCATATGACCCACCAATTTCTTTCCTAGGTATATACCCGCCCCCCAAATTTAATAAAACAAATGTTACACACACACACACACACACACACACACACACACGCACGCACAAACTGTACATGAATGTTTATAGCAGCATTATTCATAATAGCCAAAAGGTGGAAACAACTCAAATACCCATCAATTGGTGAATGGGTAGACAAAACATGGTATACCCATGCAATAAATTGTTATTTGGCAATAAAAAGGAATAAAGTACTGATGTGTCCTGTAGCATGGATGACAGTTGAAAGCATTTTGCTAAGTGAAAGAAGCCACATGTTATAGGATTCCATTTATATGAAGTGTCTAGAATAGGCAACTCCCTAGAAACAGAAAGTAGATTAATGCTTGCCAGGGGCTGGGGGGAGAGAGAGGAATAGGGAGTGGCTGCTAATGGGCAGAGGGGTTTCTTTTGGAGGCGATGAAATGGTCTGAAATTAGATAGTGGTCATGGTTGCATAGCTCTGTGAATATACTGAAAATCACTGAATTGTGCACTTTAAAAGGGTGAAGTTTATGACATAGGAATTAGATCTCAAAAAAGCTTTTTTAAAAATGATGGGAGCTCTATATCCTCAAGAGGTTTAACAAACTCCCAGCTGGAAAACTCGCTTTGGTGTTCAGCTTCTCCCCAGGATTCCTATTTGATTTCATTTTTGGCCTCTTAGGATTCCTTCCTTTCATGCCAGCTCAGCAAACTGTTTTAAAATGTTTTATATTTTATCCATACTTGTTTCATTTGGGAGACTACCCAGCCTGTCACATCGCCAGAAATTGACGGCAGAAATCCTTTCAAGTTTTTAAATTTAAAAATGTTAAAGTTGCAAAGGAAAATGGAAAGAATGGTCTCATGAATTTCTTCTTCCTTCACTGCGATTTCTCAAATGTAAATATCCTGCTTCATCCTTCCGCTCTCCCAATCTGTCTACTTGATATTTTTGTGGAGCCAAACACCAAGACCCCAAACACCCCAGGTATTTCAGCATACATCTCCCAAGGACAAGAATATTCTCCTATATGACCACAGTATAACCATTAAGTTCAGCAAACTTATCCTTTATACGAATACAGTTCATACTTAGATTTTACCATTAGTCCCAATAACATCCTTTCTATTCACTTTTTCCTGTCCAAGATGTAGTTCAGGGTCATGCGTTGCATTTAGTTGTCATGTCTTTTTAGTGTCCTTTAACCTGGAATAGTTCCTCAGTCTTTCTTTGTCCTTCAAGATCTTGACAATTTTGAGGAATCCAGGGGAGGTATTTTGTGGAATGCTCCTCAAGTTGGGCTTGCCTGATGTTCCCTCGTGAGTAGATTCAGCTTATGGTGTTGTCAGGAATACTACTGATGCAGTGTTCTTCTTAGTGTGGCATATCAGGAGGCACGGAATGGTGGTCTGTCTTGTGATTTGTGAATCTAACCCAAACCCCTTTTCTGAAAGCTAAACATGGGCACATTTCTAAGCAGAAATGACAGACTTTATAATCAAACAGATCTGGCTCTCAGTCCTGCTCTGGCTACTACTAGCTTTCTGATTGTAAACAAAATAGTTAACATTTTTAAGCTGTCTGTAAAATATATCAGTAATACCTACATCTTGAGATTATTGAACAATTTAATACAAATTCCTGTAAATTGTTTAGCACAGTGGCACAGAAGGAACTTATAACTTTTTAAAAATATATATTTTTATTGATTTCAGAGAGGAAGGGAGAGGAAGAGAAAGGTAGAAACATCAATGATGAGAGGGAATCATTGATTGGCTGCCTCCTGTACGTTGGACTGAGCCCGCAACCCAGGCATGTGGCCTCGACTGGAATGGAACCTGGGACCCCTCCGTCCGCAGGCTGATGCTCTATCCACTGAGCCAAACCGGCTAGGGCGGAACTCATAACTCTTGTTTTAGGGGGAGGTGATCTTACCCAGTGTCATAGGGGCCTCCCTGTCTCTTGAGGGTATTGGTGATATTGCTCAGAACCTCAGTAGCTCTGTATGAGGAGCCTAAAGGCCTCCCATATATTTCCACTAATTTGCAAAGAGCCAGTGTTCTCTTGGTGTTCTCTGTCTTCTCACCCACCTCCTCTACCCTGTGCTATTGCCCATCCCCAGTGTCTACAACAAGTCCACTTGCCTGAGTGTTGGGTTAGTTTTAGGTGTTGACCAATGATGGGGGTAGAAGTTCTTGGCAGGTGCACACAGACCTCCCACACCATTCTCCTTCCCTTCTTGTTTTGTTTTCTCACCTTCCTTCTTGGATTACTCATCCTCCTCACCTCCAAATCCTTCTCCCTCTATGAAGTGGAAAAACTCCCTCCAGCTTCCATCTTCAGACTTGGATATCTTAACCCAGTGAGGGTCCCACAGCACCAAGGCTCCATGCTGAACCAAGGACCAACTCCTTGGAGGTCAAATGGTGTGATATGATAAGTAGAAACTTCTTTTTCTAGAACGATTGTTTTGATTCTGCTCATTGTGCTACTTGTGCAACAGTGATGCCGTGGTATTTCTCTTATCTTTGTACCATCTTGTGAGGATAGCACGTAATTTGAACCTGTATGAGCAACACCTTGACCGAGTTACGGCCCTGCTGATAGAGTATTGCGTTTGGCTAACGACGGACTTTTATACAGACCTTTCACCTAAATTCCAGAGGAGGAAAATGGGCTTAGCTGAAGCTACATCACACAGGATCTTGTTTTTTAGACTGAGTATCAGCTGGGGCCCTGCACAGTGCTGATGCCACATAGGTTGTGTTTTTATAACCTGTCTCTTTGGTGGGTCCTACGAAATGAGCATTGGATGTTGCATCTTCTGTGTCGTATGCCACCTCCCACTCTTCTCCAAGGAGCGGTTTGTCTGGGTGAACTTGTTTGGTGAGGCTACCAGACCTTCCATATGAAACTGAGGGATGTCTTTTTCACCTTCAATGTTTTGCATAAATGGGTGACACTTCCACGATACTGTTGTCCGTCCCTGTCGCATGAGAACGTGTCTGATCTTAAACAGAAGGGGGAAGGGAAGAAAGAGACAGTGTTTGGGGTGGTAAAGGCCATTGGTATCTAGGGAGGCTCACATACTGAGGCATCGGGCGAGGTGAGACCCCAGGGTTGTCGCTGCTGATGACCTAGGAGCTTGGACAGAAAGTTCTCCAGGGGAGTAGAGCTGCCCTGGACACTGTATTTGAGGGAGATGAGAGTTTTGGGGGCTGTCTTGTGTTGCCCAAACTTGTAGGACTTCGACTATCTAGTCACTGTTACCCTAAATTATGTTAGTTGTCCCAGTGAAAAGTCTTGGTTTCAGAGAAGCCTGTGGAACGGAAATGAGACCGGTCCCCAGACCAGCTTTGTTGGCCTGTGCATTGCTGAAAATCAGAATTGGTTGTCAATATGTAAAAGCCAGATATTATAAGGGGATCTAGGTTTCCATGTTCTCTTGTAAAACTGGACAAATGCACAACATTGGGCCCACAGTCCCTCACGGCAATAATTTATGGGAGCCGAGAAATAGCTGCCATAAGCATGTGAGAGTGTTGGTCAGGATGCATGTTTGGCTCTTGTGACAAAGACCAAAATAAGTGGCTTTAAACAAGGGAAACTTATTTTTCTCTCATTTGACAGTCAAAGAAGTAGTTGCCCAAGACAGACATGACGGCTCCATAGTGCCGAAGGTCTAGCTGCTACTGTCTTGTTTTGTCTGTCCTCTACACTGGGTTCCGCCTTGTCCCAGATGCTGCTTTGTTTCCAACCATCATGTCTGCTCCAGCCTGTAATAGGAAGGGGAAGTGGAGGACGCACCAATTCAGGACCCAGCCTGGAAGTTGCATGTATCATTTCGCCTCACATCCTAGTGGCCAGAATGTACTGGTGTGACCACATTTGGCTGCAGATGAGGCTGGAATTGCATGGTCTCCATCTGTATGGCCATGTGAATAGCTAACATCCAGTTCGTACTAAAGGGAGAAGGTGAGAGTGGGTGGTATAAACAACTAGTATTCTATACTGTGAATGGCCTTGCCCTCACCTGTTTGCTGCAGTCCTGGACACTCTCATCTTCTCACGACTGAGGCCAAGAGTCATTGCCATTCACTCTCACCTCTACTTGCTGTTCCCCTTTGCAGCAAAACTTCTTGAAAGACTTGTCATTATTTCCTGACTAATACCTCTCGTTCTATTCATTTTTGAACCCACGCCAGCCAGCCTGTCAGACTGTGATTCTCCTACTCACAACTGTAAACCTACATTTTGCCCCGCCCTGTATATGGGTCTTACTTGGATGCAGACTCTAATGTTGAAAAAAATTATAAGGCAATCAGAGGTATTTGAATATTGACTAAGTGTTGATATTAAATAGCTTTTTTAGCTGTGATAATGGTGATTTGGTTATAGTAGAAAAAAAAACTTCAAAAACATTCTATCCAGACCTAGCTGGCATGGCTCAGTGGTTGAACATTAACCTTTGAACCTGGAGGACACGGTTGATTCCCATTGCGGGCTCGATCCCCAGTGGAGGACATGCAGGAGGCAGCCGATCAATGATTCTCTCTCACCATTGATGTTTCTATCTCTCTCTCCCCCTCTCCTTTCCTCTATGAAATCAATAAAAATATATATTTTAAAAAACATTCTACCCACAATGTTATTAATTCTCACCACCTCCAGTATTATCCTCTCAGCCAAACTAACATCCTCTCAACCGATCTCCCTGTTTCTCCTCCCATTCCTCCAGTCCCCTGTTCTCAACAGGGCAGCCAGAGAGCCTGCTCAGATGTTACATATGCCTCTTCCCATCTCATTCGGAGTCAGAGCCAACGTCTGTTCGGTCTACATAACCCCATGCCCTGCTCCCCTCCTGGGTCAGCCACTCCAGCCACTCTGACTTCCTCAGACCTGCCTTATTTTTTCTCCACAACATTGATCTCCATCTGATAGTCTGACAAATGTATTCTTTTTTTTTTTTTTGGTCTGATACTCCCACTATAATGTGTGCTATGTGAGAGTAGAGACTGTATTGTTCATACTATATCCCCAGGACTAAAATAGCTCCTTGTACATAATGGGCACGAAATACATGTTTGTTAAAAGAAAGAAAAAATATTTTCATGGGAGGAAGAGTAGGGGGTGGGGGGGGAGGTGGCATTAGGAGAAAAACATTTACAAAGGTCCTTTGGATGTGGGAGGCAATAATGAAAAAAAGGTTGAGAAATAAGGCCTTGGCCCAAGCTGTGGGGCAGCACATGGACCTTTAGGACCTGCTCTGACTCTTTTTTTTTTTTTTCTCTGACTCTTGTTCCTGTATTTTTCTTTTCTCTTTTCCCATCAGGGGACAGTCTGTGTTGTCTTATCTGTGACATCTGCATGTCTTACAGCAAAACTTTGCTAATTGTCTCTAAGTGGGGAAAGACCACTTGAATTTCTTCTTTTCGGACTGAGCCATGATCGGCATAGGGGATGGAGCTCACAACCCAGGCATGTGCCCTGACCAGGGATCTCTTGGTTCATGGGCTGACACTCAACTCCCGAGGCACTCCGGGTGGGCTTATTGAAACATCTAAATAACTCATTCTTCAGGATTCATGTGGCCTTTCCTTGTTGAGGGGAAATTGAAGGGCAGTGATGGAGGAGAGTCTCAGAGGCCCCAGGTAACACAGTCTAGGTACGTACCTTCTAATCAGCTGATCTGGTCCAAGAATGAAGTTTCGAATCCTAGGGAGGATGGGGAACATCTGTGAGACATTCCAGTATCCTGGGCAGCAGTGGGTGCATGCTGGAGGTGGTCCAGTTGGAAGCTATGTAACATAAATGTAAAAAGCAGAGACCTTGCATAGAATTACATATATTTATATACCTTCAGAAATGGGTGAAGACGCCCTGGCCGAGTGGCTCCGTTGGTTGGAGCATCACCTGTACACCAGAAGATTGGTTTGATTCCTGCTCAGGGTTGTGGGTTCAATCCCCCTGTCGGAGTGCATACAGGAGACAGCTGATAGGTGTTTTTCTTGCACATTGATATTTCTCTTTTCCCCGCTTCCTCTCACTCTAAAAGTCAATAAAAACATATCCTCAGGTGAAGATTTTTAAAAAGGGCAAAACATTTTTTAAATGAGCGAAGTCCATGTAAGCTCTGTAGACTAGTTGTGTTGTGCCCGCATCAATGTCCAGGTTTTAATCAAGTACTCTAGTTATATAAGACTAGGATCCCTCGGCCTGGCCTGCGCCCTCTCACAATCCGGAACTCCTCAGGGGATGTCAGATAGCTGGTTTCGGCCTGATCCCCGCAGGCCTGATCCAGACAGGAGGGAGCCCAATCCTGTGCATTGAGTGTCTGCCCCTTGGTGGTCCGTGTAAGTCAAATCAACCAGTCAACTGGTCATTCTGTTGTTCGGCCCGCTTAGGCTTTTATATATATAAATGCCACTATTGAGAGAAGATGGGGGATGGGTACAGAAGACCTCTCTGTACTATTTTTTTGCAACTTCTTGCAGTCTGTAATTAATTCAAAATAAAAAATTGGTTGTTGTTTAAAAAAAAACAAAAAGAACAAAACAGGGACAGGTCAGATTCATCCCTTTCTATGAAACTACAATAAAGGGATGAATGGTTGCCTCATGGGGATGGGCACAACTGGATGCAGAGAAAGGAATGAATCTGGAAGCCTTATTTCTTGAATTTTCCTTTTCCTGAAGGTCTGAGATACCCAGCATCTGCCTGGTGAATGGTGAGTTAAGGCAGTTACCTGGGCACTATAAGGCCTGGGCCCCAAACCTTGCCTCCTTAAACCCAGTTCCTCTCATGTGAATTTATTTTTTTACAGGAGGAGGGGACCTGTGCTGCTACTCGGTGGATGGCTAGTGGGAGGTAGTTTCACAGCTTGTATTACTGTTGTTTTAAATTACTTGGCGATTGAACATAGGTTGTAAACTGTCTTTTTAAAAAATATTTATTGTTGAAAGTATTACATGTGTTCCCTTTTTCTCCCCATTGATCCTTTCTAGACCACCCCCGTCCCCCACCCCAGGCCTTCACCACCCTATTGTCTGTGCCCATGGGTTATGCATGTATGCATACAACTTCTTTGGTTGATCTCTCCCTACCCACCCCCGCCTTCCCTCTGAGATTCGACAGTCTGTTCCATGCTTCTGTGTCTCTGGATCTGTTTTGTTCAGCAGTGTAAACTGTGTCTTGGAAGTAGGAAAATGTTAGGTGAGATTATATCACCCCTCCAATGATCTATAGCCGTCATTCTCTTCAATCTAGACGTACCTTGTGGTTTGATTTTTAACAAGCATGATCTGGAAACAGGGAATGTTTCCTGTCTTTCAGGTGATTATTGGAGACCATATTCAGAAATGCCTGAGCTTTCCTGAGGTTGGGTTTGTGTGTGGTAGAAATGCCTATCTCTCTCATTCAACCCATGTCACCTTGGATAGTGGCCCCGTCCTGGTGCGGGGCAGCTTGAAATTGGGGATTTCCAAGAAGCCTTGAGCCCCTCTTACAGAGATGCCTTTTGACAGATAAGAAGGCCTGGGTCTGGGGGCCTGGAGACGGGACACATTGTGAGTTTTTGAGAGTTGAGTCCAAACCCCAAGCTCCTGAGTCCCAGTCTAGAGCCCCTCCTGTTGCCCACACATTGCAACCTGGTATTTGTCTCTTATTTATTTATTTATTTGTATTCTATTTTTTATCTTTATTGTTGAAAGTATTATATGTCTCCCTTTTTCCCCCATTGGCCCCTTCTAGCCCGCCCCAGGCCTTCATCTTTTCTTAATTAAACTTAATGACCAAATGGGCATGTGCTAGTTACTATGTCTGTGTGGTCAAAAGGCAAAATTAGAAAAAGCAGTGCACAGAAATCTTGCTACTTCACCTCTCCTTGTCTTGCCCCAGCCGTTATCTCTCACAAGGTTTCTTGTTGACTGTTCTGTTGTTTCTCAGGCCAGGCTTTCTCCACCTCAGCACTGTTGACATTGGGGGCTGGGTAACACTTTGTTGTGGAGACTGTCCTGAGCGTGGTGGGCCCTTATCAGCATTCCTGACACCAGCAGCACCCCCGACACAGCATGACCATCAGAAATGTCTCCTGGGGGGCAAAATTGTCCTTGGGTGAGAATCACTGCTTTAGGCAAAAAGAAGCAAATCCTATCTAATAAAAGAGTAATATGCAAATTGACCATCACTCCAAACACAAGATGGCTGCCCCCATGTGGACACAAGATGGCCACCACAAGATGGCCAGCAGGGGAGGGCAGTTGGGAGGGATCAGGCCTGCAAGGGAGGGCAGTTGTGGGCGATCAGGCCAGCAGGGGAGGGAAGTTAGGGGTGACCAGGCCGGCAGAGAAGGGAAGTTGGGGGCGACTGGGCCTGCAGGGAAGGGCAGTTCGGGGGAACCCAGGCCTGCAGGGGAGAGCAGTTGGGGGGGACCAGGCCTGCAGGAGAGGGCAGTTAGGGGTGACCAGGCCTGCAGGGGAGGGCAGTTAGGGGCAAACAGGCTGGCAGGGGAGCAGTTAGGCATCGATCAGGCTGGCAGGGGAGTGGTTAGGGGGTGATCAGGCTGGCAGGCAGAAGCGTTTAGGGGCAATCAGGCAGGCAGGCAGGAGAGCAGTTGGGAGCCAGCAGTCCTGGATTGTGAGATGGATGTCCGACTGCCCGGTAGGATCGGGCCTAAACAGGCAGTCAGACATCCCTCGAGGGGTCCCAGATTGGAGAGGGTGCAGGCTGGGCTGAGGGACATGCCCCCATGCACAAATTTCGTGCACCAGGCCTCTAGTGTGATTATATAACTTGACTTCTCACCTATCTATTTTTTAACTTAAAAGTAGCAATCTATACACATAGCTCCTCTTCCTGATTATATATATATATAATCACTCAGTATATATATGAATTCGTGAATCGGTGGGGTCCGGCCAGCCTGGCCACGGGGAGGGGACATGGGTGGTTGGCCAGCCTGCCTGCTGGTCGAATTCCTGGTCGAGGGGACAATTTGCATATTAGCCTTTTATTATACTAGAGGCCCAGTGCATGATTGAATCATGCACTTGTAGGGTCCCCTACACGCTTTCGCTTTCGATTGCAGGGGAGCTGGGTGCCTGTCTGCTGGTGCACCAGGCCTTTCGGAAGCCTCTGGCTTGGCGGAGGCTTCCGAAAGGCCTGGTGCCAGAGCAGACAGGCACCCAGCTCCCCTGCTTTTGATGGTCCGCGGCGGGACGTGAGCTCGCTGCCCCAGAGGCCCCTTCTGTTCCGCAGCACAGCCATGGCGCAGACGCTGAGCTCGCGCCACCACTGGCAACGCAAGCTCAGCGTCCCGCTGGCCCAATCAGCTACCCCGGCCACCCTGAGTCCCACCCCCTGCGCCTCCTGCTGGCCCAATCGTGGGCGTAGATTAGGTAGGATAGGATATACACTGAGTGGCCAGATTATTATGCATTCAGAGATCATAGTAATCTGGCCACTCAGTGTATATACAGGGTGGAGCAAAAGTAGGTTTACAGCTGCAATACAAATAAATAATACAATACTAGATACATAAAAATATGAACATTAAACTTTGTGTTTCACATACTACTGTAAAGCTACGTTGGCCCCATGCTGTGTATGTCTTGTACTTTTACGTGGATAGAGATCCCTGGATCCATGCACAGAGGTGGTCTTCCCCTGGGCGGCTGCATAGCATCCCCTGGTGTGGGGGCACCATCATTGGTTCAGCCAGCCCCCTTGTTTCCAGCCTGCTACCCTGTGCTCAGCCAGTAAGCATAATTCTGGGTCCTTCTCCCCGGGGCACAGACCCCCAGAAGCGGAGTGGCTGGATCAAGGGTAAATACATCTCATTGTGGCGGTTGCTGCCAGATTCCCCCTCACGCGGGCTATGCCCTTTGGCGTGCTCATCAGCAATGACAGAGAGGCCTGTTTTTCCACGGCTTCGCCAACCGTGTTGTGAAACCCCTGGGTTCTTGCCAGGTCCGTAGGTGAGAAATGCCTCATTTTCCTGACAGATAGCATCGCGCTTATTTTAATAGTCTTATTCATCTTGAACAAGGAGCTCAGTGAAACTGGGCCTTGCCTGCTTTCTCCTGAGTGCAAGCGTCCCGGGCTGGACGCAGCTGTTTCTAGGCCTTTGCTCTGGCTGCGCCTTCCACCAGGAATGTGCTTCCTCCTCACTCTCAGAATTCACACGGTCCTTTGAAGCTTCCAAATGCCATCTCCTCTGAGAAACGTCCTGATTCTGCTTTCCACCCCCACTGTCCAGCCACTTCCTTCTCCGCACACTCGCCTTGCTGCAGCCGCTCTGTGATGGCACCAGTCACGTCGTTGTCAGGTTGCCCAGGGTCACGTGGGAGCCCGGAGTCGGGCAGGTCTGGTTTTGAATTCCAGCTGTGCCATTAACCATCTGCAGGTCTTTGGCCAAACTCCTTAGCGTCTCTGCGCCTCAGTTTTCCCACCTGTGAAATGGGAACAGTGCTTCCCTCGCAAAACTGGAGAGAAGAGGAACGAGAGGCCCTGAACCAAGTGTGGGGCAGCAGGCAGGCGTTTACCCTGCAGGTTCCTTGGAGTCAGGAATGCTGACTGCTCTTTAAGGGACTTCCTTGGGGCCTGGGGTGACGGAAGAAGCCCACACCCACATTTGTCAATGTCCACCCCCTGCTTAACCCCCTCTACAGGTCCTCATGGCCTTCGGGGTGCGTTCCAGACCTCTTCCGTGGCCTCACAGGCCCTGTGTGACTTGGGGCCGGCCGGCCTTCCTTTCCAGCCTCATCTGTTGTCTGGTGGCTGGCCTACCCTGAATCCTGCCTCACCCCAGCTCCCCTGGACCTCCAAGTTCTAGAACGCTCCTTGCTGTCTCATCTCTGCTTTTTTATGCATGCTGTCCTTTTGCCTGGAATCGTTTCCTTGCCTACCCCACCTGGCCAGTATCCTTTTGGTCTCTGCTAGATGTCACTTCCTTCAGGAAGCCATATTTGATCTCCCACCCCCTGGTCTGGGTCGTGTGCCTTCCTCTGTACTTGAGTAACCATCAGGACTTCCTTCTCTTCAGACTTCCACAGCCTTGTATTGCCATGGCTGGTTCACTTGCCTGAATCTCCCCAATTGTTTAGGACACGCCCTGGCCCCTGCCGGGAGAAGGGGGCATATCTCTCATCTAGTATAGTGCATCTGTGATGAGTGCCTGATACAGTGAGGGACAGATGGATAATGGAGACATACGATAGGCCGTATCACTTGTTCTGATTTGTCTTTATTCAAGCCAGCCCAGTTGGAACCTGTTTCCCTTTGGAGGGCTCTGGATTTCTTTGCCCCTCCCTGCTCCTGGCCCCACGACTGGCCAGGTGGCCCTGGAGAGATCACTTACTCTTCTGGGGCATTTATGAAATGACCTGGTAGGGCTGCGGGGTTGCTTAACTGAGGGCTTTGTTGACATTGTATCCCATGAGAGCACAACCCGTAGGGTTGCATAATGTGCTGTGTTGCTCCAGATTTGAGGATCCATTGTCAGGCCCTCCGTCTTACTCACCCGGGTTTTTCTCGGTAAGAAGAGTGCCTAATTCAAGCACAGAGGCACGGGAGGGCGTGTGCACCTTATGGGTGCTTTAGTGCATTGTTGGTCCTAGCCAGGAGAGGGCAGCAGAGCAGCCCTCTGTGTTGTCCACGTTTTAATTCTTTTAATAAACCATCAAGAGCAGCGGTCGCCAATCTTTCGGACCTCACCGACCACCAGTGGCAACCGCTGATCAAGAGGATACCTTTTCAACTCTCACCCCATGTGTTTGCTCCCAAAAGATGGTTGTTTTCCTGGAAGATTTGTGTGGTCTGGTCATTGCACAGAGAGAATACATTCCCCTATTGTGTGTTAGTGTAAAAAGATGGTTTTAGGAAAATTGCCCTCTACTTTTTTTTTTTTTAATCCTCACCTGAGGATATTTTTTTCCCATTAATTTTTAGAGAGTGTGGAAGGAAAGGAGGGAAAGAGGGGAGGGAGGGAGGGAGGGAGGGAGGGAGGGAGGGAGGGAAGGGAGGAGTTTAAATTCGTCTTGGGTTCACACCTCAAAGGATCCTGATGTATTTGCATCGCGAACAGTTCATGGACCAGACATATAGTGTGAGGTGATAGAATGTGAAGGCACCATTTCCAAGTGTAACTGTTTCTTCCTTCCACCCCTCCTTTTCGGAGGAGGGGTCAGAAGGGATATTGGTTTGAATCGATGAAAATATTGGCTTAGGTTACCCTGTATTTTGTAAACATGTTGGAGGACTTTGGCTGAACCTAGCCAGGATTCTGTCTAGCTCAGCTATCCCAGCAATGGAGGGAGATTTCCCTTCTACAGGAGTCATTGACTCAGTGCGTAAAACATCATAAACCGGTGGAAAGGTAGTTTTATTTCTTTGTTGTTGTTTTTAAAAATATATTTTTATTGATTTCAGAGAGGAAGGGAGAGGGAGAGATAGAAACATCAATGATGAGAATCATCAATTGGCTGCCCCCTGCATGTCCCCTACTAGGGATTGAGCCATAACCTGGGCATGAGCCCTGACCGAGAATCAAACCAGCAACCTTTCGGTGTCTGGGATGACACCCAACCAATGGAGCCACGCCAGCCAGGGCATATCATTGATAATCCTTTATAATAAAAAGGTAATATGCAAATTGATCCTAACGGCAGAACGGCCAGAACGACCACTCAACCAGTCACTATGAGGCACACTGACCACCTCTTAGTTCCTTTCCCTGGCCGGCAGGTTCCCATCGCCCGATGGCAAACGGGGAACCGGGGGTGGGTGGTGGGGGATGCGGGTGGTGCCAGGCCAAGGCCCCCGCCCCACCGGTTGCCCCACACACAGAGGACAACCCGTGGCGGGGGCAGGGCCAACAAGCAGGCGGAAACAGCTGACCTCTCTCAGTCCCTCCCCCCAGCTGGCAGGCTCCGATGCAATGGTGAATGGGGAACCAGGGGTGGGTGGTGATGGGGGGGGGGCAGGGCCAGCTGCGGGCAACGAGGGAAGATGGCCCTAATTGCAGGGCAAGCCTGGGGACCATACCCATGCATGAATTTTATGTGCCATGCCTCTAGTATTTTTATAAAGAAGAAGAAAAGAAAAGAAAATTTATTTTCAGAAGGCATTAATGTGAAGAAGCCAGATGGTGTCCCAGAGAACACTGGACTGAATGTCAAGAAGTTCCTAGTTTTGAGACTGTGACCAACTGTGTGACAGTGGGTATCATAGCACTACTGTTTTCGCATATCTACACTAATAAAAGAGAAAGATGCAAATTGACCATACCTTCGTGACCCCCACCAGCCAATCAGGAGTGAGTATGCAAATTAACCAAAGATGGTGGATTAATTTGCATACACAGGCACCGAGCAGCTGGGGGCAGGGCGGGACGCTTGCATCGTCGCCATGGCAACGATGCAGGCGTTCTGCACCGCCCCAGCAGCTCTGGGCCTCTGGGCAGTGTGGAAAGGCGGCTCCGGGCCGGAGCGAAGGTGGTGCCGGCAGCCAGGGGAAGGAAGGCCCATTCTTGCACGAATCTTCGTGCATCGGGCCTCTAGTGTACAATGAAAGCCTTGCACTCTATAGTCGTTAATAGTCCTTCTGATGCTGAACATTTTGTAACAAAAATACTCAAATTCCTTTTGGTGGAATAGAGTGGTCACTCATTCCTTTTTTTTTTTTTTTTTTTTCCTAAATAAGCAGAGCATAGTCTGTTCAGAGTCTAGATTTCCAGGTTTGACTTCTTACATAAAAGATAAAATGTAATCATATTTTAAAGATAAAAATAACACTTTGAAGTTAATTTTCTACTTGGGAAAAAATGGTGGAAAAGTACAAAATGGAATTGTCTGCCTTTGTTTGCTGTTCAGTTTATGGTGCCAAGTGCCTCTAGCAGGATGTTTCTGTTCCCTATACCTTAGCGTCACTTCTCTGTTCAAAGTTAGTTTTAAGTGTGAGAGCAAAGATTTCCCTGGTCAAAGGAGGATAAGATGAAACAAAGCCCCAGAAAAGCAGGCTGGCACCCTGACAAGCCATAGCGTTGATGAGAGGTGGAAATAAGATAAGGAACCAGAACCCTTTTGAATTTAAAAGTACACTTGTGGGTGCTTGAAATCCCCTGGGCATTTCAAGTCCAGAGAGGAGATTATAGCAGATCTCAAAAGGCATTGGCCCTTAACCTTCTTTAGCAGGTCAGGAATCTGTTGAGAACTGAGGAAAGCCAAGGTCTCTCTCCACATACACATACACACACACACACACACACACACACACACACACACACACCACGTTTTGCCTGTAATTTTAGAATCTTTTGAGACCCCCAGATCACTAAGAAATTCACTCGCTGAGTTTCAACAAAGAAACCAGGGCATGTGGTGTAGAATCTTGTCTTTGAAGAAGGACCTAGTCTTCAGTTTTAATACCCAAGTGGCCCTATTGAACTACTCAGCTAATTTTGTCTCTCTAACCTCCAACCCTTACAAACTACCACATGCCTAATTGTGCAGCTTTCTCCTTTTTCCAGCAAATTGTTCTTGATCGCTGTTACATGAACTTTAAACAGAATGTCCAGATTGCACAAGTCCAGAATCTAAAATAAACAAATGTAGGTTATCAACAAGTAAAGTTTTTCTAAACAGAATCTTTGCCTTCTTATTCTATGTTGCCGATAGTCACTGGTTGCTGGGAAATGGAGGCCTTTTCTGACAAGACTTCTTCAAATTCTTTTAAGAGCACTTGTGTTAACAAGTTACAGAGATTACTGTAATCTTTGGTTGGAATTCATTTATTGTGTGCATAAATCTTCATGCTCATTATCATATCTATGAGAAATTTTTAGAATTTGAGAGTTCTGATGCATCAAAAACTACTGATTTCAGCTTATTCTTAATTGGTGACAGAGTCAAAACATGTTTGATTGGATTCAGGGATTTAAAAAAAAAATTTTAATCTTATGCTTCCAAACACATAAACTAAGGTTACTTATCTTCAAATTTGAGGCAAAAAAAATAATATTTGGTTCTTAATACTTTTTCCCCCTGTGTGATGCATTTATGAAGCATTCTGGCTTGATTACATAGTGATAGCAACAGACTTGCACCCAGCATTCTCTTTCTCCCAACTTCATTTTTATTTATTTATTTTGTTGTTCATCTTTACCTGAGGGTATCTTTCCTTTGATTTTTAGAGAGAGTGGGAGGGAGAGGGAGAGACCGAGCAAAACATCAATGTGAGAGAGACACATCCATTGGTTGCCTTCTACATGCACCCTGACCAGGGCCAGGGATTGAGCCTGCAACCAGTGTATGTGCCCTTGACTGGAATCAAACCCAAGACCTTCCAGTTGGTGGGTCGACGCTCTATCCACTGAACCAAACCGCTAGGGCCCTCCCAGTTTTATTTTTGAAAAGTTTTGAATCTACAAGAGAACTGAAAGAACTATTCTGACTTCTTCACTTACATTTTTAGACCCCCTTCATTGAAACTTGCTAGTTAACGTTTTGCCATATCTGCTTTATTTCCGTGTGTGTGTGTGTGTGTGTATTATTTTAACTTTTCTGTTGTTGCTCATCACTATGAAGTTGCAGACATGTCGCTTACTCCCTTAATAAGTCAGTATGTACCTCCCAAGAACAAAGACACTCTCTTATGCAATTGCAATACCTTCATCACACTGAAGGAAGTTAGCCTCGTTTCAACACTGTGTGACTATGCAGTGCATATTCACATTTCCCCAAATGTCTCCATGTCCTTTACCTCCACCTTTGGTTCAAGGATCCCAATCAGCATCAAGAAATGGCATTTGGTTGCCATATCTCTTTAGTCACCTTTAATCTAGAAATTCCCCAGCCTTTTCTTGTCTTGTGACATTGACGTTTTAGGAGTCCAGGCCAACAGCCTGATGTGTCTATTTCCTCATGATGAGCTTCCCGTTCAACAACTCTGCAGGGAGACGCCTAGGTGGCGCTGTAGGGTCCGCCCCTATCACATCAGGAGGCACTTGGAAAAAACGGGTGGTTCCCACATCAGGATGCTAAGTTGGGGCACTTGATATCTGCCAGATCTTATGAAAAGAAACCCCTTTCCTTTGTAATAAGTCTACAGAGGCCTGTTTTGAGACCATGTGAATGTACTCCCCCCCCCCCACACCCCAAAAGTGATTTCAGCATCCACTCGTGTTCTTTTTAGCTTCATTTTGATTTGTTGTTGGAGGTGGCGCAGGGGAAGGCATACGTATAAAGGAAGGGTATCCAGTGAGGTCTGTGTAGAACCATCCCCATGGCTCCTTTATTTGTATAATTGCAAGAAATGAAGGATGTGCGCGCTCTGCCTTTTCCCGGCTGGTACACTCCATCGGTACGCACAAAAGAAGCTCCGTTTCCCTCTGCCTCTCCACAGAGAGGCCTTCAAAGGCAAATATTTGTCTGGGGCCAGTGGCCGACAATGATTGCCGAAGGTCTCGATGAGGTTATTAAGACGCCTGATGTTTGCCCTGGTGGCCCCCACAAGACAAATGAGGCGGAATTCTTCCAGCCTGGCTACGCGCTGGTGGGTCACGTTTTAGTTAATGGTACAGAGCAGGGACAAAACGCCTGCTTCCGCAGCCCCCGCTAGATAAACAGCCCTCTGCAGTGTCGGAGAGAAAAGGCAGCGGCGTGTACCGTGGACTTAGAGAGACAGATTTAAACGTGGTAAATGAAAGGCTTGACTCAAACTTAGGCGGAGAAATATTTCTGCACGGATGGGAAAACTCAAGTGAATTCTGTATTTCATCTTTCCCCATAGGGGAGTGAACTAAAACATTCGTTTTGGGGCCAGTGGGTGAGAACCATCTAAGAAGGAAAAATGTTGGCAATTGAATCCTCCTTGAGAAATAATATATAGAGCATCATGTAGTTTAGTAACCTCAAGTATTATTTGTTTCGAACATGTTAAGTGTTTCTACAGCGCTATTTTAGCATTGTAGCGTTGCGTAGCCCAATGCTTGATGGCAGCGGTCGCCAACCTTTCGGACCTCACGGACCACCAGTTGGCGACTGCTGCTTTATGGCGATAGTCCTCAACCAGGGAGTGGTTTCGACCCACAGAAAACATGTTAACATGTTTGATTGTCACAGTGGTAGGGTGGTATTGGCATCTACTAAGTAGAAGCCAGGGATGCTGCTAAACATCCTACAGTGTCTCCTGTCCACCCCCCACACCTTACCCCACCAACTACCAATAACAAAGAAATACCCGGTCCAAAATGTCAACGGTGCCAACGTTGAAAAGCTCTTTTTTTTTACAGATGGTAAGAGTTCTTTTATCGACACGGTGTTTGCAGTATAGGAGGCACTGGGTGTTTCAAGAAAATAAGACCGCACTCAGTGCATCATCTTCTTAGGAAAGCAGACCTGTTTGCCACCTTAGCTGTGTGAGAGGAGGGGGTGCAGGAGGCTGTAAACAAGCTCCGTTTGGGCTGGAGCTTACTGGACCAGTGGGCGTGACTAAGTGTGGAGGCTGAGAAATCACACGCCTCCGCTCACACAGCATTAACATGGGCCCATCCGAGGCCTCTTCTTGTTTTCCCACCTACCCCTCCTTTCCCTCTGCATCATTAGCAACCACATTTATGGGTAAATGTAAATCTCTGATTTTTCTTTTAAAAAAATATTTTTTTTTAAATTGATTTCAGAGAGGGGGAGAGAGAGAGAAACATCAATGATAAGTGAGGATCATTGATCCCCTGCCTCCTGCAGGCCCCACACTGGGGATGAAGCCCGCAACCCGGGTAGGTGCCCTGACCAGGAATTGAACTGGCGACCTTTGGTGTTTGACACCCAGCCAGCTGAGCCACACCTGCCGGGGCTGTGATTATATTTTAATACTAGAGGCCCGATGCACAAAATTCATGCAAGGGACTCGGCCCTCTCAGCCATGGTGACTTGCCTCGGCCCTCGCAGCCCCGACTTCGTCCGGAAGGTCGTCCGGCTGTCCGGTCTAATTAGCATATTACGCTTTTATTATTATAGATGGGTAGATAGAGAAAGTGGAGCTTAGTGAATTGTGATAGATTATGTTAGAACCCATGGTGTAATCCTTTTATGAAAATACGGTGGTAGCTGCTTGAGCTGTTTCACAGTTTGGGTCACAGCAGTCCTACCAATTAGAGATGCTCCTTGCTCCGCATGCTGTCTGCTGGAACGTTGTCATCCTAAGTCTTTAATCAACAATGACGACTAGATGCGAATGGCACCATCTGGGGGCAGCCCCTGCCTGTGGGTGATGGCATTAGGGGGCTGGGAGGATTAGTAGGCTTGCATGTTTCATGGGTAGAAACGGAGATAGCTGGGTGTCCTGGGGAGTCCTTGTGTCTTGGTCATGTGCACTGAGTTGCTTAACTCAGGACAAACATCGTTAACCCAATACTGGCTCCCAGAAATGTCGAGCGGTGCCAAGCATCGCCTGCTGCTTTGAGTTTAAACTTGGAAGGGCTCACGCATGCCTGAGCTGAAAACCAGTTTCTTCTTTTGCCCCCAGGCTGACCCATCTGCCCACGAAGTGTTCCAAACTTAGAGCATCTTGGTGTCTCGTTGTGTCTCAAAGGCCAGCCCCGTGAAAGCCCAGCTGTGTGTTCATTAATGCAGCTCGTCTACCCACGCCTTTGGTCCATCGGGAAGGCCGGAGGTGGTGTTCAGATTCTGCCCTGGCCTTGTCTCTGTTCTCCAGGCTTTGTAATTTCTCAAGTCCCAACAGGGAACAGGAGCTTTCTAGGCAGTGGCCGCATGGTGGGGGCCTCTTTGAGTTTAGGATGGGAGAGTTTGTTCGCTCTGCTGGGCATCTAATGACCGTGGTTAGTCAGTCACCCTTGACCGTGCTTGATCAGCCCTGCTTTCTGCAGGATCATCTGAGATTCTCACAGCCAGTCTTTCTTTTCCTAGCTCAGCCTTTTTTTTTTATATATATATATTTTTATTGATTTTGGAGAGAAAAGGGGAGAGAGAGAGAGAAACATCAATGATGAGAGAGAATCATTGATAGACTGCCTCCTGCATGCCCCACACTGGGAAATTGATCCCGCAACTCAGGCATGTGCCTTGACCAGGAATTGAACCCTGACCTTCTGGTTCATAGGTTGATGCTCAACCACTGAGCCATACCGGCCAGGCCTTAGCTCAGTCTTTAGAAGAGAAAAAGGAAGCAAGCAAAGGGCATTTCGAAATAGGACTAAGGGAAAACAGAGGAGGACATTTATCCACTCTAATTCTTACCATTTCAGCTACCTGTTACAAAGGAGTGATGGAGATATAAATGGTTTTTTTACATTTTGTGGGGGGTGCCTAGCCAGTGTGTCTCAGTGGTTTGAGCATCGACCTATGAACCAGGAGATCACGGTTCAATTCCTGGTCAGGGCACATGCCTGGGTGGTGGGCTCTATTCCCAGTGTGGGGCGTGCAGGAGGCAGCCAATCAATTCTCTCTCATCATAGATGTTTCTCTCTCTCTCTCTTTTTTTTTTTCTCTCTCTTCTCTCTCTCTCCTTCTCCCTTCCTCTCTGAAATCAATAAAAATATATCTTAAAAATATTTGGGGGCTGTTCTCAATAACTCAAATATTTCAGAGCTAACGTGGCTTTGAAGCAGCCACATCTGTACTCGTCTGCGGGGGAAGGTTTGGGAGATGGGATCACTGGAAGGAAGGCCCCGAATCCTGCCGTGGTGGTGGCCAGCCGAGGGGTTTTGCTGGCACCGTTAGGCTGCAGTTTGCATTTACAGTCCAGCCGTGTTTTTCCTCCAGGAAAAAATATACCTGACTTGTGGGTACGCTGTCTGCAGGCGCTTTAGAAATCTCCCACCCGGCAAATAGCATCTTAATAGGAGGCCTTGTCCTTGCCTGCGAGGGCTGCCAAAGGAAGAAATGAGTCCAGTGGAAGCAGGCTGGACTTAAAAGCAGCCCTTCACCGCTTTTTTCTGGGGTTATTTTCCTGCAACACCAGGAAGGAGTCCTCGTGTTAGGGGCAGCACTGCAGCTGTGAGTGCATTTCCTCCTCGGGACCCGGGAATTCCACCGCCAGGGTCATCCGTGCTGGGGCCAGGTTCCCGGTGTGCCTCTGAACTGCTAAACCAGGCGTCCTCAAACTATGGCCCGCAGGCCACATGCGGGTGTTTTTGCCGTTTTGTTTTTTTACTTCAAAATAAGATATGTGCAGTGTGCATAGGAATTTGTTCATAGTTTTTTTTTTTTTTTTTTTTTTTTTTTTTTTTTTATTTTTTTAATTTCTTTATTGATTAAGGTGTCACATATTTGTCCTCATCCCCCCATTCCCATCCCACCCCTCTCCCCACGTATGCCCCAATCCCCTGTTGAACTTAACCGTTGGATAGGCTTATATGCATGCATACAGGTCCTTTGGTTGAACTCTCCCCCTCCCCCCACCCTCTCGCTACCCTCCCCTATCCTCCCTCTGAGGCCCGATAGTCCGATCGATGCCTCCTTGCTTCTGGTTCTGTTCTTGTTCCTCAGTCTATGTTGTTCATCATTTCCTCTAGATGAATGAGATCAAATGTCACTAGATATATACTAATAAGAACTGAATGTGAGACGAGCAATAATATTTATGCTGACAGGCAAATGAATCAATCTGTAGCGAGCTTCCCCCTGGACCAACAGTTCTTTTGAGACCCAATTTCGATGTCCAGTAGTTCCTTATGTGTACATGTCAGCACTGACCCCTCAGCTCTGGATGGTGGACAAATGGTGGTAATGGAGGTCCGACTCCCTCTGGTTTGGTCTCGGCCGAACCCAGGGGCACGGCGTCACCTGGACTAAGGGGCACGTGGCCTCACCCATACCCAAGGGGCGCGTGGTCTCACCCGGGCCTGGGACCCAGCCTCACCCGGATGGATCCAGGGGCGCACGGCCTCACCCGGACCCAGGATCTGGCTTCACCCGTACCCAGGGACGCTTGGCCTCTCCCAGACCCAGGGGCACGTGGCCTCACCCGGGCTTAGTTGCACAAGGCCTCACCTGGATCCAGGGACACATGGTCTCACCCAGACCCAGGAACGTTTGGCCACTCCCATACCCAGGGCCACTTGGGCTCACCCGGGCCTAGGTGCACGAGGCCTCATCCGGATCCAGGGACGCATGGTCTCACCCGGACCCAGGGACGCTTGGCCTCTCCCAGACCCAGGGCCACTTGGGCTCACCCGGGCCTAGGTGCACGAGGCCTCACCCGGATCCAGGGACATATGGTCTCACCCGGAACCAGGGACGCTTGGCCTCTCCCAGACCCAGGGCCACTTGGGCTCACCCGGTCCTAGGTGCACGAGGCCTCACCCGGATCCAGGGACACATGGTCTCACCCGGACCCAGGGATGCTTGGCCTCTCCCAGACCCAGGGCCACTTGGGCTCACCCGGGCCTAGGTGCACGAGGCCTCACCCGGATCCAGGGACACATGGTCTCACCCGGACCCAGGGACGCTTGGCCTCTCCCAGACCCAGGGCCACTTGGGCTCACCCGGGCCTAGGTGCACGAGGCCTCACCCGGATCCAGGGACACATGGTCTCACCCGGACCCAGGGACGCTTGGCCTCTCCCAGACCCAGGGCCACTTGGGCTCACCCGGGCCTAGGTGCACGAGGCCTCACCCGGATCCAGGGACACATGGTCTCACCCGGACCCAGGGACACTTGGCCTCTCCCAGACCCAGGGCCACTTGGGCTCACCCGGGCCTAGGTGCACGAGGCCTCACCCGGATCCAGGGACACATGGTCTCACCCGAACCCAGGGACGCTTGGCCTCTCCCCGACCCAGGGCCACTTGGGCTCACCCGGGCCTAGGTGCACGAGGCCTCACCCGGATCCAGGGACACATGGTCTCACCCGGACCCAGGGACGCTTGGCCTCTCCCAGACCCAGGGCCACTTGGGCTCACCCGGGCCTAGGTGCACGAGGCCTCACCCGGATCCTGGGACACATGGTCTCACCCGGACCCAGGGACGCTTGGCCTCTCCCAGACCCAGGGCCACTTGGGCTCACCCGGGCCTAGGTGCACGAGGCCTCACCCGGATCCAGGGACACATGGTCTCACCCGGACCCAGGGACGCTTGGCCTCTCCCAGACCCAGGGCCACTTGGGCTCACCCGGGCCTAGGTGCACGAGGCCTCACCCGGATCCAGGGACACATGGTCTCACCCGGACCCAGGGACGCTTGGCCTCTCCCAGACCCAGGGCCACTTGGGCTCACCCGGGCCTAGGTGCACGAGGCCTCACCCGGATCCAGGGACACATGGTCTCACCCGGACCCAGGGACGCTTGGCCTCTCCCCGACCCAGGGCCACTTGGGCTCACCCGGGCCTAGGTGCACGAGGCCTCACCCGGATCCAGGGACACATGGTCTCACCCGGACCCAGGGACGCTTGGCCTCTCCCAGACCCAGGGCCACTTGGGCTCACCCGGGCCTAGGTGCACGAGGCCTCACCCGGATCCAGGGACACATGGTCTCACCCGGACCCAGGGACGCTTGGCCTCTCCCAGACCCAGGGCCACTTGGGCTCACCCGGGCCTAGGTGCACGATGCCTCACCCGGATCCAGGGACACATGGTCTCACCCGGACCCAGGGACGCTTGGCCTCTCCCCGACCCAGGGCCACTTGGGCTCACCCGGGCCTAGGTGCACGAGGCCTCATCCGGATCCAGGGTCGCATGGTCTCGCCCGGACCCAGGGACGCTTGGCCTCTCCCAGACCCAGGGCCACTTGGGCTCACCCGGGCCTAGGTGCCCGAGGCCTCACCCGGATCCAGGGACACATGGTCTCACCCGGACCCAGGGACGCTTGGCCTCTCCCAGACCCAGGGCCACTTGGGCTCACCCGGGCCTAGGTGCACGCGGCCTCACCCGGATCCAGGGACACATGGTCTGCCTGGACCCAGGGGTGTGTGGGCTCTCCCAGACCCAGGGGCGCTTGGCCTCGCCCGGGCACGGGATCCAGCGTCATCCGGGTCCAGGGGCACTTGGCCTCACCCGGACCCGGAGTCCGGCCTCACCTGGACCCAGGGGCATGTGGCCTCACCTAGACCCAGGGACGTGAGGCCTCACTTATACCCAGAGGCGTGTGACCACACCCGAGCCCAGAGGCGCGCAACCCCGCCCGCACCCGGGTCTCAGTGGGGCCCCGTCTTCCCGATCCCAATTCCTGCCGGTCAATCCCCCCTCAGCAATTCCCCTGGCCATCCTTCCGGAGCTCCAGTATGGCTGCTGCAGAACTCGTCGGGCGGCGGCTCGGCGAAGCTCTGGTGCACCCGGTGCATGGCGGTGGGCCAGTCTGGCGTCGCTGTGTCGGCCCTTGGGTCTGCATCGGTGGCCGGTCGCCGAGCATGCGCACCTGGCCGCTTCCGGGGCGTTGAGATTCTTGACGGACTCAGAGGTCAGCAAGCGCGGAGTCTCCCACCCCATGTCTCATAGGGGCTCGTCTGTCCGTGCTTGGCTGCCAGTGGAGCCGTCCCCTCAGCCGGAGACCGCCGGGGGAACTGCGCCGAGCACGTTCCAGGCCGCTGTTGTATCGCCTGAGCCATAGTTCTTTTGTGTCGCCTGAGCTGTAGTTCTTAAAGTGTGGTCTTTGGGTCACCGGCATCAGCATCATCCCACATCCCCCTCTTTTATTCTAGTTGTAGAGCATCTACTCAGCCAGCCCTATGGTGGTCTTGGATGGTGTCTGCTCTGCTCTCTTGTCGTAGTCTCAAAGTTGTTGTGGTAGGCAACAATCAGGCTTCCGCCCTATGCCTCCATCTTGGTCCTCCTTTGTATAGTTAAGTCTTGATTGGTGTTGGTGTCACTGGGGGGGCTCTCTTTGTCTATAAAGGAAGAGTTGCTGTGCAGGAGATACGTTTATGGGCCGGGTCTTGGTGCAGCAAAGCTTTGGCGCTCACTGAATATTCCCGTTGAATGTGTCCCTTATGCACGTGGTTGAAATCTGGTGTCATCTCCCACAGACCACTAGATGCCCTCGTTTCTGGGTCTCCAATGGGGTGTAGATCAGCTACTGCCTTAGGCACTCAGCAAGGATTACAGCAAAAACTGTAGTTTCTTCCTCCTGTCTGAGTGGCCCTGGAGCAGTCCGACTAGAACAGCAGATCATCTGGTCCGCTGCCAGAGGGCAGTCCACCCACATGCATAAGCCGTTGCTTGGGGCGCAGGTGTGCCTGCAAGCCTTGCGGGGCAGGTCTTCAAGACGTGCAGGGCGGGTCCCAGGGCGGGGCGGGGTCTCAGGGCGCCAACAGGCCATGGTGTGGCGAGCCTCGATGGCTGTGAGTCTGGTCCTTCTGCCTTCCATGTATCTAAGTCCCCTCGTTCCGCACTCCAGCGCAGCAAACACTGATTGCTGGGCGCACCTCTGCAAGAGTCCCGCCTCTCCCCGCAGGCATCTGGGTCTCCCGGGGTTCGCCAGAAGATGGGTTTCAGGGTGATGGAGAGCTAATCTCCCTTAGGTTTGGAACAAAAGCCCCTTTCCCCCCGCCACCAGCCAGACCCACGCACCTCCACACCTCATCCCCTCCGATTTCGCTGGGTGCGAGGCAACAGAACAGCCTTTAACCTCCGCCGCCATCTTTTTCAAACTTCTCAATTTGTGCTTCTTAATCCCTTCATTTCAGTCAACTCTACTGAAGTCTAGCGCCGCCGGGAGGTGCACGGAAAGGGCGCCCGGGCCTCCGTCCGGTGCGCGGTACGCGCGTCCCGCGGAACCAGGCGCTTGAGGGCCGCGTGGCTGGGACGGGCGCTGGGCGGCCGCCGAGCTCCAGGCACCGCCATCGCCGTGTTCCGGACGTCGCCGCCGCGGCGTCCCCCCAATTTATACTTCTTAATCCCTTGAATTAAGTCAACTCTACTGAAGTCTAGCGCCGCCGGGAGGTGCACGGAGAGGGCGCCCGGGCCTCCGTCTGGTGTGCGGGGCACGCGGCCCGCGGCACCAGGTGCGCGGGGGCTGCGCGGCGGGGACGGGTGCTGGGAGGCCGCCGGGCTCCGGGCGCCGCCGCTGCGGCGGCGTCCCCAGCGTCCCGGGCCGGGCAGCCTGTGGGGGCGGCGGAGTTGCGAAAGTGAGTGAGTTTCCCAGGGTTTCGCCCGGAATCTCATAGTTTTTTTTAAACTATAGTCTGGCCCTCCAACGGTCTGAGGGACAGTGAACTGGCCCCCTGTTTAAAAAGTTTGAGGACCCCTGTGCTAAACAAACGGTTTAGGAAATACTCTCACCTATTGTGTAGCATTGTTTTACATACAAATACAAAGAATTACAAAATTTTAGGAAAAAAATATGTAGAAATTTGGAAATGCAGAACAAAAATTTTTAATGTTTAAACATCTGTGCTAGTAGAACTATGATTGCTGCTTTTCACACCGGACATTTTGTAGAGCATGGGAGTGATGCCTTAACAATCCAGAAAGATCACGATAGAGAAATGTAAACAGGTGGGCCTGTCTATCAATAGTTGAACGAATAAACAGTGGTGCCATAGCCATACAGTGGGGTGCTGCACAGTAATAGGAACTAGTGATACACATATGACACATGCAACAATTCAGGCGAATGACAGACATTATGTTGAATAAGAGAAGCCAGACACAAAACAGTATATACTGGGTCAGGGGTCAGCTAACCACAGTCTGCAGCCCAAACCGAGCCCACTGCCTGTTTTTGTATGACCCACAAACTAACAATGACTTAACTTTATATAGTTATATATACAGTTATATATATTTAATTGATTTCACAGAGGAAGGGAGAGGGAGAGAGAGATAAAAACATCAATGATGAGAGAGAATCATCAATTGTCTACCTCCTGCACACCCCCTACTGAGGATTGAGCCCACAGCCCAGGCATGTGCCCTGACCAGGATTGAACCATGACCTCCTGGTTCATAGGTCGACACAGCCACTGAGCCACGCTGGCTGGGCTATGCCACAGCTTTTTTATCCACTCACTGATGGAGATACTGACAGCCTTTTATGCAGATCTTGAATTATGGGTTCTAGTGAATGTAGCTTAACACGTTAGCTACGTGTCAGAAATTCCCACCACAGCTCTCTGATTTCTCTGTTCAAACTTCCTAGCTTTTGAGGGTCACGGCGAGCTTTTGGTCATTTGCTCAGTAGGTGAGCTAAGTGCTATGTGGGAAACAAATGTAGTTAAACCACAGCTCCTGTTTTCTAAACTTTACAGTCCAGGGAAGAAGAGATGCAGATGCTGACCATGATGCACAAGTCAAGGTGAAGAAAGTGCTAGAACAGAGGTATCTGGCCAGGTGCTCCGAGAGGACTCCCAGAGTGGGACCCCTGGGTACTATATGTGAAGTGAAGAGGGTTCCATGGCTAAGTAAGTTTGGAAAAGACTGGGTTAGACAAGTATTTTTATTACTGTGAGGCCTTCAGAGGCTTTAATGTAATGCATGTCATGAGATGGCTAGAGTCCAGCCTTTCCCAGACCAATATGACCAGTAATCCTATATTCATGGAGTACCTCTGAGAACATACTTTGAAAAACATGACTTCTGGTCAACTATCACTGAAAAATAAGTTTTAAGAAATATGACTTGCCCAACAGGCGTAGCTCAGTGGTTGAGCATTGATCTATGAACCAGGAGGTCACTGTTTGATTCCTGGTAAGGGCACATGCTGGGGTTCCAGGCTTGATCCCCAATGGGGGACATGCAGAAGGCAGCCAATCAATGATTCTCTCTCATCATGGTTGTTTCTATCTCTCTCTCCCTCTCCCTTCCTCTCTGAAATCAATAAAAAAAATTTTTAAATATGACTTATAGAGCAGGTGCCATATTGTTTGATGGTCTTAGAAATTAATTCCTAAATTATCTGGAGTTGACAACCTATACTTTATTCCTTTTAAGAAAGCCAATTACCTCTCACTCTCTCTTTCTCTCTCTCTTTTTAATGAATTAAAAACTTAGTTCTATGTTGATAAACTCTTGACATTCCTTGAAATAACTAGACGTCCTCCAGTAAGTTACAAAAAGAAATCATCAAGATCCAAAATTTTACTCAGTACTTGGTTTGACTTTACTTTTTCACTTGCTCATCCATCCACAGGGTAAGCAGATTTCATGAAGTTTTGACCATTGTCCTTTTTTTTTTTTAAATTCCTCTGAGATTAACTGAGACTTTTCCAGATGCCCAGTGTTTACATGTTGAGTCTTGAACCTCAACAGATGGACAACTTTTTTAGAGCCGCTTAGACGATGGTTGACAGAAGGCATGACAAGAATTCGGCCTTCATTATTAGAAGGTTTGTGACTAAACCTGGAGGGCCGTATGGAGGGCCTTATGGAGATGTCAGATCATTTGTTGAGCTCTACGCTCCCTGAATATGAAATCAAAGCTGAATATAAAAGTGCCTGCCTGCCTGTTCAGGGGTTGTTGTTTTTTTCTAAGACAGCAGCAGTTTCCATTGAGATTGAAAGCGTATATTCAAGGGGAATGATGCTTGGGGTGAGGTGGGAAGGTGAGTTGAATGACTTGATTTGAAAGGTAAATTTTTCAGTAAAGATTTTAGAAACCAGTGGGTTATATGGCAAGAGAACTCCTCGGGACTAAGTTTCAATTCTTTTTCTTCTCAGTTATAGAATATATAGACTGTTGTTATTTTTTTCTTCTTTTAATGCGAAACATTTTCCATTTATAAATATTTCAAAGCTCAACATTTAGGCCAAATCCCCAACTAATCGTGAGCCCAGATTTGAAAATCTGTTTACCAATATGGTAGATATTTTTCTGGGATAGGAGAAAGCTTGTGTATATAACTTACTTCTAAAAATGCAGGATAGCCCTAACCTGTTTGGCTCAGTGGATAGAGTGTCAGCCTGTGGACCGAAGGGTCTCAGGTTCAATTCCAGTTAAGGGCATGTACCTCGGTTGCAGGCTCCTCCCCAGCCTGGGCCCTGGTCAAGTCATGTGCAGGAGGCAACCAATCTATGTATTTCACTCGCATCAATATTTCTCTCTTGTCTTTCCCTCTCTCTAAAAATCAATGGAAAAATATCCTTGGGTGAGGATTAAAAACAAACACACAAAACAAATAAAAATTCAGGGCATGCCAGTGTGTGAAAATTGAATACCTGGCTTGCCTATTACTAAAAGAGACCCCTAGGAAGGGACTTGGGTTCTAAACGTGTAACCTTTTCTAACCCTCCAGGGGGTTGTGTACAAACAGCAGTAGAGGGACAGGGTGGAGTGCATCTGATACCTGCTTGTGGCTCACAAGCGGTGGGACCTGGGATAGTGACTGGCCTCTGGGCTTCTTTTCTCATCTGAATTGATGCTGCTAATAGAATTGACCCCAAGGCCAAAACCGGTTTGACTCGGTGGATAGAGTGTCAGCCTTCGGACTCAAGGGTCCCAGGTTCGATTCCGGTCAGGGGCATGTACCTTGGTTGCGGGCACATCCCCGGTGGGGGGTGTGCAGGAGGCAGCTGATCGATGTTTCTCTCTCATCGATGTTTCTGACTCTCTATTCCCTCTCTCTTCCTCTCTGTAAAAAATCAATAAAATATATTAAAAAAAAAAAAAAAAGAATTGACCCCAAGGCTGTGCGAGGATTAAGCGTGTTGATACACAGAGAGGCCTCAGCGTGCGGCTCGGCCCTTAGGGGCGGCTCAGTAAATGTTAGTTTACTTTTTATGTAAACACTTAAAATACAGATTAAGCAGTAATGGTGATTACTTTTCTCAAGTAAGTTCTTCATGTCTGACGTAGTCCATCTTACTCAAAATGACATTAAGTAGGAAAATAAACGTCAGTGGTGGATGAAAGACGTACTGCTGAAGGGAAGGAGGTGGGGCACGGTCGTAAGTTTGTCCAGGTTTTATTTTTGAGTTCACATACTGTTGGTGGGAAAGTAAAATGAAAGTCAATGGAGGTCTAACCTTTATGAAGGGCAGCTTAGCAATAGCCATCCTAGTGACTAATGCAGATATTCTTGGGCCCCGTGGCTACACTTCTGTATAAGTGTGCCCTGTGGTGAACCCAAGCACATACAAAGTGCTGTCTGTACCAGGTGATCCTTGTTTACAATAGCAGGAGACCAGAAACGAGCAAAATTGTCTACCAGCTGGGAACTGGCAGAAACAGTGGACACTCAGGAATAGTGGTAGTTTACCAAGAAATAAGGATGCTCCCTAAGGACTTAGAAAAGATCCCCAAAATGCGTGAAGTCAGGACAGCAAGCATTTGTTCCTTGGCATTTTTTTTTTTCCTGGAGTTGGGGTGCAGTGCAGCCCAGGCGGTAGGTAAGTGGGGAAGGAGATGTGGTTTCCTTTCTCCTTTGAAACTTTATTTTTTTAAAATATATTTTATTGATTTTTTTACAGAGAGGAAGGGAGAGGGATAGAGAGCTAGAAACATCAATGAGAGAGAAACATCGACCAGCTGCCTCCTGCACACCCCCTACTGGGTATGTGCCCGCAACCAATGTACATGCCCTTGACCGGAATCGAACCTGGGACCTTTCAGTCCACAGACCGACGCTCTATCCACGGAGCCAAACCGGTTTCGGCTCCTTTGAAACTTTATGAAAACTTAGTTTCTCTCCCTCCCTCTCTCCCCCCCTCCCCCCATTACATGGAAAACAGTAGCCACTGTATTTGACCCTGTGATCTTATTTTACCTCCGTTCTTTGCTTGGGGCATGTCATTCCTTTAGCAGATAATAGCTTCCTTCCTCATCTACTCACCCCCCAAGCTTAAGGTAAAGCATCTTTCTCTTCTTGGACGACCATCAGTGAGTTCTCTCTCCCGTGTCAGAAATTGCTTTGATCTTCAAAAAACAAACAAACCACACAACAGTGCTGGCTTCGGCTAAAGACAGACCCTTCTATTTATAGGACTCCACAAAAAAGACAGGGTTTTGACACAACGCCCACGGCAGAGGCGTCTTTTCCTGCGAGTGCAAGAGCCGTACCAGCATTGTTTCTCAGGGACACGTGGCACCACTGAAACAGCACCAGGGACCTGCTCGAGGCTTGGGTCATAGGCCAGCGCATTCACCCAAAAAGCTGCTGAAAATGGGAAAGCCGGAGCGGGGAGAGAGGGAAGGACACGGAGCTGGCAGAACGCGCCTGCAGTGTGAGTGCCTGCGTGTGAGGACTGACTTCTCCGGTCCCTCCGTGGAACCCGGGGAGGAAGAGGGAGTCCTGACTTCGTCCGTGAGACGTGGTGAGGAGGAAGGTGCCCCCACTCCATCATCCCGAACCCCATTCGATAGGAAGGGAAATCGTGGCTGTAATCGGCTCCACCAGGAGTTGGCAAACTCCAGCCTGGGGCCAGATCTTGCATGCTGCCTGTGTTCTTCGGGAATTCTTGTTCAAACACAGCCATGCCCATTTGTGTACTTAATGGCTGCTTGTTTTACTTTCTCTGTGTATAAAAAATATATATATATATTTTTAAGTTACAAACAGCACAGCAGACCAGGACTTCAAACTTGGTAACTTTTACCCAAAATGTAGCTTTGTAGCTTCTACTCCTAATCATTATTCCACAGAAATGTTCCCTGTTATTCCTGAACAAGGGACCAGGTCATGCTAAGCCTTTCCTCGGAGGACTCCCGAAGCTTTGAGATGAAGCACCCTGCTCGAGCTCGCCCAGAGCGGTGCCTGGTACCCAGAGAGTCTGCAGTGCGACATCCCTTTCTGCCTCTCTCAGCATCACTCAGAAGAGGTGACCAGAGATCCTGGCGCTGAGCCTCTAGAGGTCAGAAAACCAGGTGCAGATCCTGCCTCCCCTTGTTGCTGGCTTTGGGCAAATTGCCAACTTTGCCTCTGGTTTTCCATTTTTAAAATGTGGACAAAATTACCAACATTATCGAGTTTCCGAAGAGATTGGTGGTGATACTTAGGGAGCCTTCAAGGGGTGCTAGGGCTCCAGGAATGCTAGCAAATTTTCTTCCCTGTAAAAGGATGCAGGCCAAGGCCAAGACGGATGGGTTCTGCTAGTTGCTAACAGCTCTGCAGAAACTCGGGTGGGAGCTGCAGTGAATGGTTTTGAAACTGCTGAAGTGACTTTGCGGGGTTCCTGGTAAACTGACGTGGCTACGCCAGCCGGTGTTCCTGCAGCCAGTTGAGTTGGCATATCTTAACCTTCCGCTGGGAGCTTTGATTTCATATTTGTGTAGTTCACAATGATCAGACTTTTAATTTCACCAGTAGTTTGCAGCGTGACCTATTGCGCCATTTACTTCCTAGTCAGAACAGTCAAGTCTGCTGTCGGGCGTCTGGTTGTGAAGCCATTTGCTTATAATGTGAAAACATTTTTCCAGTCTGGGAGTCCTTCCCGGTGAGCTCTGAAAACCTACTTTCATCCGCAAGCGTTTTCAAGTTATCCCCTGCAAAAAGTGTTCTCTGGGTCCCTCCTTCCAAGAGAGAACATGGGCGTGTTATAAATAGTTGATGTCCCTCTTCGCTAAAAATCTCTGCCTCCAGTGGGCAAGCCACCAGTTACCATAGACCACGCCCCCTTATCCGCGGTTTTGCTTTCTGCCATTTCAGTTACCCATGGTCGGCTGGGGTCTGCAAGGATTAAATGGAGAAGCCCAGAAATAAACAACTCATAGGATTTAAATGGTGCACCATCCCCGTAGCATGATGTACTCGCGTGTCACCCGGCTCTGTTCTACCTGGGTTGTGAATCATCCTGTTAGTCACTTAGTAGCTGTGTTGGTCATCAAATCACCTGTTGTGGTACCACAATGCTGTGTTCAAGTAACCCTTATTTTACTTCATAACGGCCCCAAACTCACTCATATGACTTTTAGAACAGTCTATTGTTATAGTTGTTCTGTTTCATTAGTACTAGTTATTGTTGTTGATCTCTTACTCGCCTAATTTATAAATTAAATTGTCTCATAGGTATGTCTATATAGGAGAAAACATAGTATATATAGGGTTCGGTACTGTTCGTGGTTTCAGGCATCCGCTGCAGGTCTTGGAGCATAATCCCCGCGGATAAGGGAGGACTGCTGTAATCATCTCAGGTTTAGAGGCTTGTTGTGGGATGTCCTCTTACGTGAAACCCTGTCGTGCCTCCCTGAGAGGGGCGAAGAAAGTAGCAGACAGTCTCACTTTCCTCACTGAGGGGATTCTTCTACTGTTAAACTCATTTAAGGAAAAAGGACGCTGGGGTGTCTCCTGGGGTCATCTTGCCCAAGAAGGAACTTGGTGAACTGTTCAAAATCTCAGCTCAATGGACAGCGGCGTCTTGTTCCAGTTTTTGGGGGGAGTGTTGAATTATGACTGTCCCCAGTAGATCATTACGATGCCTATTTAAATTGTGAAACAGACCCAGGGGTGCTTTGGTGTCACTGAGTCACAGCGGGGAGGAAAGTTCCAAGAATAGAGATGCGTTGCTGTTGGCAGGCTTCAAAGAGCCTCCAGAGGGCCCGTTCTTCAGAGAAAAGGCCACGCTGAGCCACCGTGGTTATGACTGCTCCTAGGACCGGGGAGGGGACTTCTCTTTTCTTAACCCTCAGCGGAAGGGAAATATCACGGTGGGTGTCTAAATTAATGAGTCTTGTTTCTTTTACGCCTGGGCTTGTCCAGTTTTTCAATCCAAATATCCCACACTTCTAAGAGGGAACTTACTTAGGGATCTGAGGATGCATCCTGGACCTGCCCAGGTGATATTTCGGAAAGGGGTGGAGGTAGGAGGCATTTTATGTCTTATTTCTAAAATTCCTATATGCCGTCTTCTCCTCTACAATATTTCTGGCTTTGACTTTCAATGGAAAGATACTGTCTTCGTCTGCTCCGGCTGCTCAGAATACCATCTCCTGGGCGGCTTCCTCACGGATACTCATTTCTCACAGTTCTAAAGCTGGGATTTCCAAGGTCAAGGTGCCAGCAGATTCTAGTGAGAGCCTGCTTTCTGGTCGCCTGCCCCCGTGTCCTCACATGGCAGGAGGGGAGAGCGAGCTTCCTGTGGTCTCTCTTATAGAAGAGCACTAATCCCATCCAGGGTGGTCCCACCCTCATGGCCTGCTCACCTCCCCAAGACCCTCCTCCAAATGCTCTCCCACTGGGGATTAGGTTTCAACATGTGAATGTTGGAGGGACACGAACATTCAGTCTGTACAGCAGGCACTTTGCAATACTGCTTCTTCCCTCTCCCGCCCCCAAATCTTTACGTAAAATTGATGTTAAGATAATGTGGCTTCCCTTACCCCGGCACACTGCGGGGTCCTCCCCAAGACGAGCCCCGCACTACACAGTTCTCGTTCTCATCGGTCGATAGTCACGAAGGAAGTCCCACGGGACCAAGTGGCAGGCTATTCTGGATGGAGCATTCCAACCCACTCAGCAGAGGGATGTTACTCTCCCGGGAGCAGTGGTGGTTAATGGCATCGGTCAGGATGGAGGCTTCGCTGGACCCGAGAAATAAGCCGGCTGGGGACAGGTGGCTTAGGACCCTCTCTCAGGAACATGGGTCTGCTCCCCACGATGCAAAGGCAGCCAGTGGAGGCCCCCCACCTCCACTCTGCCCGTCCTGCTGGCCTCCGAGGCAACATTACATTGAAACAGTTCTTCCTGATGCCTGGTGCCCACCCCCAGGCCGCCATTGCCAAAGGAGATTTTAAAGATGTGCCAACTCTGAAACACTGATGCTGGAAATACCTGTTTCAAAAAATGCCTCTGCTCCTATCTCACCTGCCCAGTGAATAAAACCCTGTCTGAACTCTTTCACTTGCCATTCCAAGTGCCCCACAATGTAGCTCCAACTACCCTTGTCCACCCCCCCCCACCCCACCCCCAATCTCACTGCCATCCCAAGTGTTTGCCAACCTCCTGGTCTTTTGCCCACATCCTTAAAGCAGGAGGGTGCCAGGTCGCAGCGTCACCTCTGCCTGGAGTGGGGCTACTCACATGGAGGCCCTGGTCTCCCTGAGGACATGAGGCCGCTCTGAGCCCCCAGGGTCACTTATTGCTTCTCCTGAATGAGCCTCGGCATTTCTTGAAATGATTGCACATTCTTGGCCCTCACACCGGCCGGGCTCCAGTGTTCTTTTCTGTTTGTGTAGCTCCCTGGCCACACTGAGCATCCTTCAAGGGGATGCGCTGTGTCATCTTCCTGGTATGCATTGGCCTTGTGCCATGGTCGTCCGTCTGGTTGTCCTGGTGTCGGCGGACCTTAGTGGGCCTCGTTCGGCTGATGGAAGAATGAGAAAATGGAGCTCTGCACAGATGTGCTATAATACATGCATTCCAGGAAAACGAGTTTACATGGAAACTCAACTAGAAAGTGATTATTCTCCCAAAATGAGTTTTCTGTTGTGTTTTGTTTTTCCCCCCAATTAGTTTTATGCATCTTCTTTTAAATAGTACTTTTCTGAGGCTTTTAACATAAATTTTTATTTATAGCAACTTAATAACATCTTTTAGAAAAAATCTCTTAAAACTAGGGGGCTCACTTACATTTGAAAATGTAGCTGTCGATGCATTTTAAAAAATTATGTTAGAAGGAAAATATTGATGACTGTCACATTTTAAAATAAAACTCAATAATAAAAAAGACTACCCAATTTAAAAAATGGAAAAGGGTCTGAATTGACATTTCTCCAAAGATACACAAATGGCCAATAAGGACAATATATTTTTTATTTCCGAGAGGGAACCATTTGAAGCACTTTTCCCAAAGTGTTAGCTCGCAGTCATATTCTCTGAATGATAAAAGAGCATGAATGATTTGTTTTCTTAACGCTTTTCTGGATTTTCTGAGTTTTCTGTCACAAATATGCTGCTTTTACAATTAAAACCAACATTAGCAAACTTGTATAAGCTGTTGGAATGCACATGCTGAATCTGACAAATTGCTACCCTGAAAACCCTGACGAAATCATTGGGGCTCACTTTGAGGCAAGTCCAAGCCGATAAAAGCCGGGCCAGTATGTCACCGGGACCGTGTTCCGGCCAAAAGACTCAGCTGTCACAGATGCCGTAGGAGCCTTCATGCAGCCCATGATGGCGGCTCTGTTGGCTTCTCCTGACAGAGCCAAGGCTTGCCGAGCTTCTGAGTGCTGGTTGGAATATGAAGTGCATGGAAAGGGCTACATGGGTTCAAGCGCCAGCAAATCTCAGCTTCCATCTGGGGTTGGCTTGCCTCAGTCAAGCATCACACTATTCTTCACCGAATACAGTCGAGCATGTCATTGTATTCACTGATGATGTCTTGGAAGTGATACCCAGAGCAAAGGCAACAAAGGCCAAAAATAGACAAATGGGACTACATCAAACTCTAAAACTTCTTCACAGCAGAGGAAACAAATCAGCAGAGTGAAAAGGCAGCTTATAGAATGGGAGAAAGTATTTACAAATCAAATATCTGAAAAGGGGTCAATACCCAGACTCTATCATGAACTCTTACAACTCAACAACAACAACATCCAGTTTAAACATGGGCAGAGGACTTGAATAGACATTTCTCCAAAGAAGATATACTTATGATGGCGATGGAAGGAGACTTGACTTGGGCTGGTGAACACAAAATACAATATACAGGTGATGTATTATAGAATTGTACACCTGAAAGATATAATTTTATTAACCAGTGTCACTCCAATAAGTTCTATAAAAAAAGAAAAAATTTTCGCCCTAGCTGGTTTGGCTCAATGGATAGAGCATCAACCTGCAGACTAAAGGGTCCCAGGTTCAATTCAGGCCAAGGGCACATGCCCATGTTGCGGGCTCGATTCCCTCCCCCCGCCTAGTAGGGACGTGCAGGGGGCAGCTGATCAATGATTCTCTCTCGTCACTCCATCTCTTTCCCTTCCTCTGAAATCAATGAATAAAATATATTTCAAAAAAATATATACTTACTAGAGGCCCGGTGCACAAATTCATGCACAGGTTGGGTCTGGCCAGCCTCCCAGATGGCGCCAATCAAATTGGGCCAGTGTCGGGGGGAAGGGGACGGGGAAGGTTGGCTGGCCGGCCCTGCCCCCAATGGGGGGTAGGAAGGGGTCGCCCCCCCGATCAGGCCAGTTGGCCAGTTGCAGTGCGCATCATAGCGACCCATCATTCCGGTCATTCCAGCCTTCCGGTCACTTGGCTTTTATATATATAGATGGCCAGAAAGCATATGAAAAGATGCTCAACATCCCTAATCCTTAGGACCAGTCTGTTTTGTTGGAGTCAGGGGTACTAGCTGATGAGTGGTAGGATTCTTTGGTGATGTGTGCATCTCCCTTCGGAAGCAGACAGCTTGCCCAAGGGAAAGTCTCCTTGAAAATGTAGAGGTCAGGCTCCCCTTACTCTAAGGCTTGAGACTCCTGAGCTTGTTTCTAGGGGGCAGATGGTTACCTTTCTCCATATCTGCAGCTGTGACTTCACTGACCATGGCCATCGGACCCCACTGAGCCTGGTCCAGCTGGTGCCACCAGAGCAAAGGCTAATTGGGTGGAACCAGATGTGTTGAAGGTTGCCTGTTCCCAGGTGTTTCCTGGATTGGCTGTCATGATTGATGCCCTCTTCCTAAGTTCCCTTCTGTTTCCAACAAAAGATCTGATAACCCAGGAAACAGGATTAAGAACGGATGCAACAAAGGAGCGTAGATTCCTAAGAGGCAAGCCTGTCTGCCAGGGCCCTTTCAGTCCTTTGGAAGCCAGGAGACCTGCAAACTGTGAGGCCAAAACTCTCACTTGACAGTGAATCACAGTCGTATTTCCTGTGCCCGAGGCAGTTAAATACCCAGAGAAGGACAGAGGCCAGAAAACAGCAGCCCAGACGGAGAGCTGGTGAGCCTCCCACTTGGAGATCAGCGATTCTCCACCTGAGGGTTTGGCTTTTCACACTTGACAGGTGTGGGGCAGGTGCTCAGCATCTTTGGCAGAGGGAAGCATTTCATAATCCTCCTTGTTTGATTTTTACTTTGGTTCTTTTGAGATTGACAATAAACAGTGGTTTGTGACTTTAGATATTGCATGGTTTATTTTAATTTTTTAGAATATATTTTTATTTACTTCAGAGAGGAAGGGAGAGGGAGAGAGAAATAGAAACATCAATGATGAGAGAGAATCATTGATTGGCTGCCTTCTGCACACCCCGCACTGGGGATCGAGCCTGCAACCTGGGCACGTGCCCTTTGACCGGAATCTAACTGTGACCTCCTGGATCATAGGTCGACGCTCAACCACTGAGCCATGCCGGTCGGGCTGATATTACATTGTTTATCACAGACCTTTGGGTCTGATCTCCTCTCTCCCTGATGCCTCAAGGTAGGAAGAGAAAGGTGGAGCTGTCCCAGGTAGAAAGAGGCAGGTTCACCTGGGAGCAGTCCCCGCAGGAGACCTGCAATAAAGTGGAGCTGGCACACACCAGGGCGTGTGCGTGTAAGATTTTTTTTCCTTGACCTCAGACGGAGCTGTGGACCTGTGGGCAGTGCTGGGAGGTGCTGAAGCAGAAAGGAGACCCCTATCTGCTGTGAGCTGTGGCTCCACCCTCCTCTTGGACCATGGCTCTGGACACGGCCTTTCACTGCTCTGAGCCGCAATCTGCCTGTCTAAATGGGGACTGGGATGTCTACATTCCGCTGTCGTGTGGCCACATGAGAGGAGAGTGACGTGACTGGTCATACCTTAGACAAGCACGAATGGTGGTACTTCCAGGCAAGACAGTTATTGTCATTATGGGCTCACGGGTCTCTGCCCCAGGTAGCAGTAGAAGACACTTTTTTTTTTTTTTTTTTTAAATATATTTTATTGATTTTTTACAGAGAGGAAGAGAGAGTTAGAAACATTGATGACAGAGAAACATCGATCAGCTGCCTCCTGCACACCCCCCACTGGGGATGTGCCCGCAACCAAGGCACATGCCCTTGACTGGAATCGAACCCGGGACCCTTCAGTCCGCAGGCCGACGCTCCATCCACCGAGCCAAACCGGTTTCGGCTAGAAGACACTTTTATGGTGACTCTCGCCTCCCCCTCATTCCTTTCTCATCCTTCCTATTGCTTCTTTCCCAGACGCCTTTCAGCCCTCTTTTGTTCCTTCAGAGATATCCTTTTTCCTTCCCATCTTTGCCTTTTACCCCTCACCAAAACCGAAGGGAACCAACATTCAAATAAATTTGCTTAGAGAAGCAAGGAGGGCTGGGAGCCGGGCTGGCCTCTGACCTCAAAGGGCTCCATACAGAGGCCTCGGGCTGCTGCTGAATCCAGCTCTTCACTCCAGGCGTGCTGTCGCCACACAATTTGTCCTGTTTTCTTGAAGAGGCTGATCGACTTGGTGAGAACTGGCTGCTGCTCAGCTTCTCGGCGTTTCACCGATTCATGGAGAATATTGAGATAATGTGTGTTCTTTGTGAGGCTTGTGAAGACTTTGTTCATGTCATTGTCATCCAAGATCCCTCTTAAGTCCCTGGTGCAGGGGCTGCGGGTGGCAGAGAGGGTCGGGAGGTGGGTTTCCCGAACTCCAGCTGCAGGGGGACTTAGGAAAGCACAGAGCTGGGCCCCTTCCCAGGGAGGCGGGTCCAGCAGAGCCGGTGGGCCCGAGCGTCTGCATTTCTAACAGGCACCTGTGGATGCTGACCCTACTGCCCTGGGGACCACACCCTTAGAGAAGCAAGGCTCGAGGGCAGAGGCTGGCAAATGACAGCCCACCGGCGATGCAGCCTGCACCTGGTTTTGTAAATACAGCTTTTCAGGGGAGCAGCTACTCCTGCCCGTTTGCATGTTGTCTCTGTCTGCTTTCAGGCTGCAGTGGCAGAATTGAGTAGTTGTGACACATGCCATATGGCCCTCATAGCTGAAGCCATTGACAAGTTGGCCCTTTACAAAGCATGCCAACTCTGCTGTGATGATCCCTCAGTACCCTGAGCCCAGTGGTTCTAATTATGGGCACAGACTCCCCCTTTCTTTCACTGGCTAAGTACCCTAGGACCCTCCCTGCCAAGATGCCCGCCCGCTAAATCATATTTCCTGGGAGAAGAAAAAGCATGAGATTTGAAGTTACTCTTTGCAGGTCACAGATTACCTTTTAGACCCTGCAGCAACCTAGATGGTGTTGTACCCATCTGAGGGAGGTACAAACTGAGGCCCAGAAGGACAATGACCTAACCTGTGCTCCAAAAGCAAGTTCTTGACAAACCTAGGTCTTCTGACCTTTCTATGTATCACAGTGCCCTTTGTGTACAAGACCAAGTGGAACTTGGTGTATTAGCCATCCATTGCCGTGCAATAAATACGCGCAAACTTAAAACAGCAGTAAATATGTATTATCATCACTCACAATGTCTGTGAGCCAGGAATTCAGAGTCAACCTGGCTGGGCAGTTCTGGCTCAGGTGTTTTCCTGACCATCAGTCAGACGTCCTCTGGGGCTGCCGTCATTTAAGGCTTGACGGGGACTGGAGGATCCACTTCCAAGGAGGTCACCCACCTGGCTCGCAAGTCGGTGCTGGCTGTCGGTGGGAGGGAGCCCTCCGTTCCTTGCCATGTGGGCCTCCCCACAAGACTGCTTGCAACTTCCCCAGAGCACGTGATCCGAGATGGAGATAGCTAGGGGGAAGCTGTATCCTTTTTTATGACCTAGCCTCCCAAGTCACATGCGTCATCTCTGCCAACTCTGTTCATCAGAACCAAGTCCCCATGTGCAAGAGAGGCCTGAATTCCGAGTGGTGTGTCAAAGAAGTGTGGCCGTATTTTAAAACCAGCCCAGTATGCAGATTTCCATTCCATGGCTCGCTGGGAACATTGGGGTCCTGATGGATTGTCCCTGGTTGGTCATAGAATGTGAGTTCTAAGCAAGAGTAAGGTTGAGTCACAAATTGCTAGCATGGCCCACACCTCAAGCTCCGTTCTGCTCTGAAGCACCCAAAGGCACTTGAGGAGTCAGGGAGGGCCAGAGGGGGCACCTACCTCAGGGCCTGTATGAAAGTGGGAAGAAGACCAAGTGGTTTGTAATCCCCCTGGTGGCTCAGGGTTGCTCCTCCCTGATGCTGTCCCCCCTCCCCCCCTCCTATTTGAGAGCTGCTTGTCTAACACCATCCTCCGCCATTTCCCAGGTTGGTACGAGGCTTAAAGAGGCTACGTTCCTTATTAGAGAAAGCAGCAGAGCCCGAGCCTCCTCAGCCACCCTGGCCGATCCTTCCCACAGTCCCTCCTGTAGAGGATCAAACACGCTTCAGTAGACACTTTGCAGGGGCACGGGGAGGCCATGAACTTGTGGGTGAAATTTGCCCTTCCAAGTCTTTCTGTTAATGAATCCTTATCTCAGCCAGCCGATAGCATTTCTTGTCCTAACGGGTGAGAGTACCAGTCCGAGTTTATCCTTCCACGTCCCGCCCGCCACCTCTGTGGAATGTGCTGTGAATGTAGGAACTCACCCAGGCAGCGGGTCAATTCTGATCTCCACTGAACAGGGACTGGAGCGCCCTAATCCTTCATAAGCAGAGTTTGGCCACCCTCTAGTGGCTACATGGAGAAGGTCTCCATGCTTGCTGTACAGAATCGGGGTGGAGGAGATGCCTGGCTGGAAGATTCCCCTTGCCTCCAGGAGGGAAATGCCTGGCAGGTGTGGGGAGCAGTCTGCTTGAACAGGCTGTGGCTCCCTGATGGTGCAGGGAAGGGAGACACGCTTTTGTCCTATCATCTTCACTGGCTCGATGTATTAATAGTCGGGTTTAGCCCGGCCGGCGTGGCTTAGTGGTTAAGAGGTCACTGTTCGATTCCTGGTCAGGGGCACATGCCCAGGTTGTGGGCTCGATCCCCAGTAGGGGGCATGCAGGAGGCAGCCGATCAGTGATTCTCATCATTGATGTTTTCTCTCTCTCTTTCTCCTTCTCCCTTTCTCTCTAAAATCAATAAAAAATATATTTTTTTTAAAAGAAACTGTCATGTATAGAGCATATTTCTCATCATGTCAATTTTAGAAAATGCACATCATTCTGTCCTAAAGAAACTGAGGCAAAAAAATGTTCGCTGATTTGGGGCATGCTGTGATATTGTGTAGCACAGTCGTTAAAAGCTTGAACTAAGTTATTTAACTCATGGTGCCTCCGTTTCCCTGCAAAATGGTCATGATAAAAGTCATTTCAGAGGGCAGCTGTGAGGTTAAATGAGGTGAGGCCTGCATGTAAAGCGCTCTGTACTCTGTAACAGATATTATGCTATAACTGTTCCCTGGGACTTGAGCACATAGTAGGTGCTCAATAAATATTGGTTAAATAAATGAAAGTTATTTGCCCAGCCACACAGCTGGTAAGAATTCAGAGCTTGAGCCCTAGCTGCTTTGGCTCAGTGGATAGAGCATCGGCTTGCGGACTGAAGGGTTCCCGGTTTGATTCCGGTCAAGGGCACATACCCGGGTTGCTGGCTCTATCCCCAGTAGGGGGCATGCAGGAGTCAGCCAATGATTCTCTCTCATCATTGATGTTTCTAACTCTCTCTCCTCCTCCCTCCCTCTCTGAAATAAAAATATGTATATATATATTTTTTTTAAAAAAGGAATTCGGAGTTTAAATATTTCTTCCAAGCCATTTAACCATGGGAGACGCACATTACCCAGTGGGGTCTCTGTCTCAGAGTCTTAGCATTCATTGCCTGCACCACACACATTTTGCTAACTTGCAGTCACTCGTTTACATCTCCAATTTCCTCTGACCACGCAGATTGGATGGGCCCTGATGCTTTATATCCTCCTGTCAGCCCCGTTTCCTCTCATAGGACTTACCACAGTGTGTGGTTAGATACCCATTGATGTACCTTCTCCAGGGGCAGAGACCATGTCTATTTCCCCTCATGCTTGTCTACCTGTGAGGTTTTTGAATGAATGAATGAACATCGCCCAGGTGTGCTACATGAAACACCTGTCAGGAGAACAGCAGCCAGGCATGGTCATGCGGTTGGGTTCCCTCGTCGCAGGGCACATAGGAGTAAATCTACAATAGCTGATTTCCAATGCCACTTCATTGCACGGAATTAACGCGGTAAATGATCGAAAGCCCAGGGAGGCATTTCAGAGGTGTGCTGAGCTCACACCTGGTACAGCGCAGCTCCCTGGGCAACGCCAGCTGGGAACAGCTGGAGCGGTGCTCCTGGGGCAGCCTGGTTCATCGTCAGTCTGTTTTCAAGACTGAAATACAGATGCAATCGTGGGGCTCGTGCCAGTCAAGGGTAACGCCAGGTAAGTCGGCCATCCGTGTGCTACAGCAGTGTTGGTTTCCTGCCCCACCAGCAGTGCCCAGAGAAACCCCTGGCTCGCTGTAAACGCTCAGAAGATACTTGAACAAATGAGACCCTTCAGCACCGCCATCAGGCGGGTCCTCTCGGCAGCAGAATAGCTGTCACGCAGCTCACAGGCTGCACAGACTGGCTCTACAGGCGTCTTCTCAGACAGACTTATCGTGTCTCCTGTTTGACTGTTAAAAATCTAAGACATCTGTGTTTTAGTCCCTAGGCTGTTCATGGGCCTGTGCACGCCAAGGGCAGAGGAGAGTGTCGGAATCAGCTCACTGAGTCTCCAGAGGGGGGACCATTGATGATTTTCCATTAAAAATGTTTCTTATGTTCAGCCGGCGTGGCTCAGTTGAGTGTCAACCTGTGAACCAAGAGGTCACGGTTCAATTCCCGGTCAGGGCACCTGCCCAGGTTTCGGGCTCAATCCCCAGTGGGGGGCGTGTGGGAGGCAGCTGATCGATGATTCTCTGTCATCATTGATGTTTCTATTTCTCCCTCTCCCTTCCTCTCTGAAATCAATAAAAAAATACTTTTTAAAAAAATGTTTCTTAGAAAAACAGACAATTTGGTACCGTTCAGGCACAAGCAATCTCATTGCATAGCACAAGGCAGTAATGGAAATATTCTGTTTGTGATGACCCTGGGCCGTCAAAAGGGTTCGCCGTGTTAGGAACACTGTACTTAATTGTAAAAGGGAGATACAGGAAACGCATTCAGCGGAGCTCATTACCCTATTGTTTGGGAAGGAGGTTGGAGTAGAGACCTTGCAGTGCACTAAACAATAGAAGTCTTTAGCTTGATAAAGGGTATTCACCACCTACTGGTAACAGACATCGTACGAATGGAAAACATCCAAGTGAACAACGACACGGAATAAAATAAGGGTGCTGGGTGTCACTTGTGCTCTGGAAGATGGTTCTGGAGATTCTGGTTATTGCAATCATACACAAAAAGAAACAGGAGGTATAAATATTGGAAAGCGTCCCAAGTACCATTCATTATCACGGGTACCGTAGCCAGGTGATGCTAGGGAGTCCGCTGAGGTTGGTAGGGTGGTCACTTACCTGCAGAACGCCAAGGCTTATAGCAACAGCAGTTCTCACCCCCCACCCCCACCCCGGCCTCCTTACTCCAGAGGTCTCCCTCCCCAGAGGCAGCCACCTGAGACACCTCTGGCTGTACTGCCATTCGTAGCAATGAATAATAGGTGTGCTGCCGCCATCCGATTCGATTTTACATGCCAACTAGTAACTTCCTGTGACCCGCTGTCTTAGCCTGGGCTGCCATGGCAGGATACTGTGGATTGGGTGGCTTAAGGAACAGGCCTTTATTTCTCACAGTTCTGGAGGCTGGAGTCCAACATCAAGGTGCCATCAGAGTTAGTTTCTGGTGAGGCCTTTGTCTTGGGCTGCAGATAGCTGCCTTCTTGCTGTGTGCTCACATGGCTTTTCCTGGGTGCGTGCTGTGTTTGTGGGAATGGAGGGAGGGAGGGAGGGAGGGAGGGAGGGAGGGGAACTCCAGTCTCTCTTCTTGAAACTTATGAATCAGATGGTAGACCTCCTGAGCCTGTACTCTTAACTTCTATCCTTACCTCTCCCGTTGTTGTTTGTTGTTTTTCATCTTTTCGCTGTCTTTTCTAGAAGGTTTTCTCAATCTTACCATGTAACACTTCTATCGAGTTTTTAATATCTGCCATCCTGTTTTCATTTCAAAAGCGGATTTTGTTTTTGAAGGACTGGTTGTGTCCTCCTTGGAACCTCCTTTTGGTGTTTCACTATCGTATTGTCTTTTCTCCCTGCGGACACTGAATTTTAAAATGTTTTTTTTGCCTCCCTCTCCAAAGTGACTTTCTTCTGGTTTGTGTCTTGCTCTCAGCTTTCCGCCCTGTTGTACAGGCTTTGCCCTCATCACAGATCTGGTGACCTTGGTTGTCTGACTTTGTTTTAAGAGCACAAAGCTGTTCTTCCCGCTGAGGAGATGACATGCGAATCCACTTTCTAAATCTTTCCAGAGACCTGAGGGCCAATTCCACTTTATCCTAATCTAATCTATTCAAGCCCTGTCTGCTTCTGAAACTTGTCTTGAATTCACTCCCTTCCCAATATTCACTGCCCGGGAGTTGGTCTTGGATACGGTCGTCCTTGGATACCTGCAGGGGATTGGTTCCAGAACCCCTGACGATACCAGAATCCAAGGATGCTCAGGTCCCTTACAGAAAGTCGTGCAGCATTTGCATATAACCGACGCACATCCTCCTATACACTTTAAATCATCTCTAGATGACTTCTAATGTCTAATCCAATGTAAATGGTATGTAAATAATTATTATACTGTATTGTTTAGGGAATAATGACAAGGAAAAAAATCTTTAAGTGTTCAGTATAGACGGAACCATCCTAGGTCTAACTACATAGCACGCGTCAGCAGCCACGTAGCCTTTGGTTGAATCCACGGGTGTGGAACCGCGGACGCAGATGGCCGACTGTGGATCATCTCCTGCCCCTCGGATTATCGTGACAGTCTCTGAACTTGTCTCCTCACACCTACCCTTTCTCCTCCACGTATCATTTCATAAGAGTGGCCTTATGAAAACATAACCTGATCTTGCCATCACTGTCTTGCTCAAAACCTTCCCTCTGCCTTAGATAAAATACGGAATCCTTAGGTGTCCTGAGCCCACACGATCGGACCCTCCCCAACCTTTCTAACGTTTTGCACGGATGTCCTTCCTGACTGCACTTCCTTACCTGGCCTAGAAGGCAGAAGCCCTCCCCCTCCAGACCTTTGCCCGTGCTGTGCTGTCTGCCTAGGACAGTGGTCGGCAAACTGCGGCTTGCGAAGCCACATGCGGCTCTTTGGCCCCTTGAGTGTGGCTCTTCCACAAAATACCACGGCCTGGGCGAGTCTGTTTTGAAGAAGTGGTGTTAGAAGAAGTTTAAGTTTAAAAAATTTGGCTCTCAAAAGAAATTTCAATCGTACTATTGATATTTGGCTCTGTTGACTAATGAGTTTGCCAATCACTGGCCTAGGATGTTGCCTCCCCTGCCTCCCCTGAGACTTCCTGCTACAAGGTCCTGCCTCCCTGTTACAGTCCCTTATCACCCTCTGTTTGCCTTTATGGCATTTCTTTTCATATCTGTATTAATCCAAATACTTCTCCCCACCGACTTCACCTAGAGTTTGTGCCCCGTTCTGTCCCTGGGGCCTGAGAGCCGGAAGCCAGGCACACGTTAGGTGCTCTCAGTGGCCAAAGGAGTGGAAGCTCCGCCCCTCGCGTTGTGATTAAAAGCACTCTACTATTCTGTTCCCTATCAAACAGAAATGCAGTCATTTGTCCCGAGTCGCTCAGCAAGCTGGCGCTTGCAGCCAGAACCCGTCCTGGGCCCCCGAGGCTGTCTCCTGGGGGTATGGTTTAGATACTAACTTTTCCCTTTTTCTTTTTCTTGTTATTTTGCTGTTTTTGTTTTGTCTCTTATTTTGTTGGATGCTAACTTTTTCATGGCTTAGGAATAAAGTCCTCCTGGTCCTTGGAAGGCGCTGGGATGTGAGAGGCGTCCCTCGCTCTGGCCTTCCTGAGTTCAGGACTAGAGGTGCCTGGGATTTAGGTCAGTTCTTTCCCCTCGGTGAGGTCCCCCTGTCGTCAGCGGTGACATGGGTTTGGCTTTGGGTTTGGTCTTGCTCCTCAGCAGTGGCAAAGCGTTGACGACTGCGGCTGGATAGACCTGTGGCTTGTGTTAAAACGCTGAGTGCCGTGCCCGGCCTTGCTTAGCCTCCCTTCTGAAGGCTCTCAGGCCGCCTGCGAGGAGGGCGGCGTAGCAGGTGCCGAATCCTCAGTGGTTCATCCCCTGAGAGCTGATCGGTCCAGGGTCCACCTCAAGTGGGCCTGCAGTCTTGTTCCCTAGATGGATATCAGCCTGTGAGCAAATGCTAGCCACAGATGTGTGTTGTTTTGCCCCTCATGATGTTTGTTTGTTTGTTTGTTTTTAAATATATCTTTGTTGATTTCAGAGAGGAAGGGAGAGGGAGAGAGAGATAGAAACATCAATGATGAGAGAGAACCATTGATAGGCTGCCTCCTGCACACCCCCTATGAGGGATCGAGCCTGCAACTCAGGCATGTGCCCTTGACCAGAATCAAACCCGTGACTCTTCAGTCCTCAGGCTGACACTCTATACACTGAGCCAAACCAGCTAGGGCCCCTCATGATGTTTTAAAACTCTTGTTAGTGCCAACATTTAAAAATCAAGATGATCCCCCTACCAGCGTGGTGCAATGGTTGAGTGTTGACCTGTGAACCAGGAGGTCACAATTCGATTCTCAGTCAGGGCACATGCCCAGGTTGCGGGCTCGATCCCCAGTGTGGGGCGTGCAGAGGCAGCCAGTCATGATTCTCTCTCCTCATTGATGTTTCTATCTCTCTCTCTCTCCCTCTCTTCCTTCCTCTCTGAAATCAATAAAAATATACTTAAAATAAATAAATAAATAAATAAAAATAAAAGTCAAGATGACCATGTAGAAACTTGAGTTTCTGTCCCCCCCCCCCCCCCCCCCCCCCCCGGGGACAGGAAGGGGGTTGGGAGTGGGGAGCAAAACCAGCTAGCTCACAACAATTGGCTGGAGCTGAGAAGAAACTGGTCCTTAAAACAAGACATAGTTTTTCTTGGTTGCCAGGGTCTCTGCCCAGCCTACTGTGTTCATTTGTTTTACCTTCCTGGCCTTGGTAGGCATGTAAGTTTGTAATCCCTATTATACTTGAAAAGTCATGTTTATGTGTGTACGTGGCTGAAAGGTGTAACTGACACTCTGTAATGTGTTTTTTTCCCTCTGTCTTCTTTTTCTTTACTTTCTCCTTCCTCCTCCCTTCCCCACTGCCTCCATCATTTCACAGATCCTGGGACTCCTGGTATGGACACTTATCGCCGGGACCGAGTACTTCCGGGTCCCCGCCTTCGGCTGGGTCATGTTTGTGGCTGTGTTTTACTGGGTCCTCACCGTCTTCTTCCTCATCGTCTACATAACGATGACCTACACCAGGATCCCCCAGGTGCCCTGGACAACCGTGGTAAGGGAGCCGGGCGTGCTTCGGGCCCATGGCCCACTAGGTAGGCTGGAATGTAGTCCTCCTCTGGTCGAGTCTGCATGTTTAAGAACTTGCAGTGGCTTGAGGAACTGACTTACAGGCCCCTCCCTGCCTAGAGCAAGGGGCCTGCTTTGGGCCAGCGCTCTCCCAGGGCAGGTGCTGCGGGGTGGGGCTCCTGCTGGGGGCCGCGGGCTGAGGCCCTTCTCACCGGTGGCACCTTCCTCGCCAACACGTCGCCATGGCTGAATTGGATGAAATGAGGATCAAGAGCAAATTGAGGGAGCCTGGGTGTGGTGGGAAAAACGGAGGGGTGTCTGGGTGTGCTGTGAAGGAGATGGTATAAAACCCTCCCCTCCCCAAAACACGGGGGGGAGCTGCCTCCTCCAAGCCCCGGTCCCCAAGTGTCCACAGGAGCACCTTACCACAGCCAGGGTGCAGTTCTGCCCAATTCTGAGCTTCGGAGCTGCCCAGACCTCCCCACGCTCCCTAAACACTCCAGCGTCTGTCTCCCTAGGGTCTGTGCTTTAATGGCAGTGCCTTCGTGCTGTACCTCTCGGCCGCTATTGTGGATGCATCGTCCGTCGCCCCGGAGAGGGACAGCCACAACTTCAACAGCTGGGCGGCCTCCTCGGTGAGTGAGCCCCCTCATCCCTCTGGGGGTCAGGAGGAAAAGGCACCGCCTGCAGTCGGACGCACTGGCAATTAGCTGGTTGGTTTGCAAGCGTCATAAATCGGTGAGGCTGTGCTTGCGTGAAAGCCAGAGGGCTGGAACCCAGTAAGGAGTTGAGGGAGAAAAACGTATGGGAGGCATTCTAAGCATCCTTCTACCCACTGCAGTTAAGTGGGGAGAGAGCTGCAGAAGACGAGCACGCTGTGGTTCTCTTGGTTTGGTTTCAAGTAGGAATGCCTGTGGGTGCCTTGAGGATGCTTAGAAAAATAAATGTACACCAACGAAGAGGTTCCTTTCGGGGACTGCGCCTGGGTGATGAGTGTGGCGTGAGGGGCTTCTGCCTTTTAATTAGTGCGCTTCTGTACAGTGTGCAGTTTTAAACCATTACGTGTGTATTGTTTTCCTAATTTAAAAGCTTCCTTTTGAAAGTTTGTCTAATACTGACCTTAAAATATCCCACCCGCAAAGGAAGTGTTGGTCGGGGGAGCAGGGGAAGGCCAGAGGGATCATGTTAAAGCTGGTTGATGATACATGGGTGTTCATTGTATTCTTCACCCATGTTTCCAAATTGCTGTGTGAAGGGAGAAAGCACGGGGGCCCACGAGATTAAACATCGCGCTGTGGCGGCCCCGGGCTCGTGGCGTGAGTCCGCTGAACTGGGTGGAGGTTGCTCCGTAAGAGGGGCCTGCGTTTTCCAACTCACCGTTCACGCCACACACGTCACGGGGCTCATCCCCTCCTCCTGCGGCCCGACTCATTTATGGTAACTGAGCCCGTAGGAATCTGAGGGTAAGCCCTGGTCTAAAATGGCCCATACAGTAGTCCCCATGGCACGTGGTTTTGCTTTCTGCAGTGTGGTATACCCACAGTCAACCACGATCCAAAAAAACCTTAAATAGAGAATTCCAGAAATAAACAATTCGTATGTTTTAAATTGCACACCATTCTGAGTGTCATGATGAAATATTACACCGTCCCACTCTCTCCTGCCCAGGATGTGAATCATCCCTTTGTCCCTCATATAAGCTCCCTGCCCCTTAGCAGCCTTCTTGGTTATCAGGTTATGAGACAGACAGAGAGAGAGAGAGAGAGAGAGAGAGATATCACATTCATGTAACTTTTATTACAGAATGTTGTTGTAATTGCTCCATTTTATGATCAGTTATTGTTATTAACCTCTTACTGGGCCTAATTTACAAATTAAACTCTATTATAGGTGTATATGTGTAGGGAAAAACATAGTCTACATAGGGTTTGGTGCCATCCTCGGTTTCCGGCATCCCCTGGGGGTCTTGGCATGTACCCCCTGCAGAGAAGGGGGAACCACTGTACTAAATTGGAAATACCAGGTGCCTTTCTCAGATGCACACCACCATATTCGCCCCTAAGTGAATCATACCCCAGGGTTATTTGAGCAAAACTGTAAACTTCCCAGATATGCTCCCCCCCAAAAAATAAAAGATAGACAGAAATCATTTCAGAAGGAAGGTAGTTGAACCAAGAAAGCCTGGAGTCAAGGAATGCCGTGGGTGCATGATTCAATGGAGGTGAAATGATAGCGTTTGCTAATTGCAATGTGCCCTAAACCCCGTTTCTGTTATGCTTTGTTTTCTCCAGTTCTTCGCCTTCCTGGTCACCATCTGCTACGCTGGAAACACATATTTCAGTTTTATAGCTTGGAGATCCAGGACCGTCCAGTGATTAGCCATTTTGAGAATTATGGGGGGTGGGGATGCGGGGGAGGAAGCCTCTCACTGTAAAAACAGCTGTAGGTATACTGTATATTTCCAGAGAATTGTATTTAACTAACGTTTTTATATACTTAGTTAAATTTTGCTCACAGTGGTTTGTTACAATGAAACTGGACCCTTATTTGCAAAGAGCTATATAGATTGTAATGACCTCTTCAAGATCTTGTCAGATGTCTTCGTAGACATTATTATTATTATTATTATTATTTTCTTAGATGATGTATACATGGATAACATGCTAATATGAAGAATGTGTCAAGTTTGTAAAATTTAACTTTTAAAATGCCAGATTTTTTTTTCGATTAAATGTTTCAAAATCTTGGATAACGTTGTGTTGATTTGAGGAAGGAGACCAAGGTGGAGTGCTCTCCTTCATCCTCTCAGGGCTGTCCAGGTACGACATTGCTACGAGACACTTGTCCATGGCCGCTAGGCTGGGGTGGCAGGAGAGAGCCATCTCCCCAGTTCTGGGGATCATCGGTGTCCATGATTCTCACGTGCTCATCATAGGCCCAGAGAGAACCTAAGGAGACACTGGCCTAGGCGTGCTGCTGAGTCCAGTGAGTGATGTATGAGTGGTACTCTTGCTCCTGATACCTATTAAAATCAGTGCATAGCCATTAAAAGGATCAATACTCACATGTATCTTCAGGTCCTCTTGCTGACCACAATGACACATGGACCATAGTTTCTGGGAAATACCAGACTAGAAATTCTCGTCTCCAATCTCCAGCACTCCTGCTTTTTTCTTTTTTTTAATATATATTTTTTATTGATTGCAGAGAGGAAGGGAGAAGGAGAGAGAGATAGAAACATCAATGATGAGAGAGAATCCTTGGTCGGCTGCCTCCTGCACACCCCACAATGGGATCAAGCCTGCAACTCAGGCATGTGCCCGTGACCGGAATCGAACCTGGGACCCTTCGGTCCACAGGCTGACTGACACTCTGTCCGCTGAGCCAAACTGGCTAGGGCTCCAGCACTCCTGCTCTGACATGTGGATATTCGATATTATCCACCGGCAAGGCAGATGTGCCCTTAGAGGAAGTGCTTTTCGGCAGGAGGGTTCTTGCTGCTGCAGGGTATCTCGGGTGATTTTTCAACATGAGCTTCTGGTGAAAAACAAAAAACCACAGGAACGTTAGTCGAGTTGCTGACAGTGGAGAGAGTTTCAGCCACATTCCCGCTCTGCGGACGTGACCCTGTGACCTCTGCTCTTGTGCTCTCGGTTAACAGAGCTGTTGCTGTCTGTTGGTGGTGTTTTTATTTTTATATTTTTAAATTGATTTCAGAGAGGAAGGGAGAGGGAGATGGAAACATCAATGATGAGAGAGAATCATTAATCGACTGCCTCCTGCACACCCCACACTGAGGATCAAGCCCTCAACCCAGGCATGTGCCCTGACCGGGAATTGAAGCAGTGACCTCTTGGTTCCTGGGTCGATGCTCAGCCGCTGAGCTACACCAGCCGGGCTGCTTCCTGTTGTCTGTTGTTTGTGTTGGTCTTCCTACCTAACCTGATTCTAATCCCGTGTCCAGGTTCCGCTTACCCCTATAGAGGAGAGGTGGGATTTCTTCGGTGTCTAATAACACCCACCCCGGGCTTTTGGAGGAAACAGTGAAAAAATGTTCTTAAGTTGTGGGTCCAAAGAGGTCGTGGGCAGGGGCCACCACACACGAGAGGTGGGGTAGGGTATGGATGTGTGGGAGTGGGTGGGTGTTGGGGGCACAGGAGGCCACTCTGAGTGCAACATCGAGCAAGCCGTGAAGGTTGAGCTTTAGCGACACAGACCCACAGGGGACCGGGGCTGCGATCATTTTGGAGCTGTATCCCCAGTCATCGCCAGGACAGCCTCTGGTTCATTCATTTTGCAAGAAATGCAGAAATAACTCATCAGAGTATGTGTGCTCTGCTCTGTTCATCTCTCACACTCACAGAGGCATATTCATCTTCCCTGTGCTTTTTAAGTACTTACTTTTTTAAAAAATATATTTTATTGACTTTTTACAGAGAGGAAGGGAGAGGGACAGAGAGCTAGAAACATCGATGAGAGAGAAACATCAATCAGCTGCCTCCTGCACACTCCCCACTGGGGATGTGCCCGCAACCAAGGTACATGCCCTTGACCGGAATCGAACCTGGGACCTTTCAATCTGCAGGCCGACGCTCTATCCACTGAGCCAAACCGGTCAGGGCAGTACTTAATTTTTAAAAAAATTTTATTGGGATGACATTAGTCAACATGATCATATAGGTTTCATGTGTGGTTTACTAATTTACGAAGTCTGTATATAGGACCATTGCAATCAAGTCTCCATAAAAGGCAGAAAAACTAACCTACAAAGATCTGTTTCTGAAAACAGTCATAAAGAAAGAAGCCTGCTTTTATGTTCTCTCTCTCTCTCTCTCTCTCTCCCCCCCCCCCCCCCGCCCTTCTCCCCACGTGTGTGTGATTTCTATGATCATGCCTGCAACTTCTGGGGTAAAAAGTTCCATAAACCACTTAGAAATATCTTCCAAATGGACCACAACAGTAGGTCTGTCTTGAACCGGTAGCACCAGCCACACCTGTTCCAGGAGAACAATGACTCGCCTGTGTCCAGGCAGGGTCACTTGCTGTCTTGTCCTTATTTGTGGTTTTTAAGGAGCATGGCCCTTTGTGTTGTCCTGAAAGTTCACCAAAACACAAAACAAAACAACAGCATTTATTTTTAACTGAAAGGAAATTATTATTTCCTCTTTTGAATACTGACTTTGTTCAAAGAATAACTTTTTAAGCGCGGCTTTTTGGACAACAAACTTGAGTCGCTCTAGCTCAGACCAAGCTGTCAGTGTCTAACTGGGTTTGCATTCATTTTTCTCTTAAGAAAAGAAGAAAAAAAACAAAAACCAAGCCACAGGTAGCACGGCCAACGTAACGAGAAGAATCGGTTTCTGGGGTTTTATAAAAACGTGATCATAGGGGTCGTAAGTACTACCTAGCTGCCTGCGTGCACCCAGCAGCCCTTCCGAACCAGCACTTCTTCTCGGATGGAATTGGGCGGGTGTTTCATTTAATGCGCTTAACCTACTCATGGCCCATCAATGAAATGCTTTAGGCACTTCATCCCTCTCCGTTGCTACTTCCAACCCGTAGCTCCCAAAGATAAATATTTAGACAATATTTGAAAACGACAAGAGAAGCCAGAGAGAAAAAATGTTCATCATCAATTTTTTTTGTCTGTTTTTTTAATTGCTTCCTTCCTAGGGAAATCCCTTCAGGGTATCAGCCCACTAAAGATTGGAAATACATAGTGTCTCTGCGAAGAACACAGGCAATTAAAAACACTTAACTGGAGATGCCGGCCCTGGGTAGGAAAAAATCCATTCAGAGTTTGTATTTCTGTCCCCGAGACAATTATTATTTTAGTTGAAAGATGATTTTTCACAGAAAAAAAAAAAATGACTTGGGCATGTAAGGCTAGTTTCCCACACAGACACTGGAAGGTGGCAACCTGAGACACGTTTGTGAACTTGGTTTCACGTAAGTTCTCCTGGCAGAGTTCTGCCCAAAGGTGAATTGCAAGCCGACAGCCGTGAAGGAAGGTCAGATAAGTGTTCCAGTGTTGATGACTTAGGACATTAGCGAAGATTGGACTACGTATTGTAAGTTAGGGAGTACAATAATGTAGGTGTTAGGTGTCTATTTAAAAGAAGATAGGGTTTGGGGGAAAGTGCTTGACAACACAGAGGTGATGACTTTCCAGACACTGAGGAATAGCGAGTGGCAAGCAAGTTGTTTACCGAGGAGACATTTCATTTAGAAGGTATGTTTCGAGTAACCATCCATGTCACAAGCAGGTTTTTAAAATAGAATACTCAGAATCTAACAACATCCAGAACGGAGCAGACTTTATCACTATCTCGCCCACATCTCTTCTCCCTCCTCCTGTTATCTAACTACCCTCTTTTTATTGGGGATCCACACCACCCACGTAAGCCCCAGCTACTTGGGGAAGCTAACTCCACTGTGACGCTAGGAATGGAGCATGGGGCTCTGCCTAAGTAATCCCACCCCCTGGCCATATTGATTGGTTCAAGGATGGGATGGGACCCAAGACTTGCTCTGGAGTTCTGGAAAAGAAGTTCTGTAGGACTTCCTGGGATGCCGGCAGGAAGTTGTTGGCAAAAACTATATTGTAACCACAAGGGGGAGCCAGTCATAGGATGAAGGGGACTGAAAGGAAAAGAGATGAAACTTCACCATGATTACGTCGCCGAGCCGCTAAATGAATTCAGCCCTGAATGCAGGCACACTCTGGACTTTGCAATTACAGGAGCAATTAATTATATGCACTTCGGTTAAACGAATTTCTGTTTCTTGCAACAGTATGTATCCTAACCATTACCCAGGGCATTCTGGCAAATGGCTTTCAAGCAAAGGCATAAGATCTTGGTTCTGGTTTTCTTTCCAATAGTAAGCCACCAAAGGGCCTTAGGCAGATGGCAGTAATGACGGGACAAATCGACTTGTAGCACCAGGCTCATTGTCCGTAGAAGGGTAGAAAAGGGAAAGTTTGAGAGGCCACTTGAGAGGGTGACTCACGCCTTCCTGAGGCTGTTGCTTAAGGGTGGAGATAGCCTGGGAAGGCCCCAGAAAGAGAAGCAGCTGGAAGGATGAGTTCTCGAAGGAGTTTTCATGACCTGAGTGTGAAGGAGGGACGTGAAACCATCTGGCCTTAAGGGTTTGAACTGAATGAGAACTCCGCCTTGTGTCTCAAAGACAAGTTGTCGCTCTTGAGCAGTGGCTTCCCTCTCTGGAAGTGAGTTGGCCAAAGAACACTGACTGTCAGAGAGAGGATCAAACCTAAACTCTGAACAGAATAAAAGAGCTTAGAAATAATTCAAAGGTGCTGCTTTCCCCCCCCCCCCCCCCCAAAATTAAAACTATAATGAGATGCTATGCCACACCCTCTAGAATGGCTAACATGGAAAAGACTGTAACACCCAAGTGTTGGCCAGGTTGTAGGCCACCTGGCATTCCCCTCCATTGCTGGTGGGACTGTGCTTGCTGTCTGGTCTGGAGGTCTGATCCGTGGAGCCTTCGTACATGGCCCTGGTACTGCCAAGCATCTTGCCCAAGCTTTTAAGTGATGAACACCAAGTGGCCATCACCGGTGATCATTTCCTATCCGGGCTGGTGGCACATTGGCCAACAGCAGTCAGAGACACCCAGCCAAGTCAACTCCAGTGGGCTCAGGAAATGACAGCGGTTCCCAGATTCCAGCATGCACCTGAATCACGGGGGACGTGGGGGGACAGCTTATCAAAACACTCTGCCGAGCCTAACGCCCAGAGTTTCTGATACAGCGGGTCTGGGTGGGACCCGAGGATTTGCATTAACCGCAAGTTCCCAGGTGCCTCTGGTCTGGGGAGCGTACATTGAAAATCAGTGATTTAGAAGATGACTGGAGAATTGGATGAAGACCGCTGGGCGGAGTAGAAATGATCCAGTGCTTGGTTTTCCGCTTCCCTGAAGCCTTCACGGCAACAAAGACGCCCTGTCATCTCCATGGTGGGGTTTTGACGCCTGAGACAAGTACTCGATGAAAATGTAAATCTACATGAAAAATGATCTACAATGCCAACGTCATGCCTGGGGGCTGGGAATGTTACAGAACGCCTGCAGGTCTATCCCGTTGTCCCAGCAGCCCCTCGGTGCAATGATCATTTTTACAGAGAAAGAAATGATTGTACCAGGCACCGTGACTGCTGTCTAAAGAGAAGACAGATATCAAAGACCTTTTTTTTTTTTTTTTTTTTTTTTGTCATGAAAATTAACAATGTCTCAAACTTTGTCACGACTGGTTCTCAAACTGGAGCATTCACCGGAATCCTTTGGGAGACTTGTCAAAACGGGCTGCATGAGTAGCTCCACATTCTAGAACTATCAAGACGGCCACACTGACGACAGTCTTCTGATGACAGCATAGCTCTGGCATCCAGTGATCTCATAAGGGAGATTTTTTTTTTTAATGTTCTCTCCAAATAAAGTTACAAGTTTGGCCACAGGGACACTCTGCTCAAAAAGAACACTGATAACATATCTTGTGTGGTTATTAAGAAATAACCCAGAAGGAGTGCGACATAATATGCTCCTTGGATAACTGTTTGATAGCTTCCAATGGAGGTAAACATATGCTTAACTTGTGACCCAGCAAATTTACTCATCAGTATTTACCCCAAAGAAAGGAGAGTTTATGTCCACTGAAAAATCTTACCAGAAGGTTCATCACAACTTTATTGGGTACAACAGGATGAATCTCAAATGCTGTGTGAAGTATACTGCCCAACAGTGCACGCGGGTGAGCGGGGACTTGACTCTGGGTCCCGCTTTGTGCCCCAGACTCTGACAGAAGAAAGATTTTCATATACATTTTACTAATTTTCTTTAATCTCTGACTCAGTGGTTAAGCATCAACCGAGGAACCAGGAGGTCATGGTTCTATACCTGGTCAGGGCACATGCTCGGGGGTGCGGGTTCGATACCCAGTGTGGGGCGTGCAGGAGGCAACTAATCAGTGATTCTCATCATGGATATTTCTATTTCTCTCTCCCTCTCCCTTCCTCTCTGAAATCAATTATATATAATTGATTTGTGCACATTAAAAGGGAATTAATTAGAGGAAATATTTTAATATTGCTATTTGCCCTTTCTCTATAATAGAAGTGTCAGAGATTAAAGAAAATTAGTAAAATGTATATGAAAATCTTCCTTCTGTCAGAGTCTGGGGCACAAAGCGGGACCCAGAGTCAAGTCCCCGCCCACCCGCGCGCACCTTGAAATCTTGTGAGACCCAGACCTGGCCGGCCCCACCCCCGTCAAGCCCCGCTGGGTTGGGGTGCGCAGCCTCAGGTCCCCCGGCCTGAGGCAGGGGCGCGGCCTGAGGTCCCCAGCCCCAGCCCGGCGCCTCGAAGCCTCAGGTCCCTGCTGATCACTCCTTATGGCTCGTTATGGAACCCCACCTCCGCTGTGGGCGCAGCCATCTTGTGATGGCATGACAGAGGGTCAATTTGCATATTCTTTATTATATAAGAATGTGGACCCTGAGAAAGGGTTCTTGGGAGCTAACTGGACTCAAATTTAAAAAACAAATCACAGCTTACCAACTACACAGGGGCCTCTCATGCAAACCGTACCTCAGGGAGAAGCCTGCTCTTAGCTGCCTGCCTCCTGCACTGCTGCCTTCCTACACCTGCACTGTGTGCTCGCCAGCTGTGCCAGCCCTTATAAAGGAGTTCCTGGCACCCTGGCCCGTGTGGCTCAGTTGGTTGAGCATCATCCAATGCACCTGAAGGTTGCTGGTTTGATTCCCGATCAGAGCACATGCCCAGGTCACTTGGCACGCAGGAGGCAGCTTCTCGCTTTGTGTGTTCCGCTCCCTTCCTCTCTCTCTAAAAATCAATAAAAAATGTTTTTTAAAGAAAAAAAAAAAAAGAGTTCCTGGAATTGTTTTTCAACCAATAGGTCTGAGGTTTTTCCCCATCAGCATCTTCACCAACCAATCAGAGAGGCTCCATTCTGACCAGTCAGGACAGTGAGTGCCTTTTGGACCAAACTGTGAGGATTTGAAGTCCTCGTTTGCATGAGCATGGACCAGTCCGGGACTTCTGTCCATATAAGTCAGCTCCCTTCTGGCTCTGAGAGGGCACTTTCCCTTTCCACTGAAGATGGTGTTTACTTGGCTGAAGATGAAACCCGGGGGGGGGGGGGGGGACAATAGCACCCCTCAGGGCATCCAAACAGCCCTGTGTTCACAACCTTGCTGTTGACAGCCTTGCTGCTTCATAATTGAGCTGCAACACCACTGAGCTGTTGCACAGCCATTCTGTCCACACAACCCAGCTGTATCACGATTCAGCTGTTTGCATCCATTCAAGTTTCCTTTTTCACTGAACCCCAAGCTGGGGATTCCTGTTGGCACTGGATTGGCAAAACTATAGTGCAAAGAAGCAGAATATCTTGGTTACCTGAGGCTTGGCAGAAAAGGGGGTGCAGTGAAGGAAGGCAGACTGAGGAGGAGCACCAGGGTACTATTTGGGGTATCGGCATGTTCTATTTGTTGATCTGGGTGGTAGTCACACAGGGGTAGACACACAGAAAAGTTAACGGATCTGCACAAGAAAGGTTTGGCAAGTTATACTTCAATGAAATAGGTGCTCTTAGCACCCATCTGCACCCACACGCCATCCCAGGAAGCTCGGACCCAGCTGTGGCCCGGCCCTGCCCCCTTAGGAAAGACGACCAGGCCTTTCGGGAAAGCGCCGGCCAGCCCCGCCCCGGCTCAGTCGGCCACAGCTGGACCAGCCCTTCCCGTGCGGGCGGGGGAACGCGTGCGCCCCGCCCTCCCACGGCCCGGGACCGCACACCCCGGGACAGGCCCCGCCCCGGCCCCGCCCCGGCCCCGGCCCGCGTTATCTGGCCCCGCGGCCGCGGCCCGGGGAGGCGGCCGGCGGGCAGGGGCCGCGCGATGTCGCACGGAGCCGGGCTTGTCCGCACCACGTGCAGCAGCGGCGGCGCGGCGGGACCCAGGGCCGGCGCGGGGCCGCCGGGCATGAGCGCCTCGGAGGGGCTGGTGGACCCGGTGTACCCCCGCACCCACGGGGCCCTGCTGAAAGTGGCGCAGATGGTAAGAGGCGGGGCCGCGGGGGGCCGGGGTCAGCGGAGTGGCCCCGGGAGGGAGGGAGGGAGGGATCCGGGTCCCGGGAGGGGGCGCGGCGGGTGGCTGGAGCCCGGAGCCTGGAGCCGGGCGGGACCCGCCGGAGCATCGCGCCGCTGGCGGGGGCGCCACGGTCAGGTGGGAGGGAGCCTCCCTCCCGGAAAGTTGGCTGTGCAGCCCCCGCCCTGGAGCTCAGCGCCACCCCAGGCCCTGGCTTCCTGGGACCTGCTTCCAGGTCCCCACGTTCCTCCAGCCGCCCCTGCGCGCGGCCTCCCCCGCCTCCTGATGGAAACCCGCGGGCAGAAGTTCCTCGGCGTCTTCCTCTCCTCCGGCCGCCGCGTCGAACCCAAGTCGCGGGGGCGGAAGAGCCGCCCAGGCCGCGGCGCTGGGGCTGCGAAACCCGACCTCCACCGCTCCGGCCTCCGCCGTCCTCCCACCCAGCGCGCGGGGCTCCCCGCGCTGTGCGCACTGCGCCCCCGGCAGGCTGGGGGAAAGGATTGGGAACCCCGGTCCCCTGCCCACTCGCGTTCAGAGGGAGGGCCCCGATCTCGGGGGGTCCGTGGAAGGCAGATGATCAACAAGGAAGGCCTGTTTTTTGAGGAGTCCGTACTTATTTTGGGGGGAGCGGCGTCGCCTGAATGGGGGCCACCTGTGGAGCCACGAAGGTCGCCGGGAGTGTGGCCAGCGCAGGGGCCTTCCACCGGGGCAGATGCCGGCCGGCCTGCCCTCTTGTTCCCCACTCTTTTCTCGCTTCCATGTTTTTCTTCTTTAAAAAAAGTTTCGTCTTACACCCCTTTCCCGTGTGCTGTGTTTTGAAACTGGGTTGGGCTGTTTGTGACTCCGGTCGTGGTAATGTTTGCCGCAAGAACGGTGAAGGGGGGGGGGGCTGGTCGTTTTGCAGAGGAGCATGACCCGCCCCCGGGAGCTGGGCGCAGGGTGGGAGCTGCCCTGCGTTCATAGCACTTACCCTGGGATGTGTAGGGGGGTCTCTCATTTCCCGCTTGGGCCTTGTCTGAAGGGAAGGGGACCGAGTTCCGTTTTCTCTAAGAAGGGTGTCTTGATGGGCCAAAAATTAGGAAGTAGAGGCATGTTAGCCACTAAAACCAAACCAAAAAAATGTACTAAGTAGTGTTGATTTTAAGCATGGCTTGTTGTTGTTGTTCAGATTAAGAGAGATCTGATCGGCCAACTAAAGGGGACCAGTTTACTTCCCATCCTTAAAAGATGGGGAGAGCGGGGGAGGACAGGCTCACCTGAGCCCCGAATGATGGTGGACAGAGGTTGAGATCAGAGGCCTCCGTGGTCTCTTGGTCTGTGAGTTTGATGAATAGAGGTAATGGGGAGGAGAGGCTCTGGTATGAGTCTGGTGGACAAAAACGGGAGAAGAGAGACATCCATTTCCTTTCTTTTTTTCCTTTCTTTTTTAATAAGCTCCTCGGTAGCTCTCCTGTGGCCCTTGTGCCAGGTTGCAGGCGACATTGATGGGGCCCGTTCCAAAGACGAGAACAAAGACTTGGAGAATGGCTTCTCGGTGCGCCCCTCACAAAAGCAGGCCCAGGGGATTGCCAGGCCTTCTTCCTTCCCCGGGGAACTCCCCGAGGCTGCAGGTTGGTTTGAGCAGATCCCCTGGGAGTGAACTGGCCCTTGCAGGGCGGTCATGTTACAACAGAGAGACTATTTAGGACTGTCTACTTGGGCCTCTTGCCTAACTCCTCCCCATTCTCCTCCTCCTCCTGTTTTTCTGGGGTACCTGCTTAGGTGTTCGATGTTCCCTTGTCTTCTTGGTTGGAAAAATGCATAACCACGGTTTAACATTGGGGGAGAGCAGAAGCAGCTAAAATGCTCCGCCCTTTGGGCATGCTACGGGTCTCTCATTTTGACCATTGATGTCTCACTTGTATCCTGAAAAGGCTGAGCCTTCTGTCCTAAACTTCCTCTAAAGGGTCTTCATCACGGTCTGTCAACATGTTACCTTAAGAAATCATTGACACCCGGCTGGCGTGGCTCAGTGGTTGAGCGTTGACCTAGGAACCAGGAGGTCACAGTTCCATTCCCGGTCAGGGCACATGCCCGGGTTGCGGGCTTGGTCCCTCAGTGTGGGGCATGCAGGAGGCAGCCAATCAGTGATTCTCAACATTGATGTTTCTGTCTCTCTCCCTCTCCCTTCCTCTCTGAAATCAATTAAAAAATATATATTCTTAAAAATCATTGAAAAGGCTCTTTGGAGAACAGCTTCCTTTCTCTGTGTTGGGGCTCTCCTGGGTCACCACTATCAGAAAATGAGAAAGTGAGAAAAAATAGCAAGTGAGTTTCTGTGTGAACGTTGGCACTTGACATGTCATTTCAGCGAATCCTTATAATCCTGTGCCCAGGATGGTCTAGGGCAGTGGTTCTCAACCTTTCTAATGCCGCGACCCTTTAATACAGTTCCTCATGTTGTGGTGACCCCCAACCATAAAATTATTTTCGTTGCTACTTACTATTTCCGATGGTCTTAGGCGACCCACAGGTTGAGAACCGCTAGCAGGGTCGCCTAAGACCATCGGAAAACACAGATATTTACATTTACGATTCATTAACAGTAGCAAAATTACAGTTATGAAGTAGCAACGAAAATAATTTTACGGTTGGGGGTCACCACCACATGAGGGGCTGTATTAAAGGGTCGCGGCATCGGAAAGGTTGAGAACCACTGGTCTAGTGCTTTGTGGTTTTCCTCTTTAGACTAGAGATGCAGTCACACTTGTTGGCTCTTAGGGACTGCTTTGTTGTTGTTCGCTATATTTTTTTATCTTACTATTCTTTTTTTAAAAAATACATTTTATTAACTTTTTACAGAGAGGAAGAGAGAGGGATAGAAAGCTAGAAACATCGATGAGAGAGAAACATCGATCAGCTGCCTCTTGCACACCCCCTACTGGGGATGTGCCCGCAACCAATGTACATGCCCTTGACCGGAATCGAACCTGGGACCCTTGAGTCCGCAGGCCAACGCTCTATCCACTGAGCCAAACCGGTTTCAGCAGCTATCCTACTATTCTTGATAATGTGCTAGGAATTACATACTGTATGCCGTGTGTGTTATTGGATGTTTTTGAGAATCCAGCGAAGTGACGTGTTTGACAAATGAGGAAACTGGCCGAAAGTTTGAGGTACTGAAGCCACACAGCTGTTGGCAGCAGAGGTGGGGACAACCCAAGCTTGACTGGCTCATATCCCCAGAAGACTGCAGAGTTATTGCTTATTAACGGATCTTAGGGACATCAGAACCACGGTGAGATGCCACTCACTTCACACGGAATAGGGTGGTGACAGTGAAAAAGACATAATGCCAAGCCACAGGAACGTGGAGGATGGGAAGCAATCAGAATCCTACCCTGCCGGTGGGTCTGTCCAGTGGATACAGCCACCGTGGCAAACCGTCTCGGCAATTAGGTCCTCGGACTAGGAAACAGAGAGTTGCCAGATGATCCAATCATTTCACTCCTAGGTATAATCTACTTCGGAGGCATGAAAGCATGTCCACACAAAAATGTGTACCAGGAAGGTTCATGGCAGCATTATTCATAACAGCCAAAAGGTAGAAACAACCCCAATGTCTATAACCTGATGAACGGTTAGGTTAAACGTGGTATGTTCACACAATGGAATGTTACTCGGCAGAAAATGGAATGAAGTACTGACACGTGCTACAACATGAGCGAACCCTCTGGTAATGCTGGTCCCTCATCCTTCAGATAATCTCTTCCTCGGAGGAGCCCTTCTTTATCCCCCAGGCAGGTCAGACCCCCTCCCGACGCCCCTCCACCCCTCTTCCTGGGGAACTCCCTGTGGCTGCAGGTTGATTTGAGGAAAAAGAGGATGGGATGGAATTTCTCCCCAACCTGCCCAGCCACTCTCGCTGGCAGAAGCCATTAACAGACAAGCCTAGTTGTCCCGCAGACAATGGCTCTGAGTCTGGAGGAAGAAGTATTACTGTGATTGGAGTGGAGGGAACAAGGGTAGGAGAGGCTGGGTGAGACTGGAGAAATATACAGGGACCAGACCATCCAAGGCCTGCCATACCCAGATCACACTGGGGAAGCATGATATCAATCTCAACCCACCCCTGGGGCTTCACTGCTCCCCTACGGGCCATTTTTGACATTTTTGAACTTCGTTGAAACTCTCTTTTGACCCTGGCTGGCTTGGCTCAGTGGATAGAGCGTCAGCCTGCTGACTCAAGGGTCCCAGGTTCGATTCCGGCCAAGGTCACATGCCTGGGTTGCGGGCTCAATCCCCAGTGGGGATCGTGCTGGAGGCAGCCAATCAATGATTCCCTCTCATCATTGATGTTTCTATCTCTCCTTCTCCCTTCCTCTCTGAAAATCAATAAAGAAATATATTTTAAAAAGAAGAAAAAAGAAAACTCTCTTTTGGTTGTCACAGGGATCAGGAGCATAGGAAATGTAAATTTTATTCATTTCAGGATAGTAATGAGGGCATTGCAAATACTTAGTATCCTACAGAGGTGTTCTGTCTGAAAGGAGATTGAAGGAGTCTAGCTGGGCTGGGCGGAACCTGAGTGGGTGTGTGAGTCTGGGGAGAAGGCATGGGTAATCATGGGCTACATTTTGGCATTTACAGCCCACTTCCCAGTTGGAACTAGTCTGTGGGTGATGGCAGCCTCTGGTGTAGCTGTGAGTAGACCTGTGAGTGGAGAATGGCCCAGCATAACACAGAACGGTCCCCTCGTCCAAGTCCGTTTGAAATCTGTGTAGCAGGGGAGCCCCAGTTTGGTTCCCAAGTGCAATCTGCACACCCCCGTCCTATTTCCTGGAAGCTGGAGACTTAAGGGCAGCGAAGAACCTCACTGCCAACATTTGTTTACTCCAACCCAGTCTTTTTTTTTTTATTTTTTTTATCCTCACCTGAGTATATTTTTCCATTGATTTTAGAGAGAGTGGAAGAGAGAGGGAAAGACAGAGAGAACATCGATGTGAGAGAAACACAGCGATTGGTTGCCTCCTGCACAAACTCCATCCAGGGTCCCGGCCGAGGAGGAGCCTGCAACCGAGGTACCTGCCCTTGACCAGAATCAAACCTGGGAACTTTCGGTCCACAGGCCGATGCTCTATCCACTGAGCCAACTTGGATAGGGCAATCCAACCCTGTCTTGATCTATAAATAATAAAAACACTAAAACAAAATAAGCTACAGGCTTTATTCCTAATAAACAAAAGCAATATCTGTTCATTGTAGAAACTTTGAGACCCACAAAGAAAATACTTTCCTACTCACTCTCCACTTAGATTAATATTTTAAAGTAAAATTTCATACTATTTCATAGTAGACATATATAATTTGAGTGTTTGGGGGTTTTTATTATAAAATTAAGATACTATATATTTTGTAAAATATTTTTTTTGCTTAATATATAATGAACTAGAGGCCCAGTGCACAGATTCATGCACCGGTGGGGTCCCTCAGCCTGGCCTGCACCCTCTCACAATCTGGGACTCCTTGGGGGATGTAGTAGTGCATGAAGCGGCAGGCAGCTTGGTAGCACTGCCATGGAGGCGGGAGAGGCTCGCCCTGCCACAGCTGCGCTCGCCAGCCATGAGCCTGGCATCTGGCACCCAATGGTCAGCTGAGTGGCACTCCCACTGTGGGAGCGCACTGACCACCAGGGGGCAGCTCCTCATCAAGCGTCTGCCCCCTGGTGATCAATGTGCATCATAGCTACCATCCGGTCGTCTGGTCGCTTAGGCTTTTATATATATACTAGAGGCCTGATGCACGAAGATTCATGCAAGAATGGGCCTTCCTCCCCTGGCTGCCAGCACCACCTTCGCTCCGGCCCAGAGCCGCCTTTCCACCTTCCCACGCTGCCCAGAGGCCAGGAGCGACTGGGCAGTGTGGAATGCCTGCGTTGTCACCGTGGCAGGCATCCCACCCCCAGCTGCTCAGCGCCTGCGTGTGCAAATTAATCCGCCATCTTTGTTGGGTTAATTTGCATACTCACTCCTGATTGGTTGGTGGGTGTCACGAAGGTACGGTCAATTTGCATCTTTCTCTTATTAGTGTAGATATATATATATATAGATGTTTTCTTATGTCACTTAATGTTGGTCTGCAATTTGTTTTTTATATGTGTGGGGTTTTTTATTGATTTCAGAGGGGAAGGGAGAGGGAGAGACAGAGAAACATCAGCGATGAGAGAGGATCACTGATCAGCTACACCCTGCATGCTTCCCACTGAGGATCGAACCCACAACCCAGGCATGTGCCTTTAACGGGAATCGAACCGTGACCTCCTGATTCACAGGTTGACACTCAACCACTGAGCCACCGCGGCAGGGCTGCAATTTGTTTTTTAACCATGCTACTGTAGCCAGTCATGCATGTACCATGGTCTGCATGACCAGTCTCCTCCCCCCTCTTGTGGCTCAAGGAGCTCCCAATTCTGTCCACGTACAAACAAGGCTGTGATGAACTTCCCTGCCGAGAGGTCCTCGTGCACAAATCCATAAATACCTCCTCAGAGTAAATGGCAGTGACCTTTCACAGAGGGAGAAATGAAGGGCTTCTCACCCTTCCGAGCAGGGTGGCATTAAACAATTGTCTCGACTCTTTAACATCTAGAAATTAAGGCGTGTCCTTTTATCATCCAGACATTTCAAGGAGCCAAATGGGATAGTAATCCTGTTTTAAGTCGTAACAGTCTGTTTGGTGTCCGGTGACTTGGAAAAGCAACAGTGACATTGATGGGCTAGAAAATTCCACGGTGTTGTTAAAGGCACTTGTTTTTAAGTGGTGGCAGCAGCTTGTGCATGCATTGGAAGGATGGGAGTAGCACACAGCTGCGAGGCCTTATTTATTCGGGCTGCGGAGCCTGTGGATTTATTTTTTTGTTTTGTTTTTGTGGTGGTTGTTGTTAATCCTCACCTGAGGCTATTTTTCCATTGATCTTCAGGGAGAGTGGAAGAGAGAGGGAAAGACAAAGAGAAACATCGATGTGAGAGAAACACATCGATTGGTTGCCTCCTGCATGCCCGGGCCGGAGAGGAGCCTGCAACCAAGGTACTTGCCCTTGACAGGAATCGAACCCGGGACCCTTTGGTCTGCAGGCTGACACTCTATCTGCTGAGCCAAACCAGCTAGGGGCAGCCTGTGGATTTCTTAACCACTGGCAGGAATTCCCCTCCAGAGCCCCCCAAATAACCACCTGCCCCCAGATTGGGAACCACTGCCCAGAGGAGGTGGTGCTGAGAAATAAACACCAGCTGAAGGGGCCAGGAGGCTGTGGGGCCACGGTGGAGTGGAGGGGTGTGTGTAGTCCCACCTAAGTCTGGAGAGAGTCCCACAGGTTTTTTGGCATTCCCATGCGTCCTGCAGACCCTCCAGGGCCATCCTAGATCTCACGGGGAGCGGGGGGGGAGGGTGGGGCCACGGTGGGGGGGGGTGTGGGGGTCTGGGAGGGGGGGGGGTGCAGGGGGGGGGGGGGGGGGGGGGAGGGGGGGGCACTGCCTGTCGGGGAGGGTGGTCAGTGTGTTTATTTAAATCCCTGTGTCAGGGAAGGCCCTGCTCCCCTCCTCCCAGCCCTGGTCTCTGGCTGTCCGTGCTGGCGCTTCCTGCTCAGCGCCGCTGGACAGCCATCTGTTTCCTCCCCCTGCCATCTGCCTGGCTGGGCCGGCCCAGGCATGCCGCCCGCCGGACAGCCTCCCTCCGACCTGCCGCCTGCCACATGCTCGCTTTCTTTGTCACCAGTTTGGCTCAGTGGTTCCCTCGCCCGCTGCTCACTCCCTGGCATTCCTCACCGGGGTCCTTAGCAACCCCTGGCATCAGCAGCCTGGCTCAGAGCCCAGCGCTGGCTGGGCTCCCAGGCCTCGGGTCTTCCTGAGGGAAAAGGAGGATGGAGGGGAAAGGAGGATGGAGGGGAAGGGAGGATGGGATGGGATCTCTCCCCACCCGGCCCATCCCACTCTCGCTGGCGGAAACCATTAACAGACAAGCTCTCAGCCTCCTGCAGAGGAAGCAGTTCCCCTGGTTTGTGTTTAAACAGAAGGGGCAGTGACATAGCTCTTCCTTTCCCTGGGGCAGCCGCACTCTTCTTTTTCTTTTCTTTTCTTTTCTTTTCTTTTCTTTTCTTTTCTTTTCTTTCTTTCTCTTTTTATTATTTTTTTAAAAATATATTTTATTGATTTTTCACAGAGAGGAAGGGAGAGGGGTAGAGAGCTAGAAACATCGATGAGAGAGAGACATCGACCGGCTGCCTCCTGCACACCCCCCACCGGGGGATGTGCCCGCAACCAATGTACATGCCCTCGACCGGAATCGAACCTGGGACCTTCCAGTCCGCAGACCGACGCTCTATCCACTGAGCCAAACCGGTTTCGGCTATTTTTTTTTTTTTTTTTACTATATTTTTATTGATTTCAGAGAGGAAGGGAGAGGGAGAGAGAAATAGAAACATCAATGATGAGAGAGAATCATCGATCGGCTGCCTCCTGCATGTCCTCCACTGGGGATCAAGCCCACAACCCAGGCATGTGCCCTTGACTGGAATCGAACGTGGGACTCTTCAGTCCGCAGGCCGATGCTCTATCCACTGAGCCAAACCAGCCAGGGCTTTTTCCTTCTTTCTTTCTTTTTTCCTTTCTTTCTTTCTTTTTAATTTTAGATAGAGAAAGAGCGAAGTCATCTATGGGGTGGTTCCACAGAAAGCATTGCTAGGAAACTTGAGAGTGTCATCCTCATTTTTAACCCTTTGCACTCACTTGCTTTTTTTCTCGATTCCTTTATTCTACTCGGGATTTAATTTTTTAAATACCCCAGATTTTACAAAGCGCGGCAGTAGAACAAAAAACTGGAGTTTCTTTTCATACAAACTTATTTATTTGGATTTTTTTATATTTCAAATTATTGATACATTCAATACAATTCGACATACGAGCTGCTACCGATGCTAACCGTGTCGAGTCACACTCGACATCCGAGTGCAAATTAAAGATGGAGAAAATGACATTCCTTCGGAAGGAATGGCAAGGAGAAATTAACTGGAGACATTAATTCAGTGCTTTCGGGTACAACGTAAATTGGAAGCTTCTGGAAGCCGAGAGAATTGCTAAATACAGTATGACTTCGATGTCGTTTTACTCGCTTCTTTCTCTTAGGTTTCCTTCATCTCCCTAAGAAGGCAGCAGCAATGCTAATACCGTTTATGAAGAAGTCTTTTTTTGTTTTTCACGTTTCCTCTCAGATTATAAAAGTAGTACTTTAATAATAATAACATCTATGTTTCGTTGAATTAGGTGACAGTCACCGGGCTAGGTGTGTCACCCCGTTTGATCCCCATGATAGGTAGGCCTCATTCAAAACCCCAGCCTGGCCAACATCTTGACTGCAACCTTGTGAGACCCTGAGCAGAGGACTCCTGCCCAGGCTCCTGCCCAGTGGGAACTGTGAGATGATAAATGTATGCTGTTTTAAGCAACTTAGCAGTAGGTACTTCATAGACCCATAGAAGCCCACGGACCCCGCATCAGATCGGCACCCTTGTGGCTGCATCACCGAATGGAGTGCCTGCTTGTGTTCCTCGGGAGCCATCGGAATTGCTTCCCATAAGCCTGGTCTCTGCCGGGGCTCTAAGCTGATGCCCTCTGGGGACATACTGACTACAGCCTCCTTCCACCTGCAGAACCGGTTTGTCCGAATGTTTGTCCAGGCGCCCTGTGGACCTACCACGGCAGGCAGGCGCCTGGCAGACCGCACTGGCTTTTAATGTTCCTTCTTGCTGTCCACTTCAACAGTCGTTGTTTTTTTTTTTTTTTTTCAACTCCTACTTGAAATGAGGCGAGAAGAAAGCAAATCAGTGTTGACCGAATGCAAACTAAAAGCCAGAGGAAGAAAAATTGCTTCCATAACCTTTCGTGGGAGAATTACAAGCCTGGTCGTGGCGGGCTAGGTTTGACCGTATTTGCTTTAACTCCTTGGAAGGACCTAACGCCGTAACCAGGGGAAACGTGTCCCGGAGGACAGGCATGTGACTCCAGAGCTAGGGGCCTCAGAGGCACATGTGAATTTCACGTGGAGGGGAAACAGAGAGACACCTCTGACCCTTGTGTTTATAATGTGACGTTGGTTTTCCAAGGGTTCCCTGCGTGTCACCGTGATTGAGCAGTGTGTCCTGTTTGCTGGCTGTCACTTTGGGCAGAAGAAAAACTCTGCAGCGTAACAGGCCTCCCCCGGGCCCGATGGGCGTCTCCTTGCTGACAGTGAAGTCTACTTGTCACAGTTCACGGTGACACCAATCCTGTGGTTATACACGTGGTCGTTACTTCAACACGTAGTTGTCTGGATTATCTGGATGAGCCCCAAGTCCAATGACAGGTGTTTTTGTAAGTGACACACAGAGGAGGAGGAGGCGACGGCGATGTGCAGAATGTGACGGAGGCTGTACCACGGGCCCAGGATGCCAGGGCCGCCACCATCGGAAGCTGGAAGAAACAGCGACTGGATTCTCCCTGGAATCTCCAGAGAAAGGGCCATCCTGCCGAAGCCTTGGTTCTAGCCCAGGGATACTGATTTTTAACTTCTGGCCTCCATCCCTGTGAAAGAATGAGTGCTTTCTTATTCTGAGCCCACCACGTTGGTGATCATTGGTCACAGCAGCTAGAGGAAACTAATACAGCCAGTTAAGGACTTTCCGTTGTGGTCAGATTCTCAAAATCTCCAGCGGCGTAGACGATAGAGCGTGAACGTTTTCTTTTTTTTAGAAGGGCTTGTTCATTTCCAGGAAAGAAGATTCAGAGAGGTGGCGGCCACCCTCTGCCACTGTGGGTGGCAATCACATCTCAGTCATTCTTATTTAAGTACATCGCTTGCTTTAATAGCTTATTCAGAGAGAGAGGCAGTATTGAATTTCCGCTGGAAAAAAGCAGAAATGTAAAGACAGAAACATAAAAACATGAGGACATCAGAGTCCCATTCTCAGACAGCAGGTTAAAAGCAAAAGATGAAAGTGCTTTGCAAAGAAGCCCTGCTTAATCTACTTATTAAATGTAGTTGCTGTTTTTCAAATGTTTGTAGAAGTGCCCGATGTCTCTAAATTATATATGTGTGTGTGTGTGTGTGTGTATACACAGACACACACTTCGGTGACGTTTCATTAATAAATCATTTCAGATTTGATTTGCGGGAACCGTACAAAGAACTCCCCTTACGCCCTTCCCCCAGGTTCTTCAATTGTTAACATTTGTTGACTCCTTTTCCACTTATATACGCATTTTTTTCTCTCTGAACCACTTCAATGTGTTTTCCTAAGAGGGACCTTCTCTGCCGCACCCACACTACAGGTCGCTGAATAGAGAAATTAGTGACACTGGTGCTATTATCTAACCTACCAGCCTTATTCAGATTTCTTTTCTTTTTTTTAATATATATATTTTTTTATTGATTTTTTACAGAGAGAAAGGGAGAGGGAGAGGGATAGAGAGTTAGAAACATCGATCAGCTGCCTCCTGCACACTCCCCACTGGGGATGTGCCCGCAACCAAGGTACATGCCCTTGACCGGAATCGAACCTGGGACCTTTCAGTTCGCAGGCTGACGCTCTTATCCACTAGGCCAAACCGGTTAGGGCCTTATTCAGGTTTCACCGGTTGACCCACTAATGTCCTTTCTCTGGTCTAGGATTGCATTAGGCCACACGTTCAGTTGTCCTGTCTCTTTAGTCTCTTTCAATCTGGAACAGCCTCTGAGTCTCTCTTGTCCTTCATGACCTTGACATTGGAGAAGAGTCCAGGCCAGAGCAGCCCCATATCGGACGTGAAAGTTAGTTTGGAGGACCCTTCTGATTCTCAGCCTATTGTAGCTGCCGTGGAGGCAACAGGAGACGCGTGTGGATCATGGCACACCTTATCTCAGTGTTAGTGCTTTTGTGTTCACCAAAGTCCCTTTTGCTAACTTCCTGTCTGAAGTTAGTTAATAGTTCAAGCTGAGCTTAACGGCATGCCTTGGGACAATGGCTAAAAATGATGGAGGCCTTTTCACCTACCAAGTCCTCTTCTAGGAGCTTGACATGAATTACCTCCTTGAATCCTCACAGCAAGCAGCCCCGATCACTTGGGGACTATTATTTTTTCATCTTTTTTTGTCAAGCCTTAGAATTCACGATAATTATGTAGCCAGATGTTGCCGTATGCGGTCAGCCTGGGGGCGGAGATATTTAGCTGTTACCCCAAAACTCATGCTCCCTCTTTCACAAGGCGGGCTTGTTTCTGGTGACCGAGGTGCAGACACACATTTCCTGCAGCCTTAGTGTTTAAGAGGCCGTGCGACTGACTAGCTCTCGCCAGTGGGATGATTGTGGAAGTGATATTGCCACTTCCTGTCTGAGGCTTCTAAGAGGCAGGGTTCTCTACTCTTCTTCCGTCAGCTGTAGGCAGAGGACTCCAAGGCCCTATTTTTTTATACTTAAAGATCAGGAAACAGAAACAAACCCGGGTCTGAGAGCCTTCCCCGACGCCCCTCCTCCTAACTCCACCCTGACACCACCCCGCACCCCATCCCGTTGGCCCGCTCCGATTTCTTCACAGCCCTTCTCCAGCAGAAGCCCCCTTGTTCACTGCTTTGTTCCTCATCTGTGGTGGTCTTCACCACCAGGACCGGGATTGCACTAGGGCAGCGACCTTTCTCTGTCTTGGTCGCCACAGGGTGCCTGGTTCCTAAGGGGAAGGACACAGAAGGCACTCCTAGCCCAGCTGGAGTGACTCGGTTGGTTGTTGGCCCATGAACCGAAAGGTCACTGGTTCAATTCCTGGTCAGAGCACATGCCCAGTTGTAGGCTCGATCCCCAGTAGGGGGCGTGCAGGAGGCCGTCGATTGATATTTCTTTCCCTCTCCCGTCCTCTCTAAAATCAATAAAAACAGCCCTAGCAGGTTTGGCTCAGTGGATAGAGCTTCGGCTTGTGGACTGAACGGTCCCAGGTTTGATTCCGGTCAAGGGCACATGCCCGGGTTTTGGGCTCGATCCTTGGTGGGGGGTGTGCAGGGGGCAGCCAATCAATGATTCTCGCTCATCATTGATGTTTCTATCGCTCTCCCTTCCTCTCTGAAAGCAATAAAAATATTTTTTTAAAATAAATAAATAAAAACATTTTTTAAAAGGCACTCATAATCTTTTTTTATGAATAAATGAAAGCATATTTTCTTTGCCAAAGCCTCTGGTGACAGCACTCCTTTCAAAAAAGTCAATCTGGGTGAAGTGCTTGGCCAGCTTGGTTCTTCCTCAGAAGACTGTGTTGGAGGTGCCTGCTGGGAGGTGCTGTGTGGGCCCAGCTGCGGAAGGGCCCCTCTTGCCAGGCCCAGAATGTGCTACGGGGCCTGAGGCGCATCACTTCAGGCCTGAGGGCCGGGAAGCGGGGAGTCTCAGGGCAGGTGGGCCCCCCAGCAAGGAGAAGATGGGATGCCCAACCGGAGTTTCTGACAAAGATGCGGTTTCTGCACTGGCTGGAGGCCTGAGCACCTTCCCTTTTTGTCCGGTTGAGCTAACAGGTTTCCACTGACTCACACCGTCAAAACACGGGTTCCTACGCCAAGGTAAACAGGCAGGTCGAGGGATGAGAGAAGCGTCTGTCAGGGTGTCAAGCTGTCAGGACAGGGTTCCTCGTTTCAAACAACACCAGAGAACACTGAATAAGGGCATCACTGTATTGGATTAAAGGCTAAAAGAATCCAGTGCCAGACGGGGCCAGCTCACTTTTGGATTTCTATTTCTGGCTCAGGAACTAACCCTTCGGTTGGGTCTTAGTCATGTCTCTTTGCCTGGCCAAGGCTTTTAAGTCACTTCGCCAGATATTTATTTAGTGCCTACTCTGTCCCGGCCCTGTGCCAGCTGCTGGGGGTACAGCGGTGAACAGGGCAGGTCCGGACACTCCCCTGTGGATTGAAAATCTGGACACTAAACAGGTGTGGTGTTCCATCACCTCTATGGCACCATTGTTTAAGGCACTGCTCAGGGAAAGAGGGAAGGAAGGAAATGCTTTTAATGGTATCACAAATCTTTTACCACTTAGCATTTTTATTTTATGATTATTGAAGAGGTCGTTCAGACTTAATTAAAATATATGAATATATATACACACTCTTGTGAATATATATAAAGGAAAATAGGGAGAAACCAAGATGGCGGCATAGGTGAAACACCTAACCCGCAGCCGGGCACAACAATTTCAAAGCACAACTAGAGGTCAGAACGGACATCGTCCAGAACCACAGGAGAGCTGGCGGACTGAAATGCCCACAGCTGGGGGGAAGGAGAAGGCCACGGGGACAATCGGGGGAGCCGTAAAAGCCTGAGGTATGGAGAAACTGGCGGAGACACGAGCACGCGCGCCTGCGGGGAGGATGGAGCCGGAGAGGAAGGGGCGGCTGACGGCCTGGCCGGCGTTCACTGGCAGGAAGGAGATAAAGGCTCCGGAGTGCGCTAAGCGCCGGCTCCGACTGCACTGAGCGCCAGTTCCGGGCGAAACCCTGGGAAGCCAGGCGCAGGCTGGGGGAATGAATCTGGGCTGTGGGGCGCAGGCACAGAGGAGCGGGGGAAGGCAGAGCTCCAGAGGCGCGCACGGGAAGGGGCGCAAAGGACGGACTGTTGCCTGCGCCACTGAACTGCCCTAGCGGGAAGGAGACATAAGCTCAGGACCGTGCTGAACCCCAGTTCCGACTGCACTGAACCCCAGTTCCGGGCGAAACCCTGGGAAGCCAGGCGCACGCTGGGGGAATGAATTTGGGCTGTGGTGGCGGAGGCACAGAGAAGCGGCGGCTCCAGACGCGCGCACTGGAAGGTGCGCAGAGGACGGACTTTTGCCTGCGCCACTGGGTGGCCCTGCTGGGAAGGAGACAGGGACGCCAGACTGCGCTGAGACCCAGTTCCAACTGCACTGAAACCCAGTTCCAGGCGAGAATCTGGGAGTCCAGATTCATTAGGGGAGGGACTGGACTGTTTGGCAGTGGGCGAAACTCCAGGGCGCGTTTCTCTCAGAGGTGTTTGCAAGGAATACAGAGGGACACAGACACAGGAGCCTCATAGGGCGGGGCTGACAGGAAGCCAAGGTTGTAGGCTCCACCCTGTAGCTCCGCCCCAGCCAAGCTGAGCAGAAGCTTTTTCCTGCTGAGTGCCTCAGGTAGTGGCTGACCCACACTGCATTGGAGACCCAGAAACGAGGGCATCTAGTGGTTGGTGGGAGATGACACCAGATTTCAATCACTTGCATAAGGGAGGCATTCTAGAGGCAGACTCAGTGAGCGCCAAGGCATTGCTGCATCAAGACCCGGCCCACAAACATGTCTCCTGCACAGCAACTCTTCCTATATGGACAAAGAGGGTCCTCACGGCCAATTGGCCTGGAGGACAATTCCTCCCAGTGACACCAACAACAATCAAGACTTAACTGTACAAAGGAGGACCAAGATGGAGACATAGGGCGGCAGCCTGATCGTTGCCTACCACAACAATATTGAGACTACGACGGGAGAGCAGAGCAGACACCAGCCAGAAAGACCGGGGGGCTGGCTGAGCAGATGCTCTACAACTAGAATAAAAGAGAGGGGTACGCAGGATGATGCTGATGCCGGTGACCCAAAGTCCACACTTTAAGAACTATGGCTCAGGCGACACAATGGTGGCCAGGAACGTGCTCGGCGCAGTTCCCCCGGCGGTCTCCGGCTGAGGGGACGGCTCCACTCGCTGCCGAGCACGGACAGACGAGCCCCTGGGGGACATGGGGTGGGAGACTCCGTGCTTGCTGACCTCCGAGTCCTTCAAGAATCTCAATGCCCCGAAGTGGCCAGGTGCGCACGCTCAGCGACTGGCCACCGTTGCAGACCCAAGGGCCGACGCAGCGACACCGGACCAGCCCACCGCCGGGCACCGGGCACACCGGAGCCTTGCCGAGCCCGCCGCCCAACGAGTTCTGCGGCAGCCGCCCTGGAGCTCTGAGAAAATGACCGAAGGAATTGCTGAGAGGGAATTGACCAACAGGAATTGGGATCAAGAAGACAAAACCCCGCTGAGACCCGAGTCCAGGCGAGCCTGCGAGCCTCTGGGCTCAGATGTGGTCACACGCCTCTGGGTCTAGGTGAGGGCTCACGCCCCTGGGTTTGGGTGAGGCCACGCGCCCCTGGGTCCAGGTGAAGCTGGATTCCGGGTTCGGGTGAGGCCATGTGCCCCTGGGTCCGGGCGAATCTGAACCCTGGGTCCGGGTGAGGCCGTGGGCCCCTGGATCCGGGTAAGGCTGGGTCCCGAGTCCGGGTGAGGCCATGCGCCCCTGGATCCGGGTGAGACCACGCGACCAGGGGTCTGAGAGAGGTAACGCGCCCCTGGGTCCGGGTGGCTTCGTGCACCTAGGTCCAGGTGAGGCCACGTGCCCCTGGGTCTGAGAGAGGCCACGCACCCCTAGGTCCGGGAGAGACCATGTGTCCCTGGATCCGGGTGGGGCCTCGTGCACCCAGGCCCGGGTGGGGCCGCGTGCCCCTGGGTCTGGGGGAGGCCAGGCGTCCCTGGGTCCAGGTGCGACCATGTGTCCCTGGAGCCGGATGAGGCCGCGTGCACCTAGGCCCGGGTGAGCCCAAGTGGCCCTGGGTCTGGGAGAGGCCAAGCGTCCCTGGGTCCGGGTGCGACCATGTGTCCCTGGATCCGGGTGAGGCCTCGTGCACCTAGGCCCGGGTGAGCCCAAGTGGCCCTGGGTCTGGGAGAGGCCAAGCGTCCCTGGGTCCGGGTGAGACCATGTGTCCCTGGATCCGGGTGAGGCCTCGTGCACCTAGGCCCGGGTGAGCCCAAGTGGCCCTGGGTCTGGGAGAGGCCAAGCGTCCCTGGGTCCGGGTGAGACCATGTGTCCCTGGATCCGGGTGAGGCCGCGTGCACCTAGGCCCGGGTGAGCCCAAGTGGCCCTGGGTCTGGGAGAGGCCAAGCGTCCCTCGGTCCGGGTGAGACCATGTGTCCCTGGATCCGGGTGAGGCCTCGTGCACCTAGGCCCGGGTGAGCCCAAGTGGCCCTGGGTCTGGGAGAGGCCAAGCGTCCCTGGGTCCGGGTGAGACCATGTGTCCCTGGATCCGGGTGAGGCCGCGTGCACCTAGGCCCGGGTGAGCCCAAGTGGCCCTGGGTCTGGGAGAGGCCAAGCGTCCCTGGGTCCGGGTGCGACCATGTGTCCCTGGATCCGGGTGAGGCCTCGTGCACCTAGGCCCGGGTGAGCCCAAGTGGCCCTGGGTCTGGGAGAGGCCAAGCGTCCCTGGGTCCGGGTGCGACCATGTGTCCCTGGATCCGGGTGAGGCCTCGTGCACCTAGGCCCGGGTGAGCCCAAGTGGCCCTGGGTCTGGGAGAGGCCAAGCGTCCCTGGGTCCGGGTGAGACCATGTGTCCCTGGATCCGGGTGAGGCCTCGTGCACCTAGGCCCGGGTGAGCCCAAGTGGCCCTGGGTCTGGGAGAGGCCAAGCGTCCCTGGGTCCGGGTGAGACCATGTGTCCCTGGATCCGGGTGAGGCCGTGTGCACCTAGGCCCGGGTGAGCCCAAGTGGCCCTGGGTCTGGGAGAGGCCAAGCGTCCCTGGGTCCGGGTGAGACCATGTGTCCCTGGATCCGGGTGAGGCCGCGTGCACCTAGGCCCGGGTGAGCCCAAGTGGCCCTGGGTCTGGGAGAGGCCAAGCGTCCCTCGGTCCGGGTGAGACCATGTGTCCCTGGATCCGGGTGGGGCCTCGTGCACCCAGGCCCGGGTGGGGCCGCGTGCCCCTGGGTCTGGGGGAGGCCAGGCGTCCCTGGGTCCAGGTGCGACCATGTGTCCCTGGAGCCGGATGAGGCCGCGTGCACCTAGGCCCGGGTGAGCCCAAGTGGCCCTGGGTCTGGGAGAGGCCAAGCGTCCCTGGGTCCGGGTGCGACCATGTGTCCCTGGATCCGGGTGAGGCCTCGTGCACCTAGGCCCGGGTGAGCCCAAGTGGCCCTGGGTCTGGGAGAGGCCAAGCATCCCTGGGTCCGGGTGAGACCATGTGTCCCTGAATCCGGGTGAGGCCGTGTGCACCTAGGCCCGGGTGAGCCCAAGTGGCCCTGGGTCTGGGAGAGGCCAAGCGTCCCTCGGTCCGGGTGAGACCATGTGTCCCTGGATCCGGGTGAGGCCTCGTGCACCTAGGCCCGGGTGAGCCCAAGTGGCCCTGGGTCTGGGAGAGGCCAAGCGTCCCTCGGTCCGGGTGAGACCATGTGTCCCTGGATCCGGGTGAGGCCGCATGCACCTAGGCCCGGGTGAGCCCAAGTGGCCCTGGGTCTGGGAGAGGCCAAGCATCCCTGGGTCCGGGTGAGACCATGTGACCCTGGATCCGGGTGAGGCCGCGTGCACCTAGGCCCGGGTGAGCCCAAGTGGCCCTGGGTCTGGGAGAGGCCAAGCGTCCCTGGGTCCGGGTGAGACCATGTGTCCCTGGATCCGGGTGAGGCCTCGTACACCTAGACCCGGGTGAGCCCAAGTGGCCCTGGGTCTGGGAGAGGCCAAGCGTCCCCGGGTCCGGGTGCGACCATGTGTCCCTGGATCCGGATGAGGCCTCGTGCACCTAGGCCCGGGTGACGCCGTGCCCCTGGGTTCGGCCGAGACCAAACCAGAGGGAGTCGGACCTCCATTACCACCATTTGTCCACCATCCAGAGCTGAGGGGTCAGTGCTGACATGTACACATAAGGAACTACTGGACATTGAAATTGGGTCCAAAAGAACTGTTGGTCCAGGGGGAAGCTCGCTACAGATTGATTCATTTGCCTGTCAGCATAACTATTATTGCTCGTCTCACATTCAGTTCTTATTAGTATATATCTAGTGACATCTCGCTCATCTAGGGGAAATGATGAACAACATAGACTGAGGAACAAGAACAGAACCAGAAGCAAGGAGGCATCGATCGGACTATCGGGCCTCAGAGGGAGGATAGGGGAGGGTAGGGGGAGGGTGGGGGGGAGGGGGAGAGTTCAACCAAAGGACCTGTATGCATGCATATAAGCCTATCCAACGGTTAAGTTCAACAGGGGATTGGGGCATGCGTGGGGAGAGGGGTGGGATGGGAATGGGGGGATGAGGACAAATATGTGACACCTTAATCAATAAAGAAATTTAAAAAAAAAAAAAAAAAAAAAAAAAAAAAAAAAAAAATAAAGGAAAATAGGTGAGCCCTGGCCAGTTTGGCTCACTGGATAGAGCGTCGACCTGCGGACTCAAGGGTCCCAGGTTCGATTCCGGTCAAGGGCATGTGCCTTGGTTGCGGGCACATCTCCAGTGGGGAGTGTGCAGGAGGCAGCTGGTCGATGTTTCTCTCTCAGCGATGTTTCTAACTCTCTTATCCCTCTCCCTTCCTCTCTGTAAAAAATCAACAAAATATATTTTTAAAAAAATAAAAATAAAGGAAAATTGGTGAAGGAAAATAAATGTGTTAAGATATTCTTAAAACATTTTTACAGTCAGAGCCCTCCTAAATTCCTTTTTTTTTTAAAATGTATTTTCCTCTCAGTGCCATCAAGAGTGTGAGCAAAAAACCTCAAAAAACAAACAAAAAACAAACAAACAAACAGAATGTGAGCAATGCCTTTAAACCTCTGTTTGGGGAATGATGCTAAACACACCTGGTTCACCATCCCGCCGTCTCAGCCCACACACCTCTGGTTCCCAGGGCTTCGCACGCAGGGTGCTCCACTCTGGCTCCGGGATTCTCTCCCTGCTGCTGACACCCACTCTGCAGGTTTTGATGCTGGCACACTGAGCGTTGGCACATGGCAGGCAGTGGCAACTAAGTCCATGACTGCTGTCCAGTCTCACCAGCAACCACCCCTGCATTGAGGGAAGTAAAAATATGCAAGAACGAGCCCTAGCTGGTTTGGCTCAGTGGATAGAGCGTCGGCCTGCGGACTGAAGGGTCCCAGGTTCGATTCTGGTCAAGAGCACATGCTTGGGTTGCAGGCTTGGTCCCCAGTGTGGGTCGTGCAGGAGGCAGCTGATCAATGATTCTTATCATTGATGTTTCTATCTATCTCTCTCCCCCTCTCCCTTCCCCTCTGAAATCAGTAAAAATATATTTTAAAAAAATACGCAAGAACGAGCATCTTTAAATCAGTGAAGTGTGGTCAGTGTGGCAGGTCTGAGCATCAAGGAGGAGGAAGCAGAGGATGCTGTGAGCACAGATAACGGGAGTCCTCCCAGGCCGTGGTCAGACCTTTCTGGGAAGGAACCTTCAGGCTGAGACCTGAGCATGGGAAGGGGCAGGGCAGGAGGAAAAGGTTGGAAGAGTGTTCTGGAGGAAGGAACAGCCTGTGCAAAGGCCCAGAGCTAGAGGGGAAGGAAGGGAGCTTGAAAATTTCTTGGTGAGTTCACAAAGTGGGCTTTTTAGTAGTGGTGGGGTGTGGGAGAGCTGTTAGCCACCGAAGTCAGTTAGCGGTTCCATTAGGCATTGACAGCTTCTCCGTCATTGTCAAGTGTCTCGGGAACTGCCAGAGGAAAGAAGGATGCAGTGAGCTCGTTAATTTACCTGTTTCATCTGGGTTTTCCACTGAAGGCGATCTGTAGGCTTAGCATTTTATTCCTGAGACTTTGCATTATTACACAAACATGATTAGAGCAACATTAACATAACTAGATCCAAAGAAGTATTAAAAAACAAAATTCCCCCAAGGCCTACCATTGCGTACATTCCACAAATGTTCTAGTAGGGTCCTTGTGTAAGTGTATAGAAGTTTGCAGGGCTGTAATCCTACTGATTACAGTCACCGATTCTGCTCCCCTCTTATTGTTTTATTGTAAAATTGTTAGTAGCATGTCTCTGTTGTTATAAAATCTTCATAATTGTTCATAACATGTGCAATCATCTAAGTGGATATTCTTTAATATTACCATTCCCTTTTGAACATGAGAGTTGTTCTTGAGCTTTTTAGCTACTATAAATGATATTACACTGAACATTTGCTGGGGTAGGCAACCTATAGCCTGCTATCCAAATGTGGCCTGCCACCTGTTGTGTTGTTTTTTTTAAATAAAACTTTATTGGTACACAGCCAAACCCATTTGTTTGTATATCAAAGATGCTATTTTTGCACTACATGGCAGAGTGGAGTAATTGTAAATAGTGATTATATGTCCCTCAAACCCTAAAATATGTACTCTCCTGTTCTTTACCAAGGAAAAATCACCAACTTTAGTTTAGAGTGCATAGTAGAGTTTTCTTCTGAGTTATTTTCCTTAGGGGTGGGATTATTCACCTAGAGGAAATAAATGTGAGTTTCAAAATAATTTCTAATTTACAGCTTGAATATGGTCCGTATAGACAGTGACATCATGAGAACAAATGTGTGAACCAATTCATTGACCATTATACGAGTATAATAATAAGAAACTATTATAAAGCAATTTTGGTTGTGTTCAACGTTACAGTTCCCTTATAACACTCCGGTTGTAGTGCCAATTCTTTTCATTGAGACCAAGTCTCAGTTTTTAATTGAATTTCATTCATACATTTCTCAAGTCTCTTTTAATCTTCGGGTTCCTCTCCCTCCTTCTTTTTCTTTACAATTTATTTCTTGAATAAATTTGATCATTTGTCCCTGTGGTTCCTTCCCACTGAGTAGATGTGAGTGCATTCCTGTGGTGTCATCAGCTGGCTCTTCAGTCCCCTGCGTTTCCTACAGGTTGGCAATTAGATCTAGAGGCTCATCAAGTTCGGATTTGTTTGATGATTTGTTGCAAGACCATTTCTTGGGTGGTGATGTGTATTTCCAGCGGGTGATGCCTGATGTCTGCTTATCTTTATTTTCATGGTGTTAAGATTGATCAGTGGGCTCAAGTATCCTCAGTCTAATCCCGCCATTATAAAGTGGGCACCTTGCTTTTTTTTTTTTTTTCACCTTGCGATTTTCATTTAACAGTATATACTCGAAGCCATAGCATGGGGTTCCCTACTTCATAATTATTTATTTGCTTCTTTCCTCCCGTAATGTCTACCCCCTAACTGTCATGGGGGCTGGGAACATGTTTCAGGATCTATTTCTAGGGGCTCCCCCTTCCTTCCTAGTGACCAACCTAAGCTTTGGTTCAATTTTCATTCTTCAATTTGCATTGACTTTGAAAGTTGGCACCTTCTTTGTGGCTCTTCTTAATGATATTTCCACACTGCATTCACAGTTCCCGTTTGGTGAATTGTTAATCCTTACCCAAGGATATTTTTCCATTGATTTTTAGAGAGAGTGGAAGGGTGGGGGAGAGACAGAGAGAGAAATGTTGATGTGAGACACATCAATGGGTTGCTCCCTGCACACTTACTGATCAGGGCCAGGATCGAGCCTGAGGTTTGTACCCTTGACCGGAATCAAGCCTGGGATCCTTCAGTCTGCAGGCTTACACTCTATCCACTCAGCCAAACCAGCTAGGGTGCAAATCTGTTCTTCCCTTCATCTTTGACATTTCTTATTAAGGCTCCTTTTATTGCCTTCTTACTTTAGGAAGAGGTAAAATACAAATTACTAAAATAATAAATATTCAAATGCCCTGGTCACTGCCCCTGAACAGATGTCCACTTTAAGTCAATACCAATCTCCATTCTTCGGGGCCAAGGGAAAACGTGAAGAAAAATAAAGGCCAAGCACTGCAAGGAGAGCCCTCTCCACCGGGAGGAAAAGGAAGGCTGACGGAGTGGTGGCTTCTATTTGGTTTCTAATTCAATGCAGAAAAAGACCCCTTCCAGAAAGTTCAGTTAAGGAAGAGGAAATGGTAACCCAAGAATGTTATTTTACGGGGCCTGCAGATTATTTACCATAATAAAATTGTTCCAAGTACCGATGAGGGTTTTATTTTGCATTTTATTCATATAGAGTGTGTGATACATGCCAGGTGCTGTGCTCAGTGCTTTGCAGGTATTACCTCAGAAGAGATAGTCCTCTGAGTAGGGTACTATTTGTCATCCCCACTTTCCAGGTGGGTAAACTGAGGCTCTGGGAGGTTTTGTAGCTTTTACAGGTCACGTAGCTAGTAAGAGGCGATGGGGTTCCCACTGCTTGAGTGAGATCTAGGGGAAGTCACCTAGCCTCTTTGTGCCTCAGTTTCCTCACCTGTGAAAAGGGGATGATGATATCACCCGGTCCCGAGGGTTACCAGGCAGATCCTATGTGAAGTGTTTGAGCTCTGAATAAACATTCGTTATTACTCTGTTACCTCCTTTCAGTGTCCTAGTGAGAGCTCTCATCTATACTAATAAAAGAGAAATATGCAAAATTGACCGTACCTCCGCAACACCCACCAGCCAATCAGGAGCAAGTATGCAAATTAACCCAACAATTATGGCAGGTTAATTTGCATACACAGGCGTGGAGCTGAGACTGAAGAAGACTGAAGAGGCTTGGCTTCTCCTCTGCGGCCAGAGCGAAGGCCTGGGTCCCTGGTGCCGGAGGAAAACCGGTGCTGGCAGCCAGGGGAAGGAAGGCCTGTTGCACAAATCTTCGTGCAACGGGCCTCTAGTCGTTAATATTTTCCTCAGAAGTCAACTGAACTTCTTTTTTTTTTCTTCAATATTTTATTGATTTTTTTATAGAGAGGAAGGGAGAGGGATAGTTAGAAACATCGATGAGAGAGAAACATCAATCAGCTGCCTCCTGCACATTCCCTGATGTGCCCGCAACCAAGGTACATGCCCTTGACTGGAATCAAACCCGGGACCCTTCAGTCCGCAGGCCGACGCTCTATCCACTGAGCCAAACCAGTCAGGGCATCAACTAAACTTCTTAATATTTATGTAGTTGTATTGCCTACAAGGTCTTCATCCTCTTTCCCCCTTCACATGTCCCCGTCTTATTTCTATGAGTCTGCGCTGGTCCTTTTGATCGGAATGTTAGATTGACACAGGTCAGTGTCTGAATGAGGAGGGAATCCACCTTCATTCAGGGGATTGTAGACATTTTATTTTCCATTCCGCTATCAAGTGTAGAGCACGTAGTATGTGCCAGGCTCATGTTTTTTACCAAGCAGAGAGGTATCAAGGAGTCAAGTTGTCTCTTGCCTCTGCTACCCATCAGCTGAGTCACCCTGCATAAATCATGTCCCTTTTCTTGGTCTCAAATTTATCTCCAGTAAAGTAGGAGGGAAATGTTCAAGATCACTGTTCTAGTCGTTATATATACAGGGTGGGGCAAAAGTAGGCTTACAGTTATTCATATGGAAAAATAATACAATAATAAGTAGTGATACAAAAATGAACTCTTGTGTTTCACATACTCACAACTGTGAACCTAATTTTACCCCACCCTATATACGCTCAAACATACAGGATCAGAATATGAATTGCTTGGCAAGTTCCAAAAAGCCTGGGCGTTAATGTAGATGAACTGTGAGTTTTGGGGGCTGTGCCATTCCTACGTCAGGGGCTTTTCTGAAAGGTTTTTCGTTTGGTATCGAGAAATTTCGGGGTAGAGAAAGTCTGAGCTCTGAAAAAACCCTGTGGAAATGCCACAGTGAGGTTTTTACGTAGTGTCCGGAGGGCTGCTCTTCATCTTATCTCCATGACCTCTCACTCTGTGGTTTGACATTGTCATCAGACCATCTCTCTGCAGATGTCTTTTTTTTTTTTTTTTTAAGTTTTTCGGGGGTTTTAAAAAAGGTGTTTCTTGGTAACAGCTTTGTTGTGATATAAGTCACATACCATACAGTTCATCCCTTTACAGTATACAGTTCAGTGCTTTTGAACATATTCACAGAATATGCGCCACCATCATCACAATCAATGTCACAACTGGTGTCATCAGCTGGTTGATGACAGTTCTGTACATTGTGGCAAATGCATAGAATCATGTGTCCATCAACACGGTGTCAAAACAGAACAGCCTCTCACCCCCAAAACCCCCTGTGCTCTCACTGTGTAGTCAACCCCTGTCCTCACCTCGTAGCCCCTTTGCCTTCCCATATAAATTTTAGGATCAGTTTATCTACCCAAAAAGCCTGCTGGGATTTGAATGGGATTATGTTGAATCTGTATATCAATTTGGGGAGAATTGACACGTTGACAATACTGCATCTTCCAATCCATGAACATGTTATACCTCTCCTTTTATTTAGCTCTTCTTCGATTTCTTTCACCAGTATCTTGTAGTTTTCAGCATTTAAAACTAATAAATAGTTAGATTTAAACCTAAAAAATAGTTCCCTGTTTTATGGCTGTTACTGTAAACAGTCCTATCTATTTCCAATATTTAATTTCGTTGTATTGCTAACATGTGGAAATGCAGTTGATTTCGGTACATTGATCTTGCAGTTATTGAACTCATTTATTAGTCCTCGCATCTATTTCTGTAGACTCTTCGGGATTTTCTTCATAGGTTATCGTGTCGTCTACAAATAAAAACGTTTTGTTTCTTCCTTTTCAATCTATATGCCTTTCATTTCTTTTTCTTACCTTATTGCAACTTCTGAGCATATGTTGAATAACAGAGGACATCCTTTCTTTGTTTCCTGTCTCGGAGGAAAGCTTGCGGACTCACTACAAATGTGATGCTCGCTGGAGATTTGTTTTGTAGGTGCCCTTTATCAGGGTAAGGACGTGCCCTGCTATCCTCGTGTGCTGAAAGTTTTTATCCTGAATGGGTGTTGAATTTTGTCCAGCACTTTTTCTGCATCGATTAAATATTTGATTTTTCTCCTTTGGTGTGTTAATATGGTGCATTCGTTGATGTTGAAGTATGTTCCTGGAATAAAATTTAGTTACTTGTGCATTTGCATTTCTTATATATTGTTGGATTCAATATGCTGATATTTTGTTGAGTTTTTTTTTTTTTAATATATTTTATTAATTTTTTACAGAGAGGAAGGGAGAGGGATAGAGTTTTAGAAACATCAACGAGAGAGAAACACTGATCGGCTGCCCCCTGCACACCCCCAACTGGGGGTGTTCCCGCAACCAAGGTACATGCCCCTGACTGGAACCAAACCCCGGACCCCCGAGTCCGCAGGCCGACGCGCTATCCATTGAGCCAAACCGGTTAGGGCTGTTGAGGGTTTTTGATAGCCTGAAACGAGTTTATCCATAAGCTCGCTAAGGACCCAGCCCACTTCCAGCCCTTCCCCTCGAGACGGTCACATACTAAGCGTCTGGTGTGGGTCATTCTGAACCCTCCTCTCTCCTCTCTCTTTCCTCTGCCTGTGGAGGCTGTTCATTTGAGCTTTACCTGATTCTCACTTCTGCTCACGTGTTAGAGAAGCATGACGTTAGGAAACTCAGTTCAGAAACGAGATTGAAGAAGAAGCATGTGAGTCCAGTAGCTGATCTGTCTTAACTTTGTGGGGTCCTGCTAAATGCTGTCCCTGGAGGGCAGTGCCTTTGTGTGGGATTTACCCGAGTGGCCCAGTTAGTCCCCCACGAGCAGGTGCATGAGAGGAGGCATTGAGGGTGAACCTTTTGCTCATGTCTCCCCTGCCTCTTCCAAAGGTACCCAGACCAGGGCAGAAGCAGGCCGGGTGAGGGGAAATGCAGGAGCACCGGGTCCAGCCTGACCAGGTTACTTGTATTTATTTATTTTTTAAATATATTTTATTGATTTTTTACAGAGAGGAAGAGAGAGGGATAGAGAGTTAGAGACATCGATGAGAGAGAAACATCGACCAGCTGCCTCCTGCACACCCCCTACTGGAGACGTGCCCGCAACCAAGGTACATGCCCTTGACCGGAATCGAACCCAGGACCTTTGAGTCCGCAGGCCGACGCTCTGTCCACTGAGCCAAACCGGTTTCGGCTGACCAGGTTACTTTTAACAAGCGAAGGCCAAGGGGGCGGGGAACTTCCTGAAGGAAGGTCTTTGTGTTTACCCGCACTCAGGTGACTCGCAGGTGAGAGAGCAAAGGAGAGTGCGGCATCCGAGAAGGGCCTGCTCCATGTGGCCTCCGGAAATGACTTCCCAGAGCCTGGGGTCACAGGTCAGGTCACAGTGATCTTGCCATTTTTTTTTGTTTTTGCCAAAATAAATGCAATTTTATTTTTGGAAAAATATCATACGACTTGTTAATACCAGACTCACCTACTCTGATAGTAATGATTGGGAGGCATTAAGTAACAATAGTTTCATCTCTCTTCACAGTTTGTGTTTATTCCAAAGATTTCGGTTCACTTATTTACTTTATCCACTCGGTCCATGTGAGTTTGCAATCCTTCAATTAAATAATTATGTTAAAGGGTACCCAATTCATGATTTACCTGTGCAATGGGTTGAAATTTTGATAACCTGGACTTTTGTAAAATGAACAGTTGAGCGTGATCGTGTCTGTGAACTGAGGACAAGGTAGCTGGAGGAGGGAGGAAGAATGGGGCGAGGCATCCACCCCACAGCCCCCAGGTCCTGTCTGTCTGAGGGGGGCGGTTCACCACGCCGGCTCTCTGCTCCCCAGAGGCTCGGGCAGCCAGAGGGCAGTGGGATAGGTCCTCTCTGGGATCTGTGCTCCGGAGCTGGGTCCTAGAACAGGACCCAGGGGCCTGCGGCAGGGGTGAGGCACGGTGCATTTTCCTTCAGTCAGTGGTTTTCGTACGTGGAAATGTTGGACACATGGAATTGCCAGCTCATCCTGAGTAAGCTGTCGGCAGTCTGGGGAATCTGAGGCAGCTGCAAGGGGAGTTTCCTGTTGGCCCCACCAGCTGCAGAGACCGTGTGTGTGTGTGTGTGTGTGTGTGTGTGTGTGTGTGTGTGTGTGTGTGTCGGGGGGTCTATTCCCCACATCGCCATGCAGCCTGGATCCCCGGAGGCTGCCCTGGGACATCCATGCCACCTCCTGTCCTTGGCCACTCCTCTCCTCGCCCACCCCTCCGGCTGGTGCTTCCTTTTTATCCTCATTACCTCGCTGGAACTGACACCGCCTCCCCCTAACTGACCTCTGAGCCCCCTCCCCGTCTCCCGTCCACTGGGACATTGATTTTCTGAAAGTGCAATCCTGCCTCAGGCTCTTTTCTGCTCAGTAACCTTCACTGACTCCCCACTGACCCCCAATAATGCCTACTTTCTCAGCCTGGAATCTGATGCCCCACTGCTCCCTGCCATCTTTGATCCCATTGCCCTCCTTCACACACGTGTAGGGTTTGCCTAAAATGGACAGCTCCCCGGTTCCCAAATATGCCCTGTGTTTTTCCACGCCTGTGCCTTCTCTTGCAGTGTTCCCTCTGCTGTTCTAAATATTGTACCCAAATGAAAGCCCCTTTAATCCTCATATCCACGCTGTGTGGTAGGTCTATTATAAAGGTGAGGAAACTGAGGCCCAGGGAGGCTAACTGGCCCACTAAGTAGTTGTGTTTGTGAAATGACTATTTGACCTTCGGGGGTTGCCAGCCATGTCTTAGGCGCCCATTCATCCTCACTTATTCTGATTGGAGGCCAACCTTTGGCCAGCAATCAGACTTCCTTCTTGACGCCTCACTGGGTACCGTACGGCAAGCACGCATCCTTCACCACTGTGGTTTTTCATTAGTGACACATGCTTACAAACCCTTAATGGTTCTTGTGTACTTGCTTTGTCATTTTTTTATCCCTGACTAATTTCTTCCTCCCCAGCCTGGCACTGATTTGGCATTAGGCTGCCTGGGTTTTTAATCAAGGCATCCCACACCCACATTCTCAAATTCAACAGGCGATGACTTCTGGCAAGTGCCCAGGGCCGGATGCCAGGCCTCCTGCTGAGACTGGCCCTACAGCTTCTCCTTATATTTATTTCCCCAGGACAGTGGCCAAAGTCCTGAGCAGCATCCCTACTGCTCACGCATCCAGGTTTCCTTAGGATTGTCTTTGGCAAAATGGAAACCAACGTCGCCTTCTATCGCTAGTTTTCAGCACAGGACTGAGAACATGGTTGGTACTCAATAAATAATCATTGAATAAATAACTTTATTCTTCTTTCCACTTTATTTTATTTTTTTTATTTCAGAGAGGAAGGGAAAGGGAGAGAGAGACAGAAACATCAATGATGAGAGAAAATCATTGATTGGCTGCCTCTTACATGCCCCCCACTGGGGACCAAGCCTGCAACCTAGGCATGTGCCCTGACCGGGAATCTAACTGTCGACCTCCTGGTTCATAGGTCAATGCTCAACCCCTGAGCCATGCCGGCCGGACTCTTCTTTCCACTTTAAAAACTAGGGTTGCCTGACTGGGAAACCAAGAAAATTCTGAAAACGGATGTATCGGTTAGCTTTTGCTGCATAACAAATAGTCACCAAACCTTGGTGGCATACAACAATAAGTGTTTATTAGTCACATGACTAAAGTCATCTGGGATAGGCTCTGGTAATCATGAACTAGGCTGGCTTCCATGTCTGGGGGTTGGCTTCTGTCTTCTGAGCTGGGCACAGGTCAGCTGAGGTAGCGGGAGTGACTCAGCACTGGCCACGTGTCTTTCATCCTGTTGGGACCAGGAGGCTCCTGGCCACATTCGGCGGTAAGAGCTCACCAAACTCGAAAGAGCCTACCGGTGCTGCAGCACTGTGGAGAGAGTTGCCGCATTTAATTTAAAGAGAGCCAACATGTAGAGATAGTTGGTAGTAGGATCTTCTTGTCAAATGAAATCTTACCAGGAAGCATCAATAAAGGACCCTCCCAAGCTGAGCTGCTCGGGGGTGGGGCTGAGAGAATGCCAAGGCAGCAGTTCTTGCCTTCCGTACCCCTCTGCCTAAAGCCGCGGGTTCAGCTCCATCAGCGAGTGCCTCCTGTCTGCTGAGGAGTCCGGACGCGCGTCCACTCCCACTCAGTGATACAGGATGGAGGCGGGGATTCTCAAGTCACCTCCACCACGCGGGTTTCGTTGCAGAATACTCAGTAACAGCGTTCCCAGAGGTGACAGCTGCCTTTCCGCCGAGCCTGCCCCAAGTGCATCTCTGCGGAGGGGACGTTTCTAAGACAGGGTCCCAGGTGCAGTCCCAGATGTTGTCTCTCTCTCTCACCTGGGCTCATCACTGCCCTCTGCACAGAACTCAACCTCTTTGTGCAAAGAACGAAAACATGAAACCCAGAACAATTCATGTGCTACTTTCAAAACAGAGCAAGTGGGACCTTCTTTTGTTTTTGTTTCGGTGCTGCTCCAGACACTATGGTTACAGATCAGATTACCGCACAATGGCCCTAGCCGATTTGGCTCAGTGGATAGAGCATCAGCCTGCAGACGGAAGGGTCCCAGGTTTGATTTCGGTCAAGGGTGCGTGCCTTGGTTGCAGGCACGATTCCTAGTCCTGATAGGGGCATATGCAGGAGGCAGCCAATCCATGTGTCTCACATTGATGTTTCTCTTTCTCTGTCTCTCCCCCTCCCTTCCACTCTCTCTAAAGCATCAATGGAAAAATATCCTTGGGTGAGGATTAAAATAAATAAACAAGCAAGCAAACAAATAAATAAAATGGATATTTTAGAGGATATGAAATGGAGAATCTCAGGCACATGCCCTCAGAAAAACAAACTTTTTTAAAAAATTGAATGCATTGGGGTGACATTGGTTAATAAAATGACATAGGTTTCAGGAATACAATTCTACAATACATCATCTAGCACCGTGGTCGGCAAATTGCGGCTTGCAAGCCACATGCGGCTCTTTGGCCCCTTGAGTGTGGCTCTTCCACAAAATACCATGGCCTGGGCGAGTCTGTTTTGAAGAAGTGGCGTTAGAAGAAGTTTAAGTTTAAAAAATTTGGCTCTCAAAAGAAATTTCAATCGTTGTACTGTTGATATTTGGCTCTGTTGACTAATGAGTTTGCCGACCACGGATCTAGGAGAACAAACTTCGCTGAGAGACCGATTTCCCGTAAAATGCCTAATTCACAGAAGACCCAGACTTAGCTCCTGGCCAGTGAACATCTGCGGAAAACCCTGCCTTGGCAATCGGTGCCTCGCGCCGTGTTTGTTGGTTAACTTGTTCACTACCCTTCTCCCCAACTCTAATGCGAGCTCGGCGAGTCCAGGGACCCCATGGGTTTCACTCTGACTCTGCTCCCTGCAGCATGCCCTGCACATAGTAGGTACTCAGTTCAAGATCGGGTGAATGAATCGTGCCATCCTCGGCTACAGCTCCGTGACGCTGATGATAACCTGTGTTGGCAAGATTTCCTATGCGGGGAAACGCATGTCTTCTTTGGATAGCCTTTTGGCAGCAAACATCAAAATCTTTTTTTTAAAAAAATAATACGTTTGTGTTGTTGTTGTTGTTTAATATATTTTGTATTGATATCAGAGAGGAAGGAAGAGGGGCAGAGAAATATAGAAACATCCATGATGAGAGAGAATCATGGTGGATCGGCTGCCTCCTGCAAGTCCCTAACTGGGGATCAAGCCCACAACCCCGGGCGTGTGCCCTTGACCTGAATCGAACCCAGGACCTTTCAGTTCGCAGGCCAACGCTCTATCCACTGAGCCAAACCGGCCAGGGCAACATCAAAATCTTAAGTGCAGCCCTAACTGGTTTGGCTCAGTGGATAGAACGTCGGCCTGCAGACTCAAGGGTCCCAGGTTCGATTCCGGTCAAGGGTATGTACCTCGATTATGGGCACATCCCCAGTAGGAGGTGTGCAGGAGGCAGCTGATCGACGTTTCTCTCTCATCGATGTTTCTAACTCTCTATCCCTCTCCCTTCCTCTCTGTAAAAAATCAATAAAATATATTTTTTAAAAAATCTTAAGTGTAAAAATGCTTTCACCCAGTAATTTCACTTCCAGGAATCTTCTAGAAGTGCTCATACATACAAAGAAGTATGACCAAGAATACATTAGCGGAATTGTCTGTCTTTGTCAGAAACGGGGGGTGGGATAAACGCCCGTTAATAAAGGGCTGGCTGTCTAAAGCAGTGGTTCTCGCCCAGAGGACCTTTGAAAATGTCCGGAGACATTTTGGGGTGTCGCTACTGGCTGCTAAAAGTCCCATAAGACGGCCCCAAATGCCACCAGTGCTAAGGCTCAGAAACCCTGGGTCAAATAAAGCTGCAGCCAATTAAGAGAAAAGGGTAGGTCTGTATATAAGTGCCATGAAAGATCCCTGAGACAGGTCCTTAAAACATGCTGTTTTACAACTTAATCTGTGATCCTGATAACACAGGAGCACAAAATAAACGCATTTTCTAAACCACTAAATAATTCATTCTCCTCCCCAGAAGCAACCACTGTTCGCAGCTTCTTCCGTGGCCTTCCGGAAATGTTCCCAGCACGGGCACACACGGGCTCTGGTTTTTTCGTTTACTGCAGGTGACTTTGGTTCCATTCAGAAACCAGTCCATTGCCCGGCTGCTTGAGGCCTGGACCCGAGGACCCCTGACAGAATATTCCCTAGGTTATTCCCCCTCCTTTGGTTTTTTTTTTTTTCTTTTTAATATACTTTTTTATTGCTTTCAGAGAAGAAGGGAGAGGGGGAGAGAGAGAGAAATATCAGTGATGAGAGAGAATCGTGGATCAGCTGCCTCCTGCACGCCCCTCACTGGGGATTGAGCCTGCAACCCGGGCATGTGCCCTGACTGGGAATCGAACCCGGGACCCTTCAGTCCGCAGGCTGATGCTCTATCCACTGAGCCATGCCTGCTCGGGCCTCCCTTGGGTTTTCTATGGGATTTTTATATTTGAATACAGAACAGAACTGTGTGCTGGGCGTGCGAGGGTGGGCAGAAGCCTGTTTAGCAAAAGCCTGATGTTGGTGAGGGAGACGGGGGCCCGGAGGAAGTAAGCCAGGGTGAGGCTCTCTCCCCGTGGGTGGTGATGAGATGGCACCAGGGCTGTTTCCTGGTGATGACGAGTGGGGGCTTTACCAGGAAGGCAGGGGTAAATTTGCCTACAACCCCGGGCAGAATTCAGCCAAAGGTGGAAACAGTGTGCATTCCTCTGCCTGCCTGCCCACTGCCAGGCAGGGTCATTAATGGGCCTGCGTTCATCGCCAGGCCGTGTCCACCCTGAGTCTCGGCATCCACGTCTCTGGTGTTTGAACACACCTGGCTTTCCTCTCCCGGGCTTTTGCAGAAAAGCCTCTTGGAGTTGGGCCTGAGACTTTTTTGTTTGTTAATCTTCACCCGAGGATATTTTTTCCATTGAGAGTGGGAGGGAGAGAGAGAGAGAGAGAGAGAGAGAGAGAGAGAGAGAAACATTGATGTGAGAGAGACACATCGATGGGTTGCCTCCCACACGCACCTGACGGGGCCAGGGATTGAACCTGCAACCCAGGTACATCCCTTGGCTGGGAATCGAACCCGAGACCCTTTGGTGCGACCACGGAGCCACACCAGCCAGGGCAAGCCTGAGACTTTTTGATGTTGCCTCTCATTCGTTACTTCCCCTCCTCTTGCCTGTCTCTCTCACTGACACTGTATTCCAAGGTCAGAATAAAAAACTCGGGGAGACGATGGGGTCGGGTGACCTGCCAGAATCCAGCCCAGGGCTCTTAAAACAAAACGTGTCTGGTGCCAGCTTCAGCCAGACACAGGCATGCTCAGTGGACCAGACCGGGCAGGGGCATGGAGGGGTCAGGCCTGCTGAGGGCACAGGCGGCCTCTGCTATCCAGCTCAGAGAAAGGCATCTCCAGAACGTACCTCTTGAGTCTTCTCCAAAAGTTGTCCAGCTAGCCTTCAGAATTCCATTTCTTCCTCAGGGGTGTCAGGGACGGGGAGAGCCCCCTCTACCCTTATTGAGATCTTATGGATGGGCCAGTCATAAAATAGTAACATGGACACGAGATTCGTCTAACAGGAGAAACACCAGTTTTGGGGTTTTTTTTTAATTATTTTTTATTTTTTATTAAGGTATTATACATGTACATATCTTACCATTGCCCCCACCCCCCACCCCACTCCTATACATGCCCTCACCCCCCAGAGTTTTGCGTCCATTGGTTATGCTTATGTGCATGCATACAAGTCCTTCGGTTGATCTCTTATCTCCCCCACCTCTCCCTAACCTTCCCGCTGTAATCTGACAGTCTGTTTGATGCTTTACTGTCTCTATCTTTTTGTTCATCGGTTTATAATGTTCTTTATTATCCACAAATGAGTGAGATCATGTGGTATTTTTCTTTCATTGACTGGCTTACTTCACTTAGCATAATGTTGTCCAGTTCCATCCAGGTTGCTGCAAATGGTAAGAAGTCCTTCTTTTTTATGGCAGCGTAGTATTCCATTGTGTAGATGTACCACAGTTTTCTGATCCAGTCATCTGCTGACGGGCACCTAGGCTGTTTCCAGATCTGAGCTATGGTGAATTGTGCTGCTATGCACATAGGGGTGCATATATCCTTTCTGATTGGGAGAAACACCGGTTTAGAACGTGCGCACGAGAGACTCACAGTAGGATGGAGCCTTTTTATACCGAAGTGTTTATGTGAGCCTTTGGCTCCGGATCCCTCAGCTCCAGTCCCACGGCGGTCCCTCTCGGCCCCGCGGGAGCAGGAGGCACCTGTCACCGGGGAGACCAGGGAGGGCCGAGTGCCCTCTGCTTGTCACGTCACCTTCATTCAAAGTCTTCAATATGGTGGGGCATTTGGGGGGGATTTGGGGGACACCACCGGCGGAGAACCTGGCCAGGCTGCCTGGCGCCCGGCTGGGGAGTTAGGACCAGCTTTGTCTGAGTTCCCGTGTTCTCGGGGGACAGTGTGTCTCTCGGGGGGTGTCGGCCTGCTTCATCTCCTGTGGCATCGAAACCCACTGCTCCTTTCTCGCAAAAAGCGTCTCTTCTCACCGTATGGAGTCAGAAGGGACACAGTGTGGGGCAAAGGGGCTGGTGTCTAATCTGAGGTGATTGGGCTGGTGTGTGAGACCCTAAGCGGAGGGTCCTTGCAACATTGCTTTTAAGGGACATTTGTGTTAGATATTTTATTTCCAGTGCTCATCACAGTTCGATATAGAAGGACAAACCTCGACGAGCCCTGGCTTGTGTGGCTCCGTGGTTAGAGTGTCGGCCCGAGCGCCGAAGGGTCCGGGGTTCAATACCCAGTCAAGGGCATGTAGCTGGGTTGCAGGTTCATTCCCCGGCCCGGCCAGGCGTGTAAGGGAGGCAACCAATCTGTGTGTCTCTCTCACCTCGGTGTTTCCTCTCACCTCTCCCCTCCCTTCCACTGTCTCTTAATAATAAAAAATCAGTGGGAAAAATATTCTCGGGTGAGGATTACCAACAAAACATTGATGAGCCCTAACTGGTTTGGCTCAGGGGATAGAGCGTCGGCCTGCGGACTGAAGGGTCCCCGGTTCGATTCCGGTCAAGGGCATGTACCCTGGTTGCGGGCACATCCCCAGTAGGAGGCGTGCAGGAGGCAGCTGATCGATGTTTCTCTCTCATGGATGTTTCTAGCTCTCGATCCCTTTCCCTTCCTCTCTGTAAAAAATCAATAAATATCTTTTAAAAAAAAAAAAAAAACCTTGATGAAAGGAGCCAGGGGGCACTCCTTCACCCCATCCCGAGGTCAGAACTCCTACTCATCCCTGAATTCAGACGTGTTTGTGGATTTGCTTTTCTAACAGGGAAAGAGAAGAGGTCCTGAGAGGGTCAGCGGGGGGTAGGAGACCAACACCCCAGGGCCTTTTTTTCCACCATTGCTTTGCCCTTCTTATGCTTCTCCTTCCTGGCAGCCGCCTGGGCATGGATCTGACTGATTCCCAGGTCTCCAGCCTCTGCAGAGGCCACCCAGGGGCCTTAGAAGAATTCCTAAGAAGATCAGTATCTATCAACTCTTTTTTTTTTTTTTTTTTTTTTTGTTAAGTGCACGAGCTGAGATGCTGGCTCCCTAAACCAGGAGTGGGAGAAGCCTTGGGCAAAAAGGAAGCTTTTAGCAACTTGCCTACGGGCACACCCTCTGCTGTCGAAATGAGACTTTCCAGAATCGGGCTTGGCTAAAGCAGAGGGCGTGGTGGGCGGACTCAGGCCCGGCGGACACAGTTCAGGAAGTCTCCTTTCACCTCGAGTTGCCCAGGGAGGGTTGAGGGGCTGTGGTGGAGCGGCGATGTGCTTGCTCTCAGCCTGGGAGCTCGGGGGAGACCTGCCCGGGGGCCCCTTTCGGCCACTGGGAAACCCCACACGTCTCTGTGTTACCACAAGAAAGAGCTGCTGTCACAGATGAAAGGCTGTAAGAATTATTCTCATCTTTGCATTAAATTCGGCGCAGAACTGCTTCCTCACCGGGAACGCGCTGCCTGCTCCTGGGTTGTGTGCGTTATTTAAGGCGGGCCTCGAATAAAACCGCCCCAGCCCCGAGGGGGTCGGTGTAGGACTCAGAGGTAGAGGAGATCGGGCGCGGTTCCGACACAGCCAAGCACTGGCCAGCATGCACGCCCCGGAGGCAGGCAAGCCTCCCCTGGGCCTTGAAACAACCTCGAGGTGTGAATCATTCTGTTACCGCGCCTGGCCTGAGGGAGAGGAACCGAGAACATGAAAATACGTTGCTCATTAGCAAAGGGAACTAGGCCAGCGTGGAGGGTCCCTTCTCGGTCACGCTCTTCTGCTTTGAGCAGAGCCTTTTCGTGGGCGCACCGGAGGCTGCAAGCCCAGGGGGCCCTTCTGGCCGCTGTGCCTGTTCCCGAGGGCCTGGGGAGTGTGCTGGGAACGAGGGGCTTCAGGAAGCAGGCGTTTTCAGCCTTGACCGCTTTACCAGCGTTAGATCCGTTTTTGTGGTTTCATTCTCTCCACAGACTCCCGTTTCCTACAGCAGGTTCCTCCTCAGCAGCACAACAGTCTGGGCCGCATAGGAGACCGGGGACCATCCTGTGCATTGTGGGCTGGTTAGCAGCACCCATGCCTGTACCACGCGATGCCAATAGCATCCCCCACATGTCTCCAGACATCGCCAAAGGTCACAACCCATTCCCCACCTCCCATGTACACACCCTTTGAGAATCACCGTTCTGTAGGGGAGGGGCAACATGAAATAAATTTTGTCCTAAAAGTGGTCCTTTTAAAACAGATCCTGCGCTAGCCAGTTTGGCTCAGTGGATGGAGCCTGCGAACTGAAGGGTCCGGGGTTCGATTCCGGTCAAAGGCACATGCCCGGGTTGCAGGCTCCATCCCCAGTGTGGGGCGTGCAAGGGGCAGCCGATCAATGATTCTCGCTCATCATTGATGTTTCTTTCTCTCCCTCTCCCTCTCCCTTCCTCTCTGAAATCAATAAAAGATATATTTTAAAAAACGATAAAATCTTTTTTTAAAAAAAAACAGTTTAGCCCTCACTGGTTTGGCTCAGTGGATAGAGCGTCGGCTTGCCTGCGGACCGAAGGGTCCCAGGTTTGATTCCGGTCAAGGGCATGTACCTCGGTTGCAGGCTCAATCCCCGGTCCTGGTTGGGGCACATGTGGGAGGCAACCAATCAATGTGTCTGGCATCGATGTTTCTCTCTCCCTCCCACTCTCTGGGGGGAAAAAAACAAACAATAATGGAAAAATATCCTCTGGTGAGGATTAACAACAGCAAAAAGAGAGTTTAAAGGCTTGTACTACAGGAAATTGTACCCGTCCAGCCTGTTTGTAGGAAAACGTCCTGAATCGCAGCAGTGGCTCAGTTTTCGGTGGTGGTTCGTGTTTCTGTTATGCTGTTGCTGTTTGTTCCCGGGCGCCTGTCCCGGTGGCATTTCCCTGAGGTGTCTGTGCTTATGTCTCAGGTCAGCCTGCTGATCGCCTTCATCTGCGTGAGGAGCTCCCCGTGGATCAGCCAGAGCGCCTACCGGTACTTCGAAGTGGTCACCATGTGCAACCTGATCATGATCCTCGCCTTCTACCTGGTCCACCTCTTCCGCCTCTACCGCGTGCTCACCTGCATCAGCTGGCCCCTGTCGGTAAGGGCGTGGCCTGGCCCTGCCCTCGGCCCAGAAGCCAGGATGTTAGCTGGGCCCTGAGACCCCCCTGGAGCCCTCTCGTCTGCCCAGCCCACCTCTTGCACCGTCCTTTGCTGCGTCAGCCCTGAATTTCCCACCGTTGGGTGGACCTCTCTGCTTGTCTGATGCCCCGCTGCTTTCTAACACTCACCTTCCAGCTACGGGAAAACTCTGCCTCTCACCCCAGTGTTGATCCTCTCACGTGACAGACAATGGGCTGTGTGGGGGGGGGGGTTGGGAGGAGGAGCATGGAAGGAAGAAGCTGACAAAGGTGATGGGTATTTGTACCGTTGTGAGTATTGAATGATAACATTTGTCAGCTAAAATGGACCGGCAGAGTCCGAGGAAAGATTTCAAAGTTGCCAGGGTTTTCTCTTCCCACTATGTTATTTTTTAAAACAGCTTTATTGATAGGTAGCTCACATGCCATACGGTTACCCATTTAAAGTGTATCATTAAGTGGGTTTTAGTATATTCCCAGAGCTGTGCAACCGTCACCACAGTCAATTTTAGAACACTTCATCACCTCGAAAAGAAACTCCATGCCCTTTCACTGTTGCCTTCAACCCCTCGTCCCCTCCAGCCCTGACCAACCAACCACGAATGTACTTTCTGTCTCTGTAAATTTTCCTATTCTGGGTATTTCCTGTAAATGGAATCTTATATATGGTCTTCTGTGGCTGGCTTCTTTCACTTAGCGGAGTGTTTTCATGGTTTATCTACGTTGTATTGTGTGTCAGTACTTTTTTTTTTTTTTTCCTTTTCATAATAGCCAAGTAATATTCCAATGAACAGATACACCCCATCTGCTCATCACTGATGGACACTTGGGTTGTTTCCGCCTCTTGGCCATTATGAATAACGCTGCCATGAACGTTCATGTGCAAGTGTTTTGTATGGACACGATTTCACTCACTTGGGACTATAACTCGGAGTGGAATTGCTGGGCCACAGGGTCACTCTGTTTAATTGTCTGAGGACCTGCCCGGCTGTTTTCCCAAAGCGGCACCTCCGTTCACATTCCCATCAGCAGTGTATTCGGGTTCCAGTTTTTTCTCCGTCCTTGTCAGGACTCGTTATTTCCCGGCTTCCTTCTTGCGTTAGGGTTACTGTGCTCGTCTTTTCCCGTGTCTTGAGGTGAAGGTTAGGTTATGAATAGGAAACCTTCCTTCTTTTTGCATGTACAGCTATAGACGTCTCCCTGAGCACTGCTTCCCATAAGGTGGGTGGGTTGGGTGTTCATGTCCATTCATCTCCAAGTATGTTTCTCATTTCCCTTGTGATTTCCTCTTGGACCCAGGAATTAGTTAGGGAATGTGTTATTTAATTTCTTATAAATTTGTGAGCTTCCCAAATTTCTATCTGCTATTGATTTCTAATTTCATTCTGTTGTACTTGGAGTGTTGTACACCCCACATTACTTCAGTCCTTTTACATCTGCTGGGGTTGTTTTTATGGTTTGGCATACGGTCTATGCTGAAGAATGTTTTATGTGCGTTTGAGAAGAATGTATATTCTATTGTTGGATAGAATGTTTCATAGATGCCTGTTATATCTAGTGGTTCTGTAGTATTGTTTGACCCTTCTATTTCCTGGTTGATTTTCTCCCTCGTTGTTCTAAACATTATGTGGTATTGGAGCCTCCAGCTTTTATTTCTGGATTATCTATTTCTCCATTTACTTGAGTTTTTGTTTCATGTGTTTTGTTGCTCTGTTATTAGGTGCATACATGTTTATAATTGTTATATTTTCCTGACGAATTGACATTTCCATCGTTATAAAACGTCCCTTTTAATCTCTGGTAACATTTTTTTGTTTTGTTTTAAAATCTACTTTGTCTGATACAACTATCGCCGCTCTAGCTTTCTTTTGGTTGCTGTTTGAATCACACGTCTTTTCCATCCTTCTACTTTCAACCTATGTGTATCTTTGAATATAAAGTGTGTCTCCTATAGAAAGCCTGTAGTTGGATTTTTTTTTTTTATCTAGTCTGACATCTTCTGCTTCTTGGTTGAATTGTTTAATCATTCACTTTTTAAGAGAAATTCCTTTTGTTTCTAAGTTGTAAGGCCCCTTTCAAAGGCACCTTTTCGCTGCTTTTGAGAGCAAGCTTCTCTGGGCTTCCCTGATACTCACAAGGAGCAAGCAAAGCAGAGAATAACGACTCGGGGAGGAGAATGGGGGTGGCTGTAAGGGGAGTGCATGTTGGGAGGATACATCAGCCACGCATTTTTTTAGCCCAGTGCAAGTTGGCACCTTCCCTTTAGGACTCTCTCTCAAGTCATTTTCCCCAGAGAATCTTGGCGGAGGGAACCTCCAGTTACTCATCTGCTCTTGGTCAGAATCTCTGTGGTCCACCTTGCGATACTCCTTTCTCGTCGCTCGGCGAGAAGTCGGGGACTTTGGTTTTGCACGGCTTTGACAGGAGCTGCAGCCTGAAAGCGGAATGCTTGCCCAACATTGAACAGCCGCCCGCCCTGATGGGCAGAACTCCGCGAAGGAATCATCTCTGAACTCTCGCTGGAGACTGCACATGCACACCCTCTGGATTCAGAGTGAACGTTACGAATGGCCTTGAACCCCAGTTCTGCTCTGACCTGGTATTTACTGGGGAGGAAGAAGGAAGAGGTGCAAGTGCTTCCATGCTGCTGAATGACATCCTAATCCTGGAGAGGGAGTGGGGCGGCCACGAACAGCCCTGTGGGCCAGGGGGCAGGGCCAAGGCGGAGTCAGTCCCACCAGGAGACTTACCCGCAGAGCTTGGCCTCAGGTGCACTTCTGGAGAGAAGAGAAGAGAAGAGGGAAGACAAAATGCAGACAAAACCAGGGGGGCTTAGGGGTGAGAGTGCCGGTGCCCACCACACGCCCAAGCACTTGGCAGAAGGGCCGGCAGGGGACCACACTCCAGGCTCTGACTGCGGGTCTGAGGGGACCCAGCACCTGTCAAGTCCACAACTAAAAAACGGTTCACACATCCTAACCAGCTTGGCTCAGTGGATAGAGCATCGGCCTGCGGACTGAAGGGTCCCAGGTTCGATTCCGGTGAAGGGCATGTACTTTGGCTGCAGGCATGTCCCCAGTAGGGGGTGTGCAGGAGGCAGCTGATCCATGTTTCTCTCTCATCTATGTTTCTACCTCTCTATCCCTCTCCCTTCCTCTCTGTAAAAAAATCAATAACATATATATTTTTAAAAATAAAAAACGGTTCACAGGACAGGCAGCCACCAGAGCCAGCACATTGTGAGCCCAAAGCATTCTCTGAGGCAGCAGCGAAAGGCACCCATCTCTTTAAGGGGCCTCGCTTCTCGGGGCTGGAGCTTTGCTTACACTCTTCAGCCTGGGAGCCAGGAGAAGCTCGGGTGCTCTGTAGTAGCTTTGGCCGGAGGGCAAGGTACTGTCTACAGGTTGGTCTCCGGAGTGGAGCAGCCTTGAGTGGGTTTCCGTCCTCACACAGGACTCATCCTTTCTCTCTGTCCCCTTCCTCCCTGCCTGCCTGGCATCTTTTCTCTCTTGCTCGGCCGCATCCTGGCCAGCCTCACGCATCCTCCTGGCCGCCTCACGCATCCGTTGGCTGTGACCTGCACTGCTCCTGTCGGGGGGTTACACTCCCTCCCCTTCTGTCCATCTCTTCTGACGCCCGGTGGCCTCTCGGCACCAGGAGTGGCCCTCCGACCCACGGCTCTGCTTTGTTTCTGCCCCCAGGAACTCCTGCACTATTTAATCGGCACCCTGCTCCTCCTCATCGCCTCCATCGTGGCCGCCTCCAAGAGCTACAGCCAGAGCGAGCTGGTGGCCGCCTCGGTGAGGATCTCCTCGGGGCGCCTTCGCCGCGAATCCATGCTGTCCGAGCTCGTTTCCTTCTTGACGGGGACAGCGGAGGGATTGTTTTCCGGGGCCTTTCTTTCTCAGAATCGGTACCCACCTTGATCCAGCCAGCCCCGTCTCCAAAGAGGCTTACACGGAGGGTCCCAGGAGGTGAATCATCAGGGCTGTTGGCACACAAATCGCCCCAGCGGCCCGGGCCTCTCTCTTGCAGCCGCCACTTAAACCAGGTGGCACGTGGACTTGAAATCACGTGTCCATGGTGGTCATGTACTCGTGGCTGCCTCGGCCCCGTGCAGGGACATAGTCTGGAGCCTCGTGGGCCCAAGGGAACAGCACTGTGATCTGCTGGTGAGGTCGGCTATCAGCCCTAGCTTTATCAGTCCTAACTTTTAGCCGCATTCAGGCCAGGAAGGAATCCTCCTGTTCCTTTCAAAGGTGAAATGGACCCCTCGGATAGCCTAAATAGAGGTAGCATGGAAATGGACAAAACTGCCGTGCCGTGGGATCCATTTATACCTACCACACAAATACACACGCATATACTGGTATACAGATGGGTATGCCGTTACTGTAAGGATTTATAGACTCCTGTCATATGAGTTCTGATTTAGCAAATTCTTTTCCGTTTGGCGGCCTGTGGGCCAGTACCGATTTGCCTCATTAAGGAGCAACACTTTTAAAACGAGTTTTAGGGAAAGCTGTCTGCGTGACAGCCACTCTTTCATTGGCAGACTTCACCAAAATCCCCCAGGCTTTGGGCCAAGAGTGGGTTCACTCCCAGAATCCCACTGAGGGGCCGGGTCTGCCCTCTAAAGGTCGGCGTGGGGCAGAAGGTCACTCCTCCAAACACTCATGCCCCCTTAAGTGCCGCCCACAGCCCTCCCTCCCCTCCACCACCTTGTACCCCTCAGGACCCCCTCCTGCAGTCTCCAAGGAGAGGTGTGGTTGCCACCCCCAGGGCTCCACCTGCAGGCAGGCCGGGGGAGGAGGCACAAAGAGAAGTTGTGCCCACTGTGCGTCAGGCCCCGTGGGGAGATGCCCACGGGTTGTATGCTTCTGGTTGCACAGAATGGTGCTGGCCCTGGCATCCCAACCCACCCCATTTATCACACGCCGTCTCTGTGCCTGGGACCAGGCCTGGTTCCGTGGAGGAGCCGGAAGAAATAAAAAGGTAGGGTCCTTGCTTATGAGAGAGAGTGGTGATGCCGCTCAGGCGTCCAGGCCAAGGCGCGCGGAACAATTCGCAGACGAGGCACTGCCATGCAGAAGGGCGTTCTGTGGCCATCGAAGAAGCTGTTCGGTTACGCAGTGCAGACAGAGGGAGACCAGGATGGCAGACAATGGGCTCATGGTGCAGAGCAGACAAGGAGAGGCCGGGACAGGCTCCAACGGGCCGGTTATGTGGCGCAGACAATCGGTACCAGAGGAGCCAAGGGAACGGAGCTGGGGGGAGGGGAGAGGGTGCGTGGGCCTGTGGGGGCAGCCCCTCATGCACACCAGCAGCCAGGCTTGAAGAGAAAGCCCAGCCTTGACGATCCTGCCCTTCACCCCGGGCCCCTCCTCCTAGACCAGTGGTCAGCAAACTGTGGCTCGCGAGCCACGTGCGTCTCTTTGGACCCTTGAGTGTGGCTCTTCCACAAAATACCCCGGCCTGGGCGAGTCTGTTTTTGAAGAAGTGGCGTTAGAAGAAGTTTAAAAAATGTGGCTCTCAAAAGACATTTCAATCGCTGTCCTGTTGATATTTGGATCTGTTGACTAACGAGTTTGCCGACCACTGGGCTAGACGGCAGCAGTGGTTTCCGAGGGCACTTGGCGGCAACATAGCGGCCTGGGGCGCTTTGCAGGCCTGAGGACAGCTGGGCCAGGGCAGAGCAGCGGCGGGTGGACCCTGGAGCCAGACGCCCTGGGCTCCAGTCCCAGGTCTGGCCCTACTGTCTCCATGGCCCTGGGCAAATCGTTGACCCCACTCCCAACCCCATCCCTCCATTTCTTCAGCTGCAAAGTGAGGGGCTGAGAGGGTCACACCAGGACCCCCCGGGCAGAGTTAGAAGACTGGTGGGCACAGAGTAAGTGCCCTATAAACCAGCTGCAGCTGCCAGATTTGTTCACAAGGAAGGAAAAGGGCTTCAGGCTCAGCGGTTCCAGACCAGACCCCAGAGTGTGTGCCTGCTCCTCGCTTGCCCATTGGATGAGCCCCAGGCGAGGCCCTCTTCCTGTCTGGGCACCCCGTCCCCCAAACGCAGAGGAGGAGGTTGGACGGGGTGAGGTCCCCACAGTTGAACACTAGGTGGGCCCTCAGAAAGGAAAGGAGCGCTCGCTGCCTGAACGCATTTTAGTCCAGTGTTATTTAAACATGTGCAAACATAAGGCTAGCTAGCAGCCCTCAGCTCCCGGCTCTCACCCGGCTCTGAAGCCAGGCAGAAACCGTCATGAATGAAACGCAAGCAGTGCTACCACACCAAAAGAATCCACTTGAACATTACACATTTTAAAACACAAATTAGAATGCACGATCCCACCTTTTTCTTTCTCATTAGCCCAGGACAGTGGTCAACAAACTCATCAACAGAGCCAAATAGCAACAGTACAACGATGGAAATTTCTTTGGAGAGCCAAATTTTTTAAACTTAAACTTCTTCTAACGCCACTTCTTCAAAATAGACTCCCCCAGGCTGTGGTATTTTGTGGGAGAGCCACACTCAAGGGGCCAAAGAGCCGCATGTGGCTCGCGAGCCGCAGTTTGCCGACCACCGGCCCAGGATCACTAAAGTACAGGGGCTTGGCCCAGCTCGCTTGAAACAAACCTGAACATGGGCGCGGAAGTTGCCCAGAGTGAGGAGGGCGGAGGGATGGAGACCTGGGTCCCAGCCGGGAGCCCTGGGCATAGGGCCTCGTCTCTGCCCCTGAGCCAGGACGCAGTGTTCGGTTCAGGGGGTTCCCCGAGCTCCCTCCCCGCCACAGTCAGTGCAGGGACAGGCACCGGGATGGGAAGCGGCAAGACTGCCGAGGGGCCGGCCCCTGACCCGAGCTTCCTCTCCCCTCTCTCCTGTGCAGATCTTCGGCTTCGTGGCCACCTTCCTCTGCCTGGCGAGCGTGTGGCTGTCCTACAAGATCTCTTGTGTGACCCAGTCCACAGGTGAGTTCTGGTTGTCCGAACACAGGTGCTCTCCGTGAGCTCAGGGACCGGAGCACAGCCTGTTCCGGGCTTCCCGACACGTCACGGGCTGCTGTAGTGGAGGCCGCGAGGGCACAGGCGCCCGGGACCTCTGCTCGGGCCCATGCCCGCCGCGCCCAGGAATGCCCCAACGTGCCAGCCTCTGATGGAGAAGCATTTTCTTTTCTTTTTTTAAATATATTTTTTATTAATTTTTTTACAGAGAGGAAGGGAGAGGGATAGAGAGCTAGAAACATCGATGAGAGAGAAACATCGATCAGCTGCCTCCTGCATACTCCCTACCTGGGATGTGCCCGCAACCAAGGTACATGCCCTTGACCGGAATCGAACCTGGGACCTTTCAGTCCGCAGGCCGACGCTCCATCCACTGAGCCAAACCAGTCAGGGTGAGAAGCATTTTCTTTATATGTTTCCTAATGACAGAGAGAAAGTATGGGACATTTAGAAAATGCAAATAAGAACAAAATGTTTTTAATAAAAACCATCTGTCCTCACACTATCCCAAAATAGCACATGCTGGGTGTCTTTCCTTCCAGTATTCCCTCTCTCTGAGTAATATACAGAGATAGAGATGGAGCTGGAGATGAGAGAGAGAAAGAGAGAGATGAGAGAGAGAGAGAGAGAGAGAGAGAGAGAGAGCTGGAGATACATATGTATGTATACATGTCGCTTTGATTAAAAGGATCAGAACGGTATGGGTTATTTTGTAACCTGATCTTTTTCTCCATCTGTCAGACACTTTCCCCGTGTTGGTAGGTGCTCTTTTCTGTCATCCTTTTTTTAATTCTTTTTATTTTTTTTTTGTTTTTGTTAATCCTCATCTGAGGATATTTTTTTCCATTGATTTTTAGAGAGAGTGGAAGGGAGGGACGGAGGGAGGGAGGAAGGAGGAGGAGGAGAGAGGAAGAGAGAGGAGAGAGAGAAACATCGATGTGAGAGAGACACATCAATTGGTTGCCTCCTGCCTGTTCCCCAACTGGGGCTGGGGATCAAACCTACAACCCAGGGACATGCCCTTGAGTGGGAACGAACCCTGGACCTTTGGTGCGTGGGCCAACACTCTAACCACTGAGGAACCCTGGCCAGGGCTTCTGTCACTCTTAATGGCTCCATGGGGTCACACTGACCCTATCGCATGTCTGTGCCACAGTTGTCTCCTAGGAGGGGCATTATTTTGTTGTTGTTGTTGTTACGTAATTCTTTGCTACTAAAAAACACAGTCATGAACATCCTTATAAATATATCCCCATACCTGTACCTGTTTTTTATCTTAAGAATTGCTGAAAGCTTGAACCCGCTAATTTAATTAATCCTCTTCTTTCTTTGATCTAGCACTTCCTTTCTTTGTTCTTTTTCTTCAAAAAAAAAAAAGCATGAAAAACGTGGCAGCGTTTACATTACATTTCCTGCAGAAAGAGCTCCTTTCCTCCCCAGGATCACTGGGGAAAAGCTAACAGGAAGGGTGCCAGTCTCCAAAGACCACATAGTTAGGGTCCCATTAAGGTGACACGGCCAGAACAGACAAACCCAGAGACAGGAAGTAGCTTCGCGGTTGCTTGCGGCTCAGGGGAGGTGGGACACAGGGCTGCCCGCTAAGGGGCAAGGGGTTTCTTGTGGAAGTGATGAAGATGTTCTAAAATTGTCGTGCAATTCTGTGAATACAGTGCAAACCCTGGGTGAATTCTGTGGGACACGGATGCTGTCTCAGGAAAGCTGTGTAAGGGCACAAATGAGTGGTGAAAACAGTGTGAACCATGTTGCGGCCTGGGGTGGGGAGGAATAGGGATGGGAATCCCCTCTGCGCTATTTAATTTTTTTTTTTTTTTAGAGATGCATTTAAACAATAAAATAATGCCAGTGAAAGCTGGTGCTGGGTGGAGGAAGGCAGTGCCCCGAGCGGAACGTGGGCCACCCGGCTGGTGTGTGTGTGACTTCTGGGTGGGCCCTGCCCTGGCCGGCCGTCCTCACGTTGCCTTTTCCTTCCCAAGATGCAGCCGTCTGAGGGACCTCCACCTCCGAACCTGTGTTCCTGTGCCAAAGCCCCGCCCAGCTGGTGGGCACGGGAGGGCCTTCTCCTCCCTCCTGGGCTCCCGAGCTGCCCCGGGCCTCTCCCCCCGGTCTTCCTCCGAGAGGATCCTCCTCGTCCGGGAAAGAAAAGCATCCTCCAGGGAGATGTGGCCTCTGCCTCCTGCTTTTCAGACCGAGACTGGTGACCGCACCTCACGTGACGGAGAGGTTCCTGGAGAGGTTCCCGCACAAACCCCACTCCTCGCGGGAGTGACGCTGCCTTAAGTCTCCCCGGAAAGACCAAGCCCTCTCCTAATTTATCGAGCTTGGGCCTCTGCTCTCTCTGCACGTGGAAGACGAGATCTCAGTCTCCTTTCCCGGCTCTGCCTTCGTGAGCAGTGTGCGTGTGCGTGTGTGTGCGTGTGCGTGTGTGTGTGCGCGTGTGTGTGCGCGCGCGTGTGTGGTTTTTTTTGGTTTTTTAAATAAAATATTGACTTGGCCAATGGCAGAAGGATTTCTTATTACACCAGAAGGATAAGCTAGCAGGGTGGGCACCAGTCTCAAAAGACCACACCGCGTAGGGTTCCGTTGATGGGGGAAGGCTGTAAAACCAGGAGCGACGTGAAGGGGCCCGCGAGGCTCAGGGAGAGATGCTCCCTGGGGACCTCGCCCGGGGGGGTGAGGCCAGTAAAGGATGCAGAGCACAGTGGCCTCTCGAGATTTGCATGTTTTCAAAGCAAATTGATTTCAGGGGTGGAAGGCAGTCCTCCTGTTCACGCAAGACAGAAAGCAGGACGCAAGGCAGCGCGGGCAGCCTTAAAACAGAAGGACCCTCTGACACATGCTACCCCGGGGATGACCCTGAGAGACACTCTGGGACGTGAAATAGCCCAGACGCAAAGCAACGAATGCTGTCTGATGCCCGCCCGTGCGGGACCTGGAGTAGTCGAGATTCAGAGGCAGACAAGTAGGATGGTGGTTGCCAGGTCTGGGGCGAGGGGACTAGGGACTTCGTGTGTAATGGGCACCGCTGCCATTCGGGAAGATGAACACATTCTGGAGGTGGACGGTGGTGACGGGGCACCATAATGTAAACGTCATTAATGCCACTGCACTGTATTCCTAAAAAATGTTCCAATGGTAGGTCTGTTGTGTATATGTATTTTTATTGATTTCAGAGGGGATGGGACTGGGAGAGAGAGAAACATCAGCGATGAGAGAGAACCATTGATTGGCTGCCTCCAGTACGCCCCACACTGGGGATGGATCATAGGTGGATGTTCACCCGCTGAGCCACGCCGTGGGGCCCCATTGATTTTGAGAGTGGAAGGTAGACAGAAACACCCACGTGAGAGAGACAAATCGATTGGTTGCCTCCCCCATGCACCCCGACTGGGGTGGGATCCCACCTGCAACCCAGATACATGCCCTTGACCAGGAATTGAACCCGCAACCCTTAGCACGGGCTGACGCTCTAACCACTGAGCACACTGCCCTGGGCTGCCTGCCCGCCCCTGTCTCTGAGGGAAGCACCTGCACCCTGAGCGACCTGGCAGTGGAGTTGGAGACCCGAGGAGAAAGCCGAGGGGACGTGAGGTAAGTGACAGAGCCGGAGTGTGAGTCCCGGTCTGGTGTCTCCTGTGCCCACCCCACCTGGGGCCACTGGGGTGTCAGGGCAGGGCTGGCGCTGCCTGGCTTCCTCCCTGGGCAGCCGGCCCTGGCCTGACGCACTCCGGTCCTGGGCCTCCCGCCGGGATGCTCGGTGACCCAGAGTGGCCCATCCCCGCCGCCCAGCCTCTTCCCAGCATGAAAAGCAAACTCGTGTCGCCAGGGAAACGCAGCTGGTTTGGGGCCCTCAGCAACCGCCACTTCCCCGTGGGGTGGTTTCTGACCTGCATCCTGTGAACTCGGTGCTTGGGGGCGGGGGGATGGGGGGGGGGCTTACGAATACCTGGTTTTCTGTGCACAACATCCGGCAACACCTAAGGCGCGCACACGGCTGTCAGCAGCAGCAAACGCTGACACTGGGGACCGCACAGGCGCGCCCTCACCTCGGGCGGCCCTCGGGGAACCCTGCTTGTGGCCTGCAGCTGCTGAAACGCCTCCCACCCCCTCCCAGGGGGACCTCTCCGTCCTGCACAATTAAAAGCAGGTCCAGAGACAGAGAAACACCAATCAGAACATCAAACCTCAGGGAAGGTAGGGGACAGTGGGGGTCAGGGGGAGAGATCAACCAAAGGACTTCTATGCCTGCATATAAGCCTAACCAATGGACACAGACAACAGGGGGGTGGGGGCGTTAATGGGAGGTGGGGGGGAATGGGGGAATAAGGACACATATGTAATACCTTAATCAATAAAGAAATTTAAAAAAAAAAGAAAAAGCAGTGGGGCCCTAACCGGTCTGGCTCAGGGGATAGAGCGTCGGCCTGCGGACTGAAAGATCCCAGGTTCGATTCTGGTCAAGGGCATGTACCTTGGTGGCGGGCACATCCCCAGTAAGGGGTGTGCAGGAGGCAGCTGATCGATGTTTCTCTCTAATTGATATTTCTAACTCTCTATCCCTCTCCCTATCTGTAAAAAATCAATAAAATATTTATATTTTTTTTTTTTTAAAAAGGAAGAGCAGCGGGATGAAGCCGAAGAGGCTACAGCCCCACTAGCTCCTTACTCCAAACTGGGCTTTTCCAACTAACCCACCCACCATTCTTAGGAACTGGGTTTATAATAAGTCAATGTTGCAAATGGATGCTTTGTATTGATACCCTATTTCCTGTTTGATAGCACGGAGTTTCACATACGATTTAGATTGGAAGGGGGGACTTCTCTGCCTGGGAAAGGCACACACGAGGAAGCCCCTAACCTGATGGAAGGAGCTGCACGCGGGCTGCTGGGCAGGGGCGTGGGCGGGGCACCACCCAGGGTAGAGCCGGCGGGACGGAGGGGCATCCTCAGGACCTCCGCCCTGAGCATCCCGGGCGCCTCCGCACCTTGCAAGGAGGTTGAAGCCACTTGTATCGTTGGGGTTTTGTTACCCTTGTCAGCGTACGTAGAAAATGATGCACGTTTTTAAAAAGACCCTGGTTAACCCCACGGGGAGTTGTGCAGGAAAGGCAGTGCTGTGGGACGAAGTGTGCCATGTGGCTCTCACTTCTGGGCAGCGATGGCAGCCGGCATAAGGGCCCGGAGGGGACGGCAGCGCACTGTTGCCGAGAGAAGGGGAAATCGGGATTTTTAGGCTAAACATTTCCCGGTTTTTAAGTGTTGCCAAATAAACTTTTTTAAAATATATTTTTAAAATTTATTTCAGAGAGAGAGAGAGAGAAACATCAAGGATGAATAGAGAATCATTGGCTGCCTCCTGCATGCCCCACACTGGGGACTGAGCCTGCCACTCGGGCTCACGAACCGTGACCTCCTGGTTCATAGGTCCACGCTCCACCACGGAGCCACGCCGGCGGGGTCAAATAAACCTTTTAAAGGTACACTCCCGCCAGGCCAGGCCAAGCCGGTGGGGGGAGTAGATGCAGCCTGCGGGCCCTCCGTTTGCAACTCTGCGGGCCTCGGGGGAGGTGGGGCGCGCAGCAGGAAATCGGGGCCAAGGCCAGGAGCGCACAGAGGCTTCGCCGGGCGGGCAGCTGCTTCCTCCCGAAACCCCAGGGCAGCGCGAGGGCAGGGGGGGGCCCTCCCTGGGGAGCCCTCAGGATCTCTTGCCAGCAGCCACGCCTGTTTGGGCGCTGCCACGGCTCCCAGCTGGGCTCAGCTTTCCTTTTGCAAAAACAAAACCCCAAGGCGCAGGTGGCGGCCGGTGCCGGCGGCCGCGCCCTCCCCTAGCGGCGCGCGCCCTCTGGTGGCCAGCGGGGAGCAGCGCCGCCCTTGGTCCGCGCGCAGGAGCAGGCTTTGGAAAAGTGTTGGTCCAAAACCAGGGTTCAAAATTGATACACCAGCTTGGACAGTCTCTTTGACCTGAAGTGCACAGATGAGTCATCACCCTCGGTTCGCGACGCTCTCACACTGTGATCGCTGGTCCACGCGAGGCCTCCTTCCTCCCTTCCTGTTTCTAATAATGCAGCCACCACGGAGCATATCATGATGTAACCTCCTTTTAACTGTAACCACAAGCGACCCCATCTCCCCTGCCCATTTCTCCTCTCCAGAAGTAACTTCCAGAGTCTCCCATTCAACACCTCTTCGCCTCTTTTTATACAGTCCTATTGTAGAACATGTGCTGCCTAAAAGTGATAATTGTTTATAATTAATTGAAAAGGATGCCACGCCTGTAGGCAATCTTTTGGGACTTTGTCCGCTTAGCATTATATTGCTGTAACACAGCAATTTCCAACGTTTTTCATCTCATGGCACACATACACTAATTACTAAAATTCTGTGGCACGCACACACACACACACACACAAACACACACACACACAATTACTTTTTTGCCGGCCTGACAACAAAAAATAGGTGTAATCTTGATTCATTCACACCAGACGGCTATTGTTGGCTGCTTGGGTGCAAAAAGCTTTATTGTTTCCATTTGGTCCCAATACTTGGGAGAGGGCTCCAGGGTGGTTAAAAGAATGGCTAGTGTTTCCCGGAGAGGCTCAGATAAAAGCCAGACACCAGGGGAATGCAGAGGGTCCCCTCAAAGGCCTCTGGGCTCCAAAGGCTCCTTGTCGTGCTTGAGGGTGAGCCTTTGGAAGAGATACTCACCCAGCCCAGCCTGGGGGCCGGCCAGCCTGCGGAGGTGAGTCAGGTGTAGCCCATCTTCTTGATGAGTTTCACCTCCTCACCCCGGAAGTGGTTCTCCAGGAAGTCCCAGAGCTGAGGGTCTGCGCAGGCAGAACCCAGGGCCTGCAGCTCCACAAGGGCCTGGTTCAGTTCCTCTCCAGGCCAGGGCGGCTTCCATGGCGTCCTGGGTTTTGCCCACTCATCCTGGGAGGCTTCAGCACGTCCTGGGAGAGGATGCGGCCACCGCGCTGGTTTCGTGTCTTGAAGAGACACTCAGCGCCCCAACTCATGGAAGAAGTGGCCCCCGCCCTCCAGAGGCACATCCCAGCGGTGGAACTCGAAGCCCAGAGAGAGGTAGGTGCGGAGGCAGGTGCAGGCTGGCCAGGTGGTTGGCGGCAGCTTCCACCTCAGGGGAGTAAGTTCTGACGAATTTTGGGAGCTCGTGGTTGTTCGGCAATAAGGAGTTAAGATAGAAAAAAACGGTGTGTTGGCTGGTCTCGGAGGTGGTTCTGAAGGTGGTGACTGGCTAAGACGCTGGAGAGTGGTCGGAGGCTGGGAGAAGGGGTGTCCCTGGGTCTGTTCTATCCAAACACTGTTTTGTGTGTTTTTTTATTTTTTTTTTTCTTTTACTTTTTTAAAAATATATTTTATTGATTTTTTTACAGAGAGGAAGGGAGAGGGATAGAGAGTTAGAAACATCGATGAGAGAGATACATCGATCAGCTGCCTCTTGCACAGTCCCTACTGGGGATGTGCCCACAACCAAGGTACATGCCCTTGACCAGAATCGAACCTGGGACCCTTGAGTCCGCAGGCCGACGCTCTATCCGCTGAGCCAAACCGGTTAGGGCCTGTTTTTTTTTCTTTTTTCTTTTTTTTTTTTTTTTTTAATATATTTTATTGATTTTTCACAGAGAGGAAGGGAGAGGGATAGAGAGTCAGAAACATCGATGAGAGAGAAACATCCATCAGCTGCCTTCTGCACGCCCCCTACTGGGGATGTGCCCGCAACCCAGGTACATGCCCTTGACCGGAATCGAACCTGGGACCTTTCAGTCCGCAGGCTGACGCTCTATCCACTGAGCCAAACCGGCTTCGGCTGTTTTTTTTTCTTTTTTAAATCTTTATTGTTGAGTATCACAGATATCCCCCTTTTCTTCTCTCATTGCCCCCCTCCACCTGGTTCCCTGCCCCACCCCAGGCTTCACCACCCTGTTGTCTGTGTCCACAGGGAAGGGCTTTGGTTAATCTCTTCCCACTCCCACCCCCTTCCCTCTGAGATGCGTCAGTCTGCTCCATGCTTCCATGCCTCTGATTGTATTTTATTCAGCAGTTTATTTTGTTCATTAAATTTCTTGTTCACTTATTTTGATTTTTAGATTCAATTGTTGATATGTATTTGTTGACATTTTATTGTTCAGATATGTTATCTCTTCTTCTTCCTCCTCTTTTTAAAGAATACCCTTCAACATTTCATGTAATCCTGGTTTGGTGGGGATGAACTCGAGCTTTTTCTTGTCTGTGAAGCTCTTTATCGGACCTTCCATTTAAATGATAGCTTTGCTGGGTAGAATAATCTTGGTTGTAGGTCCTTACAATTCATCACTGTGAATATTTCTTGCCACTCCCTTCTGGCCTGCAAAATTGCTGATGAGAAATCAGCGGACAGTCAAATGGACGCTCCCCTGTAGGTAACTAACTGCTTTTCTCTTGCTGCTTTTTAAGATACTCTGTCTTTATCCCTTGGCATTTTAATGATGATGTGTCTTGGTGTGGGCCTCTTTGGGTTCCTCTTGTTGGCCCTTTGGGTGCTAGTAGCTCAGCCTCCCCAATCACCTGAGCTGGGCACTCTAGTTGCGCCCCTGTGTGGGCTAAGAGCACAGTTGAGCCTTGATTGTTGTTTGTGTTACTGGGAGGAGTTGACCTCCAGGCCAGTTGGCTGTGAGGACCAGCTGCAACTACAGTGGGAGAGCTGCTGTGCAGGAGACACCCCTGTGGAGCCGGCCTTGTTTCAGTGGGGCTTTGGTTCTCAATGAGTGTGTCACTTGTGGATGTGTAGAGTTGTAATCTGGAATGGTCTGAATCTGTCCACCGGGTACACTGGCTCTGGAGGTACAAAGTCAGCCACTGCCTGGGGCCACTCGACAAGAGCTTCAGAGAGGTCTGCAGCTGCTACTTGTATTGGGCTTGGAAGTGCTCAGGTGAGGCCCAGCTATGAAGCAAGGCAGGCTGGTGCTAGTGCCGGGCCTTGGGCCTTTTACTGATAGGTTTGGGGCATGCTGACACCAGCTGCTGCTTGTTTGAGAGGTTTTAGCAATGTCTGAAGCCTGAGCCAGGACAGGCCATTCATATGGAAAAGCCGCTGCGGGACCACTGAGGGCACTGTGTCAGGTATTGTGTGTCTTAAAAATTTATTGCGGCACAGCTTTTGAAAATCGCTGCTGTAACAGACATCCCCACCCCCCTTTATGCAACACTTTACAACCTCTTGCCCTTGGCCTATCTCTTGATGCTGGAGCTTTCCTGTAGACACTGCCAGGGAACCCACTCAGCACCCACACATGTGCCACCTGCAGAGTCTGCCCTGCAGGGTAATATTGGCCAAGGGGACACACCAATCAGTGGATTCACTTGTACTCCTTCACTCCCGGGACTGTCCCAAGGCTGATTTCATATAGTTCTCCAAGGACAGCCTCGTGGGACCAGGCAAATGACCTCTCAGTGAGTCATCCTTGTGTACCTGCCCTCTCTCCTTCCCAGCTGTAGCTGTAGGGACATGCCAAAAACATGTGCAGCTGTCTGAACGGCCTCACTCACTTGGGTGACCTCAGAACACTGCAATGAAGGAAAATGTCCCCAATGGGCCAAGCACAGCCGTCGGGGACTGGTGCATGGACAGGGGCTGGAAAGAGAAAGACCTGTAGGTCCCCGGGATCGCTGGGGCAGAAAGTCACTGACGTCCTCAAATGAGCAAGTGACTTGAAAAAGAAGTGTGATTCCTACAAAATAAAAATCCTGGGTAATGAGGCCACTGGATGCTGGTAAAAAGGCACCCTAGGCCTGGCCGGTGTGGCCCAGTGGTTGAGTGTTGACCTATGAACCAGGAGGCCATGGTTTGATTCCTGGTCAGGGACCATGCCCAGGTTGCTGGCTCAATCCCCAGTAGGGGGCATGCAGGAAGCAGCCAATTAATAATTCTCTCTCATCATTGATGTTTCTCTCTTCTCCCTTTCCCTTCCTCTCTGAAATCAATAAAAAAAAAAATATTTTTTTAAAATAAAAGGTATCCCATGCCTTGGATGGTTTGGCTCAGTGGATAGAGTGACAGCATGAGGACTGAGGGGTCCTAGGTTCGATTCCGATCAAGGGCACATGCAGACTCGATCCCCAGTGGGAGGGGACGGGGGGATGTGCAGGAGGCGGGCTGATCAATGATCCTCTCTCATCATTGATGTTTCTATCTCTCTCCCCTCTCCCTTCCTCTCTGATATATAAAAATATATTTAAAATAAATAAATAAAGGTACCCCAGAAAAAAAGCCCTGCACATATGCAGATATTTATGTCTGAAAGCCAGGGGACTGATAGAATTATAGGACTGGCTGGGGGCTGAGGGTGCACAGAACAGCAGATGCAAAAATCTGGAGTACATTTCACCACTCCTGTGAAGCAAAGACCTACGTCTGAGATGATACCACTCAGCTGGACAAATTCCAGCAGTGGGACCAGCAGGGAAAAGAATCAGGTATGGGGCTGGGTCTCCAGATTCACCCCCTGCTCCCCGAGAAAGCCCCAAATATTCCTACACTTACTAGATACTGGCTGTGGTTTCAGGGGGTGGGGGTGGGTGCTGTTTTTGATTGTTTGGGGGATTTTTTGGCCTGGACTGTGTTGACTGCTTTTTCAAGAACCTACTCATGGGGCGCATGCAGTGGTAGCTCACATTAAGGGTCAGTCACAGGCAGAAAAACAAGAACGGGCATTTGCCCATGAAGCTTGCCAAGCGTAACAACGGAAACAATTCCTCTTCCTGGGAGAAGAAGGAAAAGTCCGTGGTCTCCTCACACAGTGTTTCCTGCGGCCAGGCAGCGGGGGTGTGCTAGGCACAGCTCCAAAGCTTCCTGTCGGTTGAGCACTGCTGTTGGGCCAGTGGAAGCTGGGGGCTTTGCTGTGGACGATGGAAGCTTAAACAAGCCACCATTATACCTGGTTCTTGGTTTGCAGCCTAGGTGGGGGATTGCTAACACTTTATTTTTGAGAGCTCTGGGGTGGGGTGGGAGGGATCAGCTGGCCTTCACCTGACACAGGATAGAGCACACATTCAAGGCCCTGAATTCCCTAGTGATAGAGCATCCGTGGTTTAGGCACACCGGGTAGAAAATGAACGGTTGGTGGACGTGCAGGTATTTGCACAGTAGCCCCATGACATGCCACCCAGGCGCCGCTCAGGAAAGCCAGATGGGCCCTGAATGAGGACGAAGTCCAGGTGACTTGCCTCCCCAGGAACCACGTTGGGAACTGTGTCACAGCTCAGAGAAAAACTTCACAAGCAATTAAGGACAAACATTGTAGTCGCCACCAGCTACAGAAAGGGGCCCCACGCCAAAATCAGCTGCTTTCTGTCTTGGCTATTGGAGGCAGGACATCCCAAGCCGGGGGATGTTCCCGCAGCCTCCACCCCAGACGGGCGGCCACGTCTGAGTGAGCACCCGGTGACCATCTCGGAAGCGGTTCAGGCAGTAGAAGCGGCCTTACCCTACAGCTCGCCTCCTTCAGATTTCCTGGAACTGCAAGCGCCCATGACTGGTTACACAACTGACTGGGGCCTTTCCCAACAAAAACTCCTCCGCTTCTTCTGGGACGCGGCGTGTTTTCGTTTGAGGACTTCCTCGGGCTGTGAGAGGCACCTGGGGCTCTGCTCGAAACTGTCTCCAAGGTGTCACTCTCGCTGTGCAAGCCTGAACTAAATGCCACAGGTGGGACACGCTCCGACCGTGGGAAGATGAATCTTCAAATAAAGGACCAAAATCAGCCTCGAATCATCTTCCCCAACAGCTCATTAGACAGAAAAACAGTCTTCCCTAATGAACTGCTGGTCTAATGAAGGCCTCACCTGCAAGAGACCAGCTGACGAGGATCACTGACGAAAAGAGCCCGCCCACCTCCAAGGTGAGCAGGTCCCCTGCAAGCTACCGCCATCCAGTGACGGCAAACGGCCGGTGGCCCACAGCAGTGGTCACTCCATGCATTATACCTGGTTCTTGGTTTGCAGCCTAGGTAAGGCTGAACACGGGGGGCTTCTAGCCAGAGTGCACCACCCTGAGATTTACTGAGCAATATCTGTACAGAGGCTCACATGCTGACACTCACGGCCTATCTGTATGGTCAGGTCTTTGGGCCACCCAGGACTGGACTCGCAAAGACACACCACATACTACGATTGGGTACATCTCTCATGGAAACATAGAACTATTTAATTATCGACTCCATAGTTACAGTATTATGGATCAGTCTTTCCTCCACAGCAAGTTAAGTGAAGAGAAATCCACCTACTCATCTTCCAGTAAAACTCAATATCAAATACAAAAATAAAATCTTAAAAGAACCAAAAATGATGTACTAGGAATGGAGACTTTTTGCAATGGCAGAAGCCAGATGACAATGGAATATCTTTGAAGTAATAGAGAAAAAGAACTGCCGATCTAGAATTCTACATCTGGCTAATGGCAACTAACACTTGAGTCAGAAGAAAATGGAGTGCAAAAATAAGTAGAATGCAAGGAAGCAATGATGGGCAAAGAAAAATATATATTGGCAAATCTAAAAAAGCAATGAATGCACACACAATAATAGCTAACTTCAGGGAGGTGTTAACACAAGATAAATTTAAACTACTAGGCAATAACAACACAATAGAGGGTTAGGAGTACTGATTAACTTTATGTGTGTTTTTTTCTATTTTTAAAATATTTTTTATCATTGGTAGTATTACAGCTATCTCTCCCAGTCCTCCGCCCCCCCCCCTCCCCGCCTTTCCTCCCCTTCTCCCAGCCCCTACCCTCCTCCCTAGGTCTTCACTACCCTATCGCCCGTATCCATGGGCTATGCATATAAGTATACAAGTTCTTTGGTTTATCTCTTCTCATCCCCCCAAACCCACATGGAGGTATGTCAGTCTGTTCCATGGTTCGGGTCTTATTTTGTTGGCCCATTCATTTTGTTCATTAGATTCCACAAATAAGTGAGATCATGTGATATTTGTCTTTCTCAGTTTGGCTTAATTCACTTAGCATACTATTTTCTGGATCCATCCATGTTGTCCCAAAGGCTAGGCGATCCCTCTTTTTTTACAGTTGCATAGTAGTATTCCACAATGTAAATGCCCCACAGCTTTTTTATCCATTCGTCTTCTGATGGGCACCTGGGCTGTTTCCAAATCTTAGAACTTTATAAGTTTTTATAAAGTCGAATATGCATGTTAAAAATGTAACAAGAATTCACTGAAGAATTTTAGCTAATAAAGGTGTCAGGAATTACAGAATTATAAAGTCACCATTTTGTGACCTCTGATCAAGTAACAGATTTAGACAAAAATCAATGAGTGCGACCTTTAGTTAAATCATTGATGGGAAACCTGACAGCAGGAGGGATCAGGCTGCAAGACCTGAACCCACTAAGTGCGCATGCAGTGTCGTCCTTCTCGAGAGGATGCCCGGCCAGGTGAAGTACACAGCATCCCCCGCAAGAATACCTTGGGGACGGGGGGGACAAATCTGAATTTTTAAAAATATATTTTATTGATTTTTACAGAGAGGGAGGGAGAGGAATAGAGAGTTAGAAACATCGATGAGAGAGAAACATCGATCAGCTGCCTCCTGCACACTCCCTACTGGGTATGTGCCCGCAACCAAGCTACATGCCCTTGACCGGAATCGAACCTAGGACCCTTGAGTCTGCAGGCTGACGCTCTGTTCACTGAGCCAAACCAGTTAGAGCTGAACCTGAATTTAATCAAGCCTTTTAGAGCTTTCTTTCCATTTAGAGAGAATAATGGGACTAGAGGAACAAGTTAAATAACACGAGGACACAACAGCTAAACCCCGTGAGATGGCTTACAGGAATCCATAGACAAACTATTAGCAGTGAACAAACGATTCCAGCAACATTGCTGAATCCAAGATCAGTAAACATCAATCACATTGGACTATTCTAATCAGAAGATAAAAATGTTTAATAAGGATCCCATTCTGGGTAGCTATAATAAAGTATCTGGGATACTTTATGACAAAAAGATGTGCAGGACTTTTATAAAGAAAGCCATAAAACTTTATCGAAAAAAACAATAAAGACTTAAATCAGTGGAGATCCTATGTTAATGACTGTAAAGTTCAGTCATAAGTCACATTTTCTCAAATTAATCTATAAATTCAATGCAACTTGAAGAAAAAAAAAAGTAAGGGCATTTTATGGAACTCACCAACCCCATCTTAAAAATGTATAGCTTCCTCTTGATTTCATTTTAACTATAAAACTGCCCTAAAAAACGGTCTTTAAAGTAAAAAAAAAATTAAGTTCCAGGAATAGAACAAGCAATTTTGAACTTGCCCTAGCAGATAGATTTTTTTTAAAAATCAAATATAGAAAAATAGCCCAAGAAAGCCAGCACCAGACCCATGCACATACAAAAACTTGGTAAAGGATAGAGGCAGCCCTATCAGAAGAGCAAGGAGTCACTTGCTGAAGCAAGAAATCAGGTGGTATGAGGAACTTACCCATAAAAATTTAGGGTAGAATCAAGTACTAGATATAAAATGCAAATCTTTCAACATTTCAGAAAACAGAATATCTTTGACCTTGAGGTAGCCAGTGAAGCAAAGTTAAAATATAAATCACAGACTGCGAGAAAGTATTTCCAAGGCATATTACTAACCAAGGATAGCCCTGAGCAGTTTGGCTCAGTGGATAGAGCGTCGGGCCGTGGACTGAAAGGTCCCGGGTTCGATTCTGGTCAAGGGCATGTACCTTGGTTGCGGGCTCCATCCCCAGTTGGGGGGCGTGCAGGAGGCAGCTGATTGATGTTTCTAACTCTCTATCCCTCTCCCTTCCTCTCTGTAAAAAAGTCAATAAAAAATATTTTTTTAAAAAATATCCATAATATGTTGAGAACTCTCAAATGCAGAAGACCTCAATACCAAAAAGAAAAGAAAAAGAAAAAGGATATAAACAAATAACTCACAGATGTGTGGAAGCCTAAAAGTTCAACATACAAATGAAAAGGTGATCAGTCTCACTGGAAATATAAAATAAAATGAAAGACCACTTCAGTTCACATTGGCAAAAGTTGAACTAATATTAAGTACAAGAGAAATGTGGGGGAATAGGTACTCTGCTACACTGCTGATGAGAAGATGAACTGGTTCTACCACTAGGGAGACCCATGTGGAAGTATTCAGGTACGCTGAAATGGCGCATACCCTCTGACCCACTAATTTTATTTCTGAGTACACACTCAGCACATAAACTTGCACATGAACACGAGATGTTGAAATATGTTTGTTCACTGTAACATTAGTTGAAATGGTCAAAAAGAAAACCACATTAAAATTTTCCTAACAGGGCAACTAGAAGTAAATTGTGGCATATTCATACAATAGAATACCAAACAGCACTTAAAAGGAATGAATTAGATTTACATGCATCAGATACATTTCAAAATACTAAGGGAAAAAGCAAGCTGTAAAAGGATACATACAGCACAACTACCATGTAATTTGTTTATAGATACACCTGTATATGAACCTTAATAGTAAATGTTATGATCTAAGGCTGGTGGTGTTGCCCCGCTGGCATGGCTCAGTGGTCGAGTCATGGTTCGATTCGGTTCAGGGCACATGCCCGGGATGTGGGCTCCATCCCCAGTAGGGGGCGTACAGGCAGCAGCTGATGAATTATTCTCTTTGATGTTTCTCCTCTCCCTTCCTCTCTGAAATCAATAAAAATATATATTTTTTAAAATTAAAAAAGTAAAGTTGGGTGTATTTACAACAGAAATTATCTTCTGAGGTACTTTCAGTGCCTGCCCTATTTTTTGTTGCTTTGTGTTTTTTTTTGTTAATCCTCACAAGAGGGTATTTTTTTCATTGCTTTTTAGAGAGTGGAAAGGAGGGAGGGGTATGGAAGGAGAGAAACACTGATGTGAAAGAGACACATCAATTAGTTATCTTCTGCACATGCCCCCATCAGGGCCAGGGATCACACCTGTAACCCAGGTACATGACTTTGTCCAGGAATCAAACCCAAGACCCTTTGGTGTGTGGACCAACGCTCTAACCACTGAGCACACCAGCCAGGGCAGTGCCTGACCTATTTTATTTATTTTTTTTTAAATTAAAAATAAAGGTAGCCAAATGCAAAGATATCAGGGGGAAAACAATGCTTCCCACCTTTTAGTAAACCAATTTTTTATGACACAAATTACTTGTAGAATTATAATTCAGTAAAAAATAAAACTTAGGCCCAGCCAGGGTGGCTCAGTGGTTGAGCATCAGCCTATGAACCAGGAGGTCACAGTTCAATTCCCAGTCAGGGTATGTGCCCGGGGTTATGGGCTCAATCCCCAGTGTGGGGTGTGCAGGAGGCAGCCAGTCAATGATTCTCTCTCATCATTGATGTTTCTCTCTCTTTCTCTCCCTTCATCTCTGAAATCAATAAAAACATTTAAAAAATAATAAAACTAGCCGAAACCGGTTTGGCTCAGTGGATAGAGCGTCGGCCTGAGGACTGAAAGGTCCCAGCTTCGATTCCGGTCAAGGGCATGTACCTGGGTTGCGGCCACATCCCCAGTGCGGGGTGTGCAGGAGGCAGCTGATCGATGTTTCTAACTCTCTCTTCTCTCCCTCTCCCTTCCTCTCTGTAAAAAATAAATAAAATATATAAAAATAATAATAATTAAAAAAAATAAAAAAATAAAATAAATAAAACTTAGTTTTTCTATTTTTAAATTGTTTTGGGGTAGTCAGGCCCACAAAAAATTACTTAAATTGGGAATTTTTTCTCCTAACTGGGGCACATTCCTTACATACCCTATGACAGACACTCTTTTTTTTTTTTTTTAATATATTTAATTTCAGAGAGGGAGAGGAAGGGATAGAAACATCAATAATGAGAGGGAATCATTGATTGGCTGCCTCCTGCACGCCCCACACTGGGAATCGAACCCACAACCCAGGCATGTGCCCTTGGCCGGAACCAAACCCGGAACCCTGGAGTCCACAGACTGATGCTCTATCCACTGAGCCAAACCGGTTAGGGCAATGACAGACACTCTTGAGCCCCAACCCAATGGCCCTTTCTCTTGCCTCCAGAACCAATTCTGTCCAGGTTCAAAGGGTTTCCACAACCTAAGGGGAGGAATCTTAATTCTTTTAAGACAATTACAGTAATTCCATTCTCAACCCTCAACCAAACCTCAACAGCCAGGGCCCGAATTCCATTCTCCGTGTCGAGAAGTGGTTAGCAATGTCTTGTAGTGCGCAAGTAGGTAAAGTCCACCAAGGCGCCTCTGCGGAAAAGGAACATCTTAGAGAGACACACAATAATACACAATCTCTCCCCTCTGGTCTTTGGACATTGTTGTGCAAGTGGAGATGCCTGGAGATGGGTCCATCCTTGGGGGGTAGGGGTGGTGGTGGTTTTAATGGCTGGGGAGAGGTCAATTGGGGGGGGAGGGGAGGACATGTCATACTTTAAACAATAAAAATTTAAATTTTAAAAAAAGGAAGCAGCAGCAGCTGGCTGGGCAGAAAAACATGGAAAGAATGACCCTGGGTCCCTGCGCACACCACTGAGCGGCCGAATTCACCAGTCTCGTTATTGTCCTGCCCAGATTTCTCATGAAACCTATTTTTCTTACTGTTTTAAGACCCATTTAATTGCTCTTTAACAAAACAAAACACAAAACTCTGACAAATGCACAAATTCCAGTGAGTTCTTGATGGCTATAAAGACCTTGTTATTCTCATACGAGCTGGAGGCAGAGATTTTGCAAACTACACAAATAGTTGCAGCTGTACAGACGCACCCTAGTTCTGCTTCACACTTTCCTAATCATTGAACAGTCCGAGAGAGAATGTGCCGATTTTGCTTTTTGCATTGATAGCCATGTTGAGAAATGTGATGAGTCCACATTTGCTTCTTTGGTAGGATTTAAAGGCTATAACATTCCTTTATAACTCTTTACCCTGAGCTCCCTAAAAATCTTCTTTGAATGTGTTTTCCAACTTTCCAACAAGAGGCACAGCCCATGGGTAGGAACTGGGTGTGTTTCTTTTCTACTTGTGCCCACCCCTGTGCAGACCCACTCACTTGTACCATAGTGAGGATATAGGTGCCGACTCCTACAGCTCTGGAGAAAGCTTTCTTCTAAATGCCCCCTTCTGTAATAATTAAACAAGTACACAGGTAGGGATAATAAGATGGATTTATTTTAAAAGACTACAAAATTTGACATGAAGAGAGATAAAAAAGACCCACAGAATTTCAATTGATAAATACAAAAATGATTGGCTATAAACAATGTAAAAATACATTTCCCAGTCCCAAAACAGAATATATTTTAAGCAATTATAAAATGTTTATGTTGTAAGTGCATTTCCCTTATGATTTTTTTAAAACCATTCTAAACAGTTTATTTGTATAAAATATAACAAATTTATCACAGGTGTTAGTAATTATTTTAACCTTGAGTTTACTGAGTCTGCCTTTCACTGTACGTAACAGTAGTTTTGGTCTCAAGTTCTCCTTGAACTTTATTTACAATGGTCTTTTTACTCCTAATTTCTTCTATAATAGAAGAGGGAGGATAACCAGTCATAAGTCCCATAAAAATCAATGTGAAGAAAGGTTCCAGAGAGACCAAAAATGCCAGTGAATATATTATTCTTCTGAAAAAGGCAAAGATCAAGTGGCCCCGCGCCAAGAAAACAAAGAGAAATGAGCCGTCAGAACAACCAGGGCTTAAGCTCCTGCCAGCTGTGTGTGTGAAGCCAGCCGAGGACAAGGCCCCCAAGCCCAATGCATGGGTGGGGACCCTGAGGTAGTCCAGGGGTTCGCTGTCACCCCTGGCTGGATAGAGGTGATACTGACAATGGCAACGGTACAGTAGTTTGATGTGAAATTCCAGAACTTGCCTACCGTAAGCTGGTTATTTTTGAACCAGTCTTTATTCTTGAGCCCAAGACCCAGGTTATTTCTCCTCCCTTAGATGGCACGCCCAGTCACACCAGCACCCATGATTGGTTTCACTATCTCCCGAGCAGGTGTTGGTGACATCACCACTAGCACTAGCATCCAAACTCTCATTCAAACAGGTAAGCCCTGAGTCACTAAGCCAGAGCAGAAGCTGTGCCTGGCCGTCAGGGCTAATTTTTGAGAACCACAGCAGCCACATTTACGCAGCTAAAATCTATCTACAAAAGGCAGATGAGAAGTTAAGAAAGGATGGGATTAAACTGCCTCATTGGAAACACGATTCCCCTTTTTCAGACAGAAAACCTAGGATGCCTAGCCGGGGAGACCTCCGCCAAAGTCCTTCAGGACCTGACGCAAAGGCTCAGCACCTTAACAAACACCAAAGTCTTGAGTCAGAAATCCAGGAGGAGGACAAGAAAGATGTAGTCTGGGACCCAGCAGCAAACAATTCTTCCCGATTATCAGAACTGGTTATGAAGTGTCTCTTGAGAATGGCGTGACTACTCCCTCCACCATCAACAGTATTAACCTGGGCAAGATTCTCTAGAGAATCACTTTGAGGTCTCCTCCAAAGAGAAACTAGAGCAGTGGCTCTGTGGGAACAAAGCCCTAAGGATCACGCTAACACTCGAGGCAATAAAAGAGCCCAAGATCCTGGGCCACCGAAGGCACCGCCCACAAGAAAGAGCCAGAGGCCCACCTCTGCCGGACGGGGAAGCAGCGCGCGGGCCATTCCGGGCCGGGACAGAAATGCGACATCTCAAACCGATGGAAAATCACAGGCTGGGGTTTTAAAAAGGAGACTGGCTCCACAGAACACACCGAGGAGGGCCTGCAGAGCCACTTCAGTTTCAGTAGAAATAATCATGTGCCAATAGGAGAACGAACCTCTCTCACTCACAGTATGAACTCGCCTCTTCGGACACTTGGTAAGTGGCTGAAGCCTGCTCTTACAATTTCACTGTATTGCACAAAAAGTATGCCTTTATTATCTTTGGTCCTTAGGTGTGATATCAGTTTCTTCCATTTTTCTATGTGTTAGATAAAAATCTTTTTTTTTTTTCCACTTGATATCAACAACCACCAAAGTGCAGTACAAATATTGGGTTGCTGATGTTGCTTTTATACATATAAAATACCAACATCTCCGATACATTTTCTATTAGGCAACAAAAGAGCTTATAACAATTATCTTAAAATGTTACAATATAATTTTAAGGCCAAGGGAGAATCAGCAAAGCTTAAGTAATTATATTTTAAGGAAAAAACCTAGACCAACATTTAAAATTTTAAATTTAAAAATCTAAATATACATTAAATTTTATCTAATCATCAAAAAAACAAGCTCATAGCTAAGCAAATTACCTTAAAAATGAAACAATATCTAAATGGATTAACTTAATCATGCTATTTATATAGCTAAGCCTAGTAACAATGACAGAATAATTTATCATCAGTGAGCTGTGATTTAAAGAAACTGCCCTCCCCCCAAAAAAAATAAACTCCATTGATACAAGTTTCAAATGTTATATATAAAAAACCCCTCTGGCCTAACCTGTGGTGACGGACTCACTGTCCAATATTGGTAAAATGGCCTTCCGGCCCTTCCCCTTGCTCTTCAGAAGTGGTTTAGCAGTTACGCAGACAGTACGAGGGCTGCTGCTGGGCCCGGCACCACGCAGCCGCCTCCCCGCGTGACACCTGCTCCCTAGAGTCTTCAAGCATTGAGTGGTTCGGTGAGGGGCTCTGCCCTCCCAGGGTCAGGCTTTCTCATCTGGGACTCCTGTCGTTTCTCACACACCATAATGGCAAAGTCGCCCAGGAACATAAAACTTGCTAGAAAGCCAAACACCTGAGGAGGAAAAAGTGACAAAAGTTATATGAGGAATTTTCTAATTTAATCTCACATTTCCTACTTTGAGAGTGTTTCATACGAGCAAGATGATTCATCAATTTTATCTTAACTTCAGAGGTAAAGAAATGTGTAAGGTCATAGCTATTAGTCAAAACCTCACAAATGCCCTGTCTTATAAAGTACATGTTCACTTGTGGGGTGCCAATCTATGAAACTAAGGTTAATAGATGAAAAACAAAATCCTATAAAATGATACAAACACGGGATTATCAGCAATGGTTGAATGGACCCACAGAGGAGATAAGGGACATAGTAGGCAGCTGAGCCTAGGTAAAACTGGAAAAAGTTATTAATGTCAAAAAAACAAATACTATTTTGAAAGAATTATCTAAAAAATAATTTTCCAGTTAATTGTCACTCTCTAATGACACAGCAACATGATGCCACTATTTACTTCCTCTTCCTTAAACCACTTCCTCATTATTGCACTTCTCTGATCCACATTCCGAGAATTCCGTCAAGAGACAGAAGACCTGGTTCAAATTTAGCTCTTCACTAGGGAAACCACGAGGGACCTGGGAGCCAAAGTGCTCTGTGAGAGAGAATTGGTGTAGGTCATGGCTAATGTCCCTGCCAACTCCAGCACCCCATCTCCACGGTGCTCTTCTCGCCTGGTGGCACCTGCCCCCTCACTGGCCTGGCCGATTCAGGACTAAAGGTCGACAGATGTCACTTTGTCTGAGAGGCCATCGCTGATCCCGGAGCCCCCAGTCCATGCAGAGCCCCCTATGCCGTAGCATCCAGGTAGGTGACCTTCCAGCTCTTTTGCTGACTTAATTCACACACAAAAACATTTTTAATGGATTCCCTCACTCATTTAATTCTACAAAATGTTTCATAATTTAAAGTGCAAAAGGTAACTTTCAGCACATTATATATAGTCTCTAAACTGCCAGTCATTCTTAATCCAAATGAAATCTAAATATTGTAACAATCTGACATATCATCTAATTTAAATAAATAGCTCATTTTTAATAGCTGGGAATTTTATGCCATGCTTCCCCCCCCCCTAAACTCAACTTTTTTTTTTAATTATTAATTTTTTTTTTTACCGAGAGGAAGGGAGAGGGATAAAGAATTAGAAACATTGATTAAGTGAGAAACATCAATCAGCTGCCTCCTGCACACTCCCTACTGGGTATGTGCCTGCAACCAAGGTACATGCCCTTGAATGGAATCAAACCTGGGACCCTTGAGTCCAAAGGCGGATGCTCTAGCCACTGAGCCAAACCGGTTAGGGCTAAACTCAACTTTTCCTCAACTTCCATTTCACTTCCTCCACAGGATTTATAATAACATATTTCTATACTTGAAAATATTTTCCTGACCATCCTATCATCGTTCTCTGCTACAAAAATATGTATGTAAACTGAAATTGGCCATAAGGCTCTATTAAAACATTTGGTTTCCTCTTTAATTGGTTCATGTCTTCATGGATAAATATTACTACTGCTAGAATGAGTCACAGTGCTGCATTAATTTTACTTTGTTTTTACCCATGTAAGTGCTAAGAAACCGTGAATAGGTAGGTAGAGCCATGCAATTCTTGAACTCCTTTTAAGTTGTTCTATCAAAAAAAGTAGTTTTAATTATCTATTAGCTGACTACTGGAAACTGTTCACATTCAGAGCACTGGTACCAATTCAGGTCCATGATCCTTGAGTTGCAATTCTGAAATTTAAAAAAATCCAAAATATTCTGAATTCTAAAAAAAATCTGCTTGCTTCCCCCTGCTAAGGATTTCATATAAAAATCTTATCTTTTATTAGGCTCAACTTTTGGATCATTTCTCCTGTGTAGTCTCTACACCTAGAACATGGAGATAATTTCTCCTGTGTAGTCTCTACACCTGGCATGCAGATGTGTTTTTGTTGAACCAAAAAGTAGAGAATAAGATAATAAAGTCGATTTTACCACTTGCATGAACAATAACATAGTCATATGTGGAGTAAATGGGCTTTTTGTTAACAAAACTCAAGTTCTAAAGACAGGTTCTAGGCTTTTCAGGCTATCATATTTAAAGCTATCATTATTTACTTTTATGTTTCCTATTCAAAATCACAATAAAAAATAAGTTAAAAGACAAACTACTCTCCCATATTGTATAACTTGTCAAGTACTTTCCAGATTCCATATTTCTAATGAAATGAAAATAAGCAAAGATAAAAATACTAGGTACTTACAATTGCAGCCATTTCAGCTGAGGTATGGTCATGCGTGGCAACGAAAATGATGGACGCCAACAAAAACACACATCCTATCCCCAAAGTAATGTAAAAATCCTATACATATATAAAACACATAAGGAATACAGTAAGGTTAGGTTGATAGAAACAAATATTTTAGTTTTTTACTCTTAAAAAAATTTAGTGATTTATTTTCCTTCACACAACCCAAATTTACATACTTTGAGACTTCTTTTTTTTAAAAATATATTTTTATTGATTTCAGAGAGGAAAGGAGAGAGAGAGAAAGATAGAAACATCAATGATGAGAGAAAATCATTGATTGGCTGCCTCCTGCATGCCCCCACCACTGGGGATTGAGCCCGCAGCCCAAGCATGTGCCCTTGACTGGAAAAGAACCTAGGACCCTTCAGTCCACAGGCTGATGCTATATCCACTGAGCCAAACTGGCTAGGGTGAGACTTCTAACTTTTCAATAAGCCTGACATTCAATAAACACCCTGTAAAGGAATATCATCTATGCTTTGGACAGGGCATGTTCAGAGAATACGTTACAAAATCTTTTTATGAAACAGTTCCCCAAAGGCGGGGTGTGTGGGTGCGTGGGTGTGTGTGTCCCTGAGTTTTATGCTTGACCCCCATAGGGATTGTGCAGGAGGCAGCCAATGGATGGTTCTCTCTCTATTCCTTCCCTTCCTCTCTCTCTAAAACCAATTTTAAAAATTTATCAAAGCCAAAAGATTTATTAAATTCTATATCTTCCAGCAAAAGAAAGCATTTTTCTTTCCTTTCAACGTATTCTGTGCTAGGACAGCCTGAGAGGACTGTGGTGCTTTGAAAGCACTTTGGAAAAGAGAGAATCAAAAGAACTACCCATCGTTAACTAAAATCATGTCAATAGGTTTTTTAGCCACTTAAACTTTCTGTAATAACATACTGTTTTCAATTATTCCAAGTGGGTGGGTAATCCAAAATGAGCTTGTATAATGGACTATCCACTACCATAAAAGCTTCCATATCTCATCACAATGAAGCTTACAACAACGAGGTTCTTCATGGATTTCCAAGTGCTCTCTCAGCATCACCTCATAATGCTCTCTCTCTCTCTCTCCCCCCCCCCTCTCTCCCTCTCATATGCCAGCTGAAAACTGCTCAACATACATACTTGATTCAGAGGAGAAACGTAAATGATAACCACTCCAAAGTGCTTAAGTCTGATACTGTGAGTTTTCGGAAATGCAATCTCCACTAAACCTGATATCGATAAAACTATCCAACAGAGGATTCCTATCCCACTGTCAATTTGTTCACTTAACATTTGTAAAAACTTAAAGAGGTTTTCTCTTTGCTTCTAAAAGAAGTGTTTTTCTGGGGCAGGGGGTAGAGGTGGGCACTAAGGGGTCAATGGGAGAAAAAGGGGGACCATGTAATACTTTCAACAATAAAGGTTTTAAAAATAAACAAAATAGGTGTTTTTCTGCAGTATTTTGTTATTTCTATCCCCTTGAATATTATTTCAAATCTACAAACATATATAAAACCCTATTCACTAATATTTGGATTACATTCAGGGAGGTATTTAAACAAGACAGTCATTTTGAGACAGAATAATGTACTATTCAGTAAGCATGGGTTCTAGAGCCAGACTATCTGAGTTCAAACCCTAGTTACACTGCCTCCCAGCTATATGGCTTTAAATTAGTTACTCAACATCTGTGTGCCTTTGTCTCTTCATCTGCAAATGGAGGAAACAACAGTATCTTCTTCAGTAGGTGATTCTAAAGATTAGTGTTAATCCATTGGAAGGGCTTAGATCAGTGCCAGGCACACAGTAAATGTCCCATAGAAGCTGGCTACTGTTATTCTCCCTAGAATCTGACCCACAATAGCATGGGATACAGAAGATTCTTTCTTGTAAAAGATTACCCTTCTACCCTAGACACCACCACCACCCACTCAAAACATTTTCTCTAGAACAGAAAACCTCCCTTACATAAAAATATATTTAAAATTTAAGTACATTAATATGCACACAGTAAAAGTGATTTTTAAACCATTGAAGCAAACATGAAATCCTTACGTAGTTAGGAAAAAAGCAGGATGTATATAACTCAATGATTACCTATTAAATTTTGGAAAAAAGAGAATCAAAAGAACTACTCATCATTTACTAAATAAAATCATGCCAATAGTACGTTTTTTAGCCACTTAAACTTTCTGCAATAACATATTTTAAATTTTAAAAATCCCTATTAAAGGAAACAAAAGACCCAAAAGATAGTAAAATATTTACAAAAGCTGTTTTAAGGTAAAATAATTGAATTATTTTTTATTCCCTAGTAGTTTTTAAGTCAGTATTTACTAGAAAATAACTTTTAAAATCAAGTTTGATGTAATAAATGTTTTACATTTAGTTTAGTTAGATCATTACACTAAATGGAACACATTATACTATTGTTTCTTGTCAAAGAGATTAATGTTCTTAAATACTACTGATACAGCACTAAAGTAAAAACTAACATTTCTAAAAAGATTCTTATGGATAGTGATACTGTTTTGCTGTTGAGAGATAAGAAATGAAAATGATGTGGGGTGTGTTTGTTTTTTATGTTTTTATTGATTTGAGAGAGGAAGGGAGAGGAAGAGAGATAGAAACATCAATGATGAGAGAGAATCACTGAACCGCTGCCTCCTGCACACCCCCTACTGGGGATCGAGCTTGCAACCAGTCAGGGCACTTGACTGGGAATTGAACAGTGACCTCCTGATTCATAGGTTGACACCCATTGGGCTACACTGGTCAGGCAAGGTTTTTAATCTTTAATGTTTAAAATATAGATTTATACAAACAACAAATCAATCAGCTCAGATATTAGTGAACTTTTCTCTTGTCCAACTCTCATCATATCTGTAATAAACATGCCATAAACAAAAATTCTAAGGTATTCTCTGCATTCTCTTTTTAATATGTATTTCATAAAATGAGTGGTGCTGTTGTCATTGTTATATAGAAACTCCTGTGGTGATATTTGCCCTGACAGCATCTCAAGTTTCTATGGCTACCCTGGCCGGATAGTTCAGATGGTTAGAGCATCGTCCCGATACACCAACGTGTGGGTTCTATCCCTAGTCAGAGCACATACAAGAATTAACCAATGAATTCATACATAAGTGGAGCAACAAATAAACCTTTCTCTCTAAAAAAAAGTCAAAAGTAAAGTCTCATTTAAAAAAAAAAAAAGTTGCTATGCTAGGTAGGGCCTTGGTTGTAGTAAGGTTCTGCTTAGGCCACATAATAGAATGCAGAGTGTGAGAGCTTTACTGGGGTCAAATCTCAGTTTATTTCCACTGCAGCTATGTAATTTTGGTCAAGTTACTAAACCACCTGCACCTACTAGTAAGTTTCCTCAACAGCAAAATGGAGCATTAAGGTCTGAGGACTCTAAACCACGTTGCATAGAAAGTGCCTGGCACATAGTCTGCACTGACAGCAGCAGCACAAAACAGTCATATACTGGCCATACCAAGAACTGTGTGTAGGAGCTCAAAGACTTGCAGGATTTGACTCAGATTCTACCTGTAGTTTTTCAAAGTTATTTTTTAACTGTTTGGTACAACTTTTTTAAAAAATTTAAATCTAAAATTATTTGAAAAGAAAGTAATAGACTCCTACAGCACAAAATTTGAGGTACAAAAAGGTATATAGAAAAAAACTAAATATCTTAGGTGTATAACATATGACCCAATGCTTGCTTCTCATTAATTTAAACAAAAACATAATCATACTGCTTTGTATTTATTCTATTATCTCTTATCCTTAATAGTTACAAATTTATCCTAATTTTTATCATTTCTCTCAGAGATATGAATTCTTTCATATGTACAATTAATTCTTAATGAACCACTACTGATGATTTAAATGATACTGCAGAAGTAAATTACTCAATTCTTTCTTTCTTTAATGCAGTACCTATGAGAATTAGCTCATCTGTCTCATCTCAAAAATCCTTATATTATACCCAATTAAAAACACAGTGTCAGCAGACTAAGTCTTTAGAAAGCTCTGCATCTCTAATAAGAACTTTCTTAATTCACTTACAGACAACTTTTTTTCCCATAATAAAATCAAAACAGCCCGGCGAGTGTGGCTCAGTGGTTGAGTGTTGATCCATGAACCAGGTTACAGTTTGATTCTCAGTCAAGGCACATGCTTGGGTTTTGGGCTCGATCCCCAGTAGGGAGCATGCAAGAGGCAGCTGATCAATTCTCCAATTCTCTTTCATCATTGCTATTTCTCTCTCTCTTCCTCCCTGAAATCAATAAAAATATTAATATGTGTGTGTGTGTGTGTGTGTATAGTGAATTAGGTTAAACCACCAGTCATTGTAAACTGTGGGTAGTGTTTGTCACTTTCATTCTAATTCCACTTTCCCCTCCTATCATCTCATTTGGCAGAGAAAACTGAGTTCTCATGTTACTGAGTTTTGAAAGCGTTACTACTTTGTAGAATAAAACTATACAAAGATTCCAAAACAGCTATGTTGTTAGTATAGAGATTGTATTTTTCATGCTTACCGAGGACTTGACTTTTCCAGCATCGACTTTGTCATAAACTGGAGTGCAGTACACTATCAGTATGAGGAGGCAAAGGAGAAAGGCACTGCTGCTTACAAATTCAAAAAAGTAAAGTCCTCCACACAAAGTGCACTGTGACACAACTTCTTCACAGATAAAGGCCAGCAAAGACAGCAACTGCCAAAGAAACACAGCATTTCACTCCAGTGTTTTCAGAGAAACCTTCAGTGTTCAGAAAACACCATCTGTTCCCTCAAATATTTACAAAGTGGAGACCATGGCAAACCAGCTTACCGAATGGCTGACCTACACAGAACTTACAGTCTGGTTGCTTTGAAGGGAAGATAGGTACAAAAATGATTAATCAATTACCACGTGCTACAGAATACAGAAGTCCAGCCCAGGTGGCTGAGTGTTACCCTGTGCACCGAAAGTGCACAGCCAGGGCACATACCTGGGTTGTGGGTTTGATCCCTGGTTGGGGCACCTACGGAAGACAATGGATCGATGTTTCTTTCTCACATGGATGTTTCTCTCTCCCTTCCTCTCTCTAAGCATGTCCTCGCCGAAACCGGTTTGGCTCAGTGGATAGAGCGTCGGCCTGTGGACTCAAGGGTCCCGGGTTCGATTCTGGTCGGGGGCACGTACCTTGGTTGCGGGCACATCTCCAGTGGGGAGTGTGCGGGAGGCAGCTGATCGATGTTTCTCTCTCATCGATGTTTCTAACTCTCTCTCCCTTCCTCTCTGTAAAAATCAATAAATATATTATTAAAAAAAAAAAAAAAAGCATGTCCTCCAGTGAGGATTTAAAAAAAAAATTAGCTTTCACTGCTGATAGCGCTCGAAAACATGGTGAACATTCCTAAAACCCGCCAAACTTTCTGTAAGAAGTGTGGCAAGCATCAACCCCACAAAGTAACATAGTACAAGGGCAAGGATTCTCTGTATGCGCAGTGAGAGCGGCTTTACAACAGGAAGCAAAGTGGCTATGGTGGGCAGACGAAGCCTATTTTCCGAAAAAAGAAAGGCTGAAACTACAAAGAAGATTGTGCTGAGGCTTGACTGCGTTAAGCCTAACTGCAGATCTAAGAGAATGCTGGCTATTAAGAGATGCAAGCATTTTGAAATGGGAGGAGATAAGAAGAGAAAGGGTCAAGTGATCCAGTTCTAGAGCATCATATCTTGCTTTATTATATGACAACCAGAGGCCCGGTGCACGAAATTCGTGCACGGGGGGGGAGTCCCTCAGCCCAGCCTGCACCCTCTCCAATCTGGGACGCCTTGAGGGATGTTGGACATTCCTCTCACAATCCAGGACTGCTGGCTCCCAATTAAAACACACAGAAGAGCCATGAAACTTGGGAGGCCAGGAAAGGCTTCCTGAAGAAAAGCTGAGGCCTAAAGGGCAGTAGAGTCCATTTGGGGGGGTTAAAGACAGCAGAGAAGTCCCAGGCAGAGAAGCAAGACATACAAAGACCTAAGAGGTGAGAGAGCATGGCACCCTCCTTCCCCAATGCACACACACATATCCCACCAACCACAACTCAACTGTGAAAGCGAGCTGAGTCACTATGACTAAAGTGTCCAGTGTGAAGGAAGAAGACAGCAGCACAAAAATGATTCAATGAGACAGGAGGTACGGAGAGGCCAGATCCAAATGTCCTCTTTAGTTTAAGGACTCTGGGTTCTAAGGGATTTAAAGCAAAGGGTAACATGGTCAGGTTCTTGCTTTTAATAGTTCTCACGAGCTGCAATATGGAGATGGGACTGGAGGAAGGACCAAACTTGGGCCGACATCTAGTCGGGAAACTGATGTATGACGTTCAGGAAAAGAGAGCGCCCAGGGCAGCTAGCAGTAATAATCGAGAAGAAGAATAGCTAATCACTGAAAAGTGCAGTAGGAGCCCTTATTAAACAGGATGAATAACAACAGAGTAGGAAACAAGATAATACTGAAACATATGTACTGAAACATTTGAACTTAATACAAAACAGCACATTTATTCACCAATCATCTGAAGTGGGCCTTGTCTCTGAGTATGAGCCTACAAAATTGGAATTCCACATTGTGTTTTTTGCATTAATCCCTTTCATCATTTATGACAACCACTCCCAGACTGATAGTATTTGAAGGGGAGCAAGATCTTGGACACTGATAGAGTACAGAATCTTTCCAGAGTTGGACCAGCCTTTCACAGTTGTCTTGCTCTTAATTCCACAGCAAATATTTTAGTAATTTATTTTTCCGTCTTTCCAAATCATATTTTAAAATATATTTTTATTGATTTCAGAGAGAAAGGGGGAGAGAGAGAGATAGAAACATCAATGATGAGAGAGAATCATTGACCGGCTGCCTCCTACTGGGGATCGAGCCCGCAACCTGGGCATGTGCCCCTGACCAGAATTGAACCCAGGACCCTTCAGTCTGACCATAAAAATTATAAGTAGTACAAACCATTACGGGAATAACGTAAGTCAACTGATGGCAGAGGTTAAGAGTAAAGAGTGCCCCGGCCAGTGTGGCTCAGTTGGCTGGGCATCGTCCCATGCACTGAAAGGCTGCCAGTTTGATTCCCAGTCAGGGCGCACGCCAGAGTTTCGGGCTCCATACTCAGCCGGGGCGCATACAGAAGGCAGCTAATCAATGTTTCTCTCTCCCTCTCTCTTCCTCTCCCTAAACAAAAAAAAATTTTTTAAATAACAATTAAAGAAAACAGAGTGAGGAGTGATCCAGAGGGGCCGGTAAGCCCCATGGCTGGCCAGGGTAGACAGGAATGGGTCAGAATGACTTTTTGCACTGAATGAAGAATGGTTAACTCTGGCTGATTTGGCAACTCAATGAAATGGAAGTGGGTTTTAACAGTGTTCCCACTGTTGTACAGGTAGTATTAACATACTGATGCTTCACTGCAGAAAGAAGAGTTTTGTTTTACTTTTTAAGAGGCAAGGCTGTTGGGAAGAGAATAAATTCAGTTTTAATTATACTGTGTATGAGGGCTCTGTAGAAGAGTTAGGATATACAGCTCAGAGGAGAGGTGTGAGGTGGAGATAAAGATGTGGGACCTTGGCCAGGTAGCTGAGTTGGTTAGAGTATCGTCCCAATACGCCAATGTTGAGGGCTCCATCCCTCGTCAGGGCACACACAAGAAGCAACCAGTAATACCTAAATAAGGGAAACAACAAATTGGTATCTGTCTCTTTCTCTCTCTCATAAAAAAAGATGTGGGAGTCAGCCAGGGAGATCACCTAGAATGAGGAGAACTCTGAGGAACCCAAAGATTGAAGGGATATGCAGCGGGGGCGACACCAACAAAGGACAATTAGGAGGAGTAGTCCAAGAGGTAGCAGACCAAGAAAAAGTGTTTCTATGAAGAAAAAGGGATCCAGAGTGCTGAATGCTACTTAGGAGTCAGGTAAGAACAAAACTGAAACACTTCCATTAGACTGAGCTGCAAGAAGGTTGCTGGTGACATCAGCAAGACAACTTCAGGGTAGTCAGACCGGGAAGCTGAGCCTGCAGCACTGCACAGTGGGAAGGAAGGGGAAGACAAGGCAGTGGAATACAGACAGCACAGGCAAGATGTGTGGTTTCAAGAGTGGCCAGATAGGGTAGTAGGAGATGAGGTCAAAGGGAAGGGAATTACAAGATGGGAGAGAACTGGGTGTGTGTAAATGCCTCTTCAGCAGAAATCAGTAAGATGGGTGTGTCTAAAGACAGGAAGGAAAGAGGCTCTTCAGAGGCAGGATTCAGAGCTCAGGTGTGGGACTAGCTCCTCTCCAGAAATAAGAGGGAAGAAAGTGAAGGGAGTTTTACTTGGGCTGTTTGTGTGGGTTTGGGGGACGCTGAGGGAGTTTCCTCCTGAGCGTTAAAACTATCAAAATAACTGATGACCCAAGTAGATGCCTATCGGGAAATGCCATCTCACCCAAGTCAGGCCAATAGAAGCAACCAGATATATTAAGGGCAACAAACTGCTACCAAAGTCAACAGATACATTTCATAGGGCATAATAAAAAATTTAACCTGTAAAACATTTCCATACAAAAGAAGTCAATGGTACAGTTGGAAAACAGTTTAGCAGTTTCTTTAAAAAACTAAGCATGCAACTGCCATGAACCCAACAACTGTATTTCTGCATCTTGCATGCAACCAAGAGAAATGAAAACTTACGTTAGTGCAAAAATGCTACATGAAGGTTCATAACAATTTTATTCACAATAGCCCCAAACTGGAAACAATCCAGATGTCCTTCAATGGTTAAGCAAACTGTGGTAGGTACATCCATACTACAGAATACTACTTAGCAATAAAAAGGAACAAGTTTGGCATATGCCACAACCTAGATGAATCTCCAGAGAATTAAGCAAAGTGAAAAAAATCTAATTTCAAAAGGTTACAGACTGCATGGTTCTGTTTATAGAGCATTCCACAAAAAACAAAGATCATAGAGATGAAGAACAAGTTAGTGGTGCCCAGGGGAGAGAGGAGTGGTGTGGCTAAAGCGGAAGCATGAGGGAACCCCGTGGTGATGGACAGTTCTAGATCTTGATTGCAGCAGTGCTTACAGGAAGCTACACACGTAATAAAATTGCATAAGAGTAATGCACGCACACACACACACACATGCACACATACAGGACCTCCCTGTACATTTTTTGCAAGTTCCTGTGAATCTATAGTTACTTCAAAATAAAAGTTTTTCTTTAAAAGGTCAAATCTAAATTGGTATCTAAGCGTCTAAGGCAGTGGTTCTCAACCTTTCTAATGCTGCGACCCTTTAATACAGTTCCTCATGTTGTGGTGACCCCCAACCATAAAATTATTTTCGTTGCTACTTCATAACTGTAATTTTGCTACTGTTATGAATCGTAATGTAAATATCTGTGTTTTCCGATGGTCTTAGGCTCTACAGCAGCGGTTCTCAACCTGTGGGTCACGACTGTAGACCATTACATTACGATTCATAACAGTTGCAAAATTACAGTTATGAAGTAGCAACGAAAATAATTTTATGGTTGGGGGTCACCACAACATGAGAAACTGTATTAAAGGGTCACGGCATTAGAAAGGTTGAGAACCACTGGGATTTCCCCCTTTCTACTGAGCAATACAAAATTCATATATCCCCACAACTTCAAAGAATCTACAGAAAGACGAAAATAGATCCTACTGCTATATTTCCTGTTAGTGAAGCATAAAACCATCCAGTATATCCCAAACAACCTCCTTCACACAGACGTTAGGTGAGGTATTTCCAATCACTAAACCACAGGATATAAAGGCCACACCAAGACAAACCCCAGAAGGTCATTGTGTAAAGGTACTTCCTTCGTCTCCTGTAATTATAGTTACAGGATGAGTCTTTACAGGTCTAGAGTATAATAAAATACTGTATAATATTCCATATGCCCTACTCTTGCCTCTATCTTAGGAGTTTCTCCATGAGAAGATAGCCTAAAACTCTAATTGGGGTTTTAGAATAGTTGAAGCATGTTAATTACAATAACTAGATTATCAGGATCACTCATCTGTGTAGGCTGACCAAAAAAGAAATCTTTTCTGTAGTATCAATATAGACTGCTTACCTAAGTCTTAGGAAGAAAAGGGCAGATCCAGCGTGGCCAGAAGCAATCAGTGTCAAGTAATCACAAGTCCTGTTCCAAACTTATCATCAGAAGTCTTTCTTACTAACCTTAAGCCTCAGAGCAGTATTAAGAGGCGGGTTCTGCATGGGTGTCCTAAGAGACTGAAGGGGTACAATATCAAGTTTGGGCGTTTCCTAATGCCGGTTCCCATGTAAAGGACAAGGGATTAGCACTATGAGCTATATTCAGTTTGAAATTTACTCCTGACTCCCCATCTCTAATGCTATTAAGCTTCCTTGATATGCCCCCACAGCACTATACAGTCTGTAGTACAAAATAAAATGATCATTTCACAATATGTACATATAATGAATCATTATGTTGGACACCTGAAGCAAATATAATGTTACATTTCAATTATAGCTCAATAAAAATATAAAAAATAAAGTGTATTTGAGTATTATGTATGCAGCACTATAATATGCATAGGAACATGTGATGACAGAGCAATAAGACCAATGTTCAAGACAATAAGAACACGATATATTTTGTATCTCACAACTGAGTGTTCATTATATCTAAGTTCAGGAAATATCAGGAAAATGTTCACCCGGACTAAGAGTAGCTCAAAAAGGATGGGTAGAAAAGCAAGACTCAGACCAGAGCCAAGAGACACACAGGGTCCAGGAGGGGGATAAACAAGAACAGATTCAGGAAAGCAAGAATTTGCCCAGCCGGTGTGGCTCAGTGCTTGAGCATCGACCTAGGAACCAGGAGGTCATGGTTAATTCCCAGTCAGGGCACATGCCTGGGTTATGGGCTCAATCCCCAGTAGGGGGAGTGCAAGAGGCAGCCGATCAATGAGTCTCTCTCATCATTGATGTTTCTGTGTCTCTCCCCCTTCCTCTCTGAAATCAATAAAAATATATTTAAAAAAGAAAAGAATAAAAGAATTAGCATGGTAATCCCAAAAGGATAATAAGGCAACTGACCTAACTGGATAGGGAGTGTTGAGAAAAAAGGTTAAGGTGCTGGGTGTGGTTATGTGAAAATCATACCAGGGAGCACGGACTTCTAGATAAAGACACGGGGGCTGCCTGCCTGGTTTGGCTGGATAGAAAACAAAAGGAACAGAGACTGGGTGGGGCCTGCGGGAACAGCACTGTCCCAGAGTCTGAGGGAAAGCAAGAACACCAGACGAGCGAGTCACAGGACATTCTGCACTTCTTAGGAAAACTCCTGTGAAAGCCGTGATGCTGGGTACTGTGAGAGTGTGAGGGGGGTAGTGTGGCTTGTTTTATTTTCGTCATATTTTTAGTTGGTGTTTTTACTAAGCAGACAATTAAAGTGTTTTTTTTTAAGTGAGAGTTAAGGGAAGAAGAATTTCTAAAAGTGGGTTGTCACCAACACTAAATACCAAAGTGGTAAAAGGGCAGTAAAGAGAAATAAGGTCACTGAATTGGACAAGGAAATAGTAGTGAATGCAACCCATAAGTTAAAAGGCTCAATTATTAGTGTCTGGTGAACAGTTTTGCTCTCAACAGCACGAAGACATCATACAAAGTATTGCTTACTAAATATGAAGCTAACCCCCTAACGACAGGACACTAATGCTGCTCCTTCTAATGACATAACATTTTACCCAAATATATTTAAGGGAATTATCAAGCTTTGGGAGTTGGGAGGGCCTTTGGAGAGCATGTGGTCTCCCACCCTCCTGTTTACAAATGACGGAATTAATCTCTGACAGGTTAAGTCCCAAGTTAGCCAGGCACAGACAAGAACCCAGGTCTCCTGACTCCTCCTCTGTACTGGTTCCCCCCATAAAACACTATTTGTTAAGTTCATTTAATGACTAAGTATGTTTGTGTAGGTTTTCCCTGAAGGTTAGGTTTTTGAGGTTACAACCATAGTCTTGTGCATTTCCCCTTTTGCTGTTCAATCACACATAATTTCCCAAGGTCAGCACATCTGGGAAGTCTTCATGACTAAAATATGGTCTTACAGTTCTAGTGATTTAAACATTCAGATAATTACTACCCTGTGCCTCTCTCCATTTCAATTTCACTACCTTTCCTGAAACTTCAAATCTTCCTTAAAATTAACAGTCATTGCATTAAGTATTAATTCTCCATCATTTGTTTAAAGTGGATTATGAAAACAATGTCTTATAAAAAAAAGCTTTTTAATGTTTGCCACTAATTATAAAACTCCATCTACAAAATTATGTTAATTTGTGAATTAATGAGCTTATAGTCATATGCAAGGTTCAAGTAAACAAATCTGTCAGCCTGAAGTTAAGCTATGCTTCCCCTGCCTTAGGCCAGGTGGGGAACAACCAGCCGGGGGCCACGTAAGGCTCTCGAAATCATTTGGTCTGGCCCTGCCAACGCAACCGACAGTGGGACTCGAAATTCGATAAATGTAGGAGTTTTATGCACAGCAACATAAATTTATATTACGTGAAAGATGTTGGAAATATCCAAATGGCCCTCGGCAGAAAAAAGGTTCCCACCCCTGCCTTATGCAAACATTTACTCTCACAAAGGTTCAAAGATAAAACTTGTTGACATTATGGATCTTCCTCAGGTAAAAATGGAGCATTTAAATTGAGTACATACCATTTTCACATTTAAATAATGAAAAGAGCACTCGTGTAAGATAAATTGCTTCTAAGTGATTTGTCTGGGCGCTTATAGGGTAACATTATTTATAATTTAATAAATTTAAATCACTGGTGAATTCCCAATCAAACTGCTAGCTTGAAGAGTCATTATAATCACAGCACTGTGCAGCCCTTAAGACATTCAACTGGTACCATAAACACAATGTCAGCTTGTTGCAGAGAGAATATTACACATATTTAGGTCACTGCACCAGCTTACTAGACAGGAATTAGGTTGTCAAAGGCCAATTCACCCCTTAAAACAAAAACAAACTCTTTCAAAAGTAACAATAACAATCAAAAACCTCACAAAATAAAATACATGGGTATAAGGACCAATCTAAAGATAGAATAAACTGGTAATAAGCAATGCATAAATGTATGTCTGCAATGACTCCTTATAGTGAATTCCTAGCTGAACTTTTCTTCTTCAGCTCTGGAGGATGCTTACGTTTTGAACAAGTCTTTGACAAAATTAAGGACATACTTGAATGATAGACAAAGCTGTACAACTCCAACTCAGGAGTTACATCCATATAACTCAAGAGCTAGTAACACTCTTCTTTTTTTTAATATATTTTTTATTGATTTTTTTACAGAGAGGAAGGGAGAGGGATAGTTAGAAACATCCATGAGAGAGAAACATCAATCAGCTGCCTCCTGCACACCTCCTATTGGGGATGTGCCTGCAACCAAGGTACATGCCCTTGACCAGAATCGAACCTGGGACCTTTCAGTCCACAGACAGGCCAACGCTCTATGCACTGAGCCAAATGGGTCAGGGCTAGTCACACTCTTCTGTCTCTAAACTCCCCTTCTGTGTTTGCATGCAGGCTCCACTCTCTACCCCTTGGGGGTTCAGTTCTGTACCAGCATGCCCCACAGAGCCTCAGAAATTTGTAAAAAAAAATCTTGAGTGGAAAGAATCTCAAAGGATATCCATTTCAATCTCCTAGGACTCTAATCTAAGGATTCCTAAGTAAACAGTCTCTGGCTTTTAAGTTTTAAGCAAGGTTCCTTTCTCTTTGAGGTCTTTGAGAATCTGATAAGATGTATGAGTTCAGAATCACATACCCAAACACAAAAATGCACTACATTTTGACTAAAATGTTATAGGGCATGCAGGTCCCTTGTTAAAGTATCTCCTCTTCTGATTATGAATTTCTCCATTACCGTGTTTGGTTATTGGAACTCTGAAATTATTATTTTTTTTTAACCTTTTGCACTCGCTTGCTTTTTTCTCGAGCTGCTACCGATGCTAACCGTGTCGAGTCACACTCGACATCCGAGTGCAAAAGGTTAATCCTCACCTGAGGATATTTTTCCACTGATTTTTAGAGAGAGTGGAAGAGAGAGGGAGAGACAGAGAGAAACACATCGATTGGTAGCCTCCTGCACACCACCCCCTCCACCCCCGGCCGGGGAAGAGCCTGCAACCGAGGTACATGCCCTTGACCAGAATCGGCCAGGACCCTTGGGTCCGTAGACCGACACTCTATCCACTGATCCAAACCGGCTAGGGCATGAAATTCTATTTAATTTTAAAAAGTAAATCATCCTATATAATAAAAGGCTAATAAGCAAATTGTACCCATGGGCAGGAGTTCCACCAACCGGGAGTTAGACCACCAGGGGGTGGCACAGAACATGGCAGGCATCAGCTTGGCGCTGGCCCCAATCACCCTCCCAATCGCCCTCCCAGTCACCCCACAGATCAGCCTTGATCACCAGCCAGGCCTAGGGACTCTCCGTGCACGAATTTCGTGCGCCGGGCCTCTTGTCTAAAATAAAACAACCTAAACACAGAATTTGCGTTAAGGCAAATGAGGCTTTGCTTGCTGCCCCAGGCTGGATGACAGTTTTAATTTACTTGGGACTTTCTGTGTGACTCCTGTAATATACTGTTGGGAAGAGATAAGACATTATTAAAACAAACAAAAGCAGGAACAAAAAGACAACCATAAAAATGAAATTAAGAAATATTGTTTAAAATGTATATTAAAGAAAGCATTCTTACAATATTACCAGTTCCCCATAAACAAACTAATAGAGTTCAAAAGAGACATTAGTTTTTAATTTTCCTCTTTCTCCTCGTGGATGATGGAGAACAAGCAGGAATAGTCTAACAACCTGGCAAGGCAAATTCATCTTCCCCTCTTCTGTAAGTCCAGGGTAAGTCTATCACCAAAATTTCTAGCTGTATTTTATTCCGAAGATACACAACTACAGTTTGTTACACTATAAATACGGTAATGAAAAACTTTACTTGAGCTTTGTTATTTCTGATTAGGAAGAAGAAAAAAATAAAGGCAACTGAAAACAGATTTAATAATGGGCAACAGATGAGTATCGATGGTGTCTTGTAAGCAGTAAGAATGCTTCAGATTAATATTCATTCTTTCGCCGAAACCGGTTTGGCTCAGTGGATAGAGCGTTGGTCTGCGGACTGAAAGGTCCCAGGTTCGATTCCGGTCAAGGGCATGTACATTGGTTGTGGGCACATCCCCGGTGGGGGGTGTGCAGGAGGCAGCTGGTCGATGTATCTCTCTCATCGATGTTTCTAGCTGTCTATCCCTCTCCCTTTCTCTCTGCGAAAAATCAATAAAATATATTTTTTAAAAAAATTCATTCTTTTCTGCTCTGAAGAGTTCTACTCAAGTAGCTCTACTGCAGAGAAACAGCTGAAATCTGAAAGGCATGTGAGAGCTGACAAGAGGAAGAGCAGAAGGAAGCACTTCTGGGTAGGAGGACTGAATAGCTGATGCAAGAAATAGGGAGCCCTGCGGCTTGAAGAACCTAAAAGGCCTACCTACTGAGGAGGCTGGAGAGACAGCCAGAACCTCTAAGGATCCATAGGCCAAACTAGCACCTGCCTCTAAGTGATTTCCCAATTACTGTAGTGCCTGTTTCCTGCTATTCTATTCAATAAAAGCAGGTCACCTGACTTCCAAGAACATAAGCTCTGGTTATCCGAGTTCTAAGAATTTAAGTTCCTCCCAAAGAAACTAATGGCTATTTTTACTTGGGATGGTTTTAGAAAAAAACACACAAACCAACCTGTCAGCATTCTAAGCAGCCTGGTTTTTCTGTCTTGCAGAAAACGTTGCTCACCGTTGGTTAAAACAAAACACAGGAGCTCAATGTATGTAAACGGAATAAAAATTTAAATCGCAAAGGTGTTCTGGTATTTTCACTAGTAGCTTTAAGGTTACCTTCACTGCCTGCAGTGAACTAAAATCCGATGAAATCGAAAACACCGCGCCCTAGTTCTGCCCCCTGCCCTCACACACAAAAAGCTGTCCTTTTGACTTTGTGCCTCGTTCACACATGTTGCCCATGCAGGAGCAGTTCTCTGCAAATCAATAGAAAACTTTTGGGAGGCAAGTTTTACTGAACACACGCATCTCAATGCCAGTGCGTGTCCATCCGATTAAACTGGCCCCATGGGCTCGCACCAGGAAAACCGCAAGAACCGGGGAAAGATAAAAAGCACTTCGCAGTCTAAATACAGGTCCTCTGGGAGATAATGCAGAGGAACAGCGGGGAGGAGGAACGAAAGGTGGCTACAGAGTCAAGGAGAAGTCCAAGTTAAGTCTATCACCAACATTTCCAGCTGTATTCTCTTCGGAACATACACAACTAGAGTTTGTTACACTACAAACAAGGCAATGAAAGACTTTACTTGAGCTTTGCTATTTCTGATTAGGAAGAACAAAAATAAAGGCAACTGAAAATAGATTTAATGGGCAACAGATGGCTATCGCTGACGTCTTTTAAGCAGTAAGAGTGCTTCCGATTAATATGAATTCTTTCCTGGACCCGCCTCACTCGCTCAGCGGCCCTCCGTCGCCGTCGGGGACCCACCTGGGGACCAGGGGCCGCCCAGCGGGAGGGGTGGCGGCCGCAGGAACCGGGGTGTGGAAACGCCGCTTCCTGAACCACCGGGTTGAGGAGAGGCGGCTGGGCGGCCTCCCCAGCCCACAGGCCGAGGGCCCAGGACCGGAGCCCCTCCCCGCCCGCCTCGCCCACCCCGGCCGGGACTTACCAGCTGCAAGCCCTTGAGCACGCGCCGGGGCAGGGGGAGCCGGCCCAGGTAGCAGTAGGCGGCGAGGCCGCTCCGGGCGCCCCGGGCCGGGCCCGGGTCCTCCTCGGTCGTGGGGCGGTACACGGCTCCGTTCTCCATCGCCCAGGCCGGGGAACACAGCGACCACGGCGGTGGCGGTGCGGACTTCACCGACTCCAGGCGTCCCCGGGCGGAGCCGTCACTTCCTGGGCCTCCGCCTGGACATCCGGCGGGCTCCGCCCCGGCCCCGCCCCTTTCCCTGGCCCCGCCCCCTGTCGCCGATAGGCCTTTCCCACCTCGTCACGCGCCCCGTAAAGCTCTGGGGATCCCCGGCTGGGTGGCTCATCTGAGAGCATGGGCTCCACAGGCCAAGGTTGTGGGTTTGATCCCCAGCCTGGCAAGTACAAGAATCAAACAATGAATGCATAAATAAGAGGAACAACAAATCAATGTTTCTCTCTCTCTCAAAACTCAAATTAAAAAATACAAATAAACAAAAGATCGGGGGAGAGAAAAAAAAAGATCTTGGGAGAGGCTTTCACAGGAATAGCAGGTACACAGGTCCTGAGAACGAAATGAGCTTGGCTCATTCTGAAACCAAAGACTAAGCCAGGGAGAAGGGAGAGGAGATGAAATTGGAGATGTGGGCAAAGGCCAGATAATGTAGGGGCCTATAGGGGACCCTAAAGGGCAAGTGAAGAAATTGAATTTGATTTTAAGTGAAATGGGTTGTCTGGAAGGACTTTGAGGCATGTTACCTTCTGCATCTCTTAATTTCTTTTAGGTTTATTCATCAACATCATTTAGTTTAGTTTTTCTTGTTCAGCTGCTGCAATCACTTTAATTTTCTGTGAATTTATGGAAACTCATCAAGGAATGTAATTATATTTTAGCACCTGAAACTGATTAAATTACATGAGAGGCACAGATATTTTCTCCATGCCAGTATAATGTAGGTACTATCATTGCTTCCATTTCACAGATGAAAAAGTGAGGCCAAAAGTCTGAGGATCATATCTCAGATCAAACATCCAGGGGCAGTGGGAATGAAAGACTAGGTGCTTGGAATCTTGCGGTTGACAATTAAGCCAGCAAACCTCAACTTCTAATCCATCCTTCCATTAGAGACTCAAAATCCATGTTAGAGGGGAGGGGTAACTGCTGCCACCTGCCTCCACATTTATCTTCTCTCCCAAACCTCCCTTTTTTCTTCCAGAAACAAAACAAAAGCTCTCATTCAAATGAATAGAGACAAGTAGACATTACTTTGCAGGGGTTGTCTACAGCTGCCAAAACTATCCTTCTGTCTTTGATTAAATGCATTCTGAATGTGCTGTGAGGCCAAGCAGTCACTGATTTTGTCCAATAAAATGAGGCCACTGTGTTTTCACCAAGGCTACAAGGATTCACTGTCCTGTTGTTCAAGTCACCACCATGCCAAATGAGACACTATTGACATCTGAAATTTACCCAAAAAAAGTCAGATGAGCCCTAACTGGTTTGGCTCAGTGGATAGAGTGTCAGCCTGCGGACTGAAAGGTCCCAGGTCCGATTCTGGTCAAGGGCATGTACCTTGGTTGCTGGCACATCCCCAGTGGGAGGTGTGCAGGAGGCAGCTGATCAATGTTTTTCTCTTATCGATGTTTTTGGCTCTCTATCCCTCTCCCTTCCTCTCTGTAAAAAACCAATAAAATATATATTTTTTAAATCAGATGGGTTGATGAATAGAGAGATAGATAAAAGGATAGACTTGTGGTAAAGCAATAGTTTTTCTGAGTGTTTGAACATTGTCAAAATAAAACATGGAGTGAAAGTTATAAAGAAAAGGGACACTTTGAGTCAGGAGAGAAGATAATCAAAGTCTCTCAACCCTCTTGGTTTAAGGTACACTTGGGCAATTCTTATAGGGGTCTCTGCTTTTGTTTGAATTTAGGAGAGGGAAAACATTTACAAACTTCAGGGTGTATAAGCATCATCTGGGAGTTTAACTAAAAAAAAGATTCTTAGAAATCCAGCTCCAGCCTGGCCGTTGTGGTTCAGGGGTTGAGCGTTGACCTATGAACCAGGAGGTCACGGTTGGATTCCCGGTCAGGGCACATGCCCAGGTTGCAGACTCATTCCCCAGTGTGAGGTGCAGAGGAAGCAGCCAATTCCTTACTCTCTCATCATTGATGTTTCTCTCTCCCCCCCCCCTTCCTCTCTGAAATCGATAAAAATATATTTTAAAAAAAATAGAAAGAAACGCAGTTCCAAAGGGTCTGAATTTGGGTAGGGCTTGAAACTCTTTTGTAACAAAGTCTCCAGATGATATTCGTGAGAAATCCATTCATATGAAGGAACACTATATATTTTTTAAAATATATTTTATTGATTTTTTACAGAGAGGAAGAGAGAGGGATAGAGAGCTAGAAACATCGATGAGAGAGAAACATCGATCAGCTGCCTCCTGCACACCCCCCACTGGGGATGTGCCCGCAACCAAGGTACATGCCCTTGACGGGAATCGAACCTGGGACCCTTCAGTCCGCAGGCCGACGCTCTATCCACTGAGCCAAACCGGTTTCGGCGGAACACTATATTTTAATGTGATCGGAATGAAAGCCAGTAGGTAGGAGACAGCAGATGTACCATAACTTCCTTTGCCTTGATTGATTTGGGGTACTCAAAATTTAGACGCTAATGTCCCTCCCAGTTAAAAAAAAAAAAGTATGCATCACTTATTTTTTTTAATGAAATAAAAGGCCAAATAAAGACTGTAGGGCTTCATGAACAAAACACTTGTATCAAGGAGCCCTTTTGATGGATGTGTCCACACAGAAAACTGTCATCTTCACTAATGAATAAACAACACTGAATAATTAAACGCTGGGACTTGCCACAGTGAAATGAGAAACCTTGTTTATGGAGAAAAGATACATCAAATAGAAGAAAGATTCACTTAAGTTTTGAAGAACATTCATTTTTCTCTTTTAATATTAAATAACTAATATTGTTAAATGTGAGAAAGAAAAGTCACAAAAAACTTAGGAAAATATATTATGATGAGATTTTATACATTCAAAAAATAATTTGGTACTTTTTCAATTGAGATTTTAATTTTTCAATGGCTCCTACTCAAAAATTTCACTGACTCTTAGCAATATTAGCACAGATAGGTAACAATGTGGATACAAAGTTGGGTCCTAAAGACTGTCGTACAATGAGACCATAGAAACTTCCCTAAAGGACTATGTCTCAAAATAGAAAGTGATGTGTACCATAAGAGAGATACAAACTAAATGTGTTTGTATCTCAACAGAAAGAAATGACTTAGCATAAGAGGATCAGCATTAGGGGGGCGGGGAGATCTTCAAACTGGGAGTTAAGGAATGGTTTGGACATGCAGAAACAGGAAGGGGTATTACAGGCAGAGGGGCAACATGAAGGAAGGTAATGCAAGTGCATATAGGCACAGATTATGGAGATTATTGTTAAGCACAAGAAGGGAAGATACGCTTAGGGTCAAACTTTGGAAGGCTTTCCTTTGCAGCTGAACAGGTTTTGTGTAGGTGAAATGGCCCGAGATCTTCCTTGGGGATATTTTCCAGCAGACTTGTGTAGACTGGATTGATTACAAAGATCCAGGTAGGGTTGTAAAAATTCAGGAAAGTGGGCATAGGGGTTTAAATTTAGGCTTTAGTCATGGAAACAGAGGGGATGGTTCCAAGAAAAGCTGTGGGTGATTAAATCAGTGAGATTGGACTAGTTTGTTTGATCATCTGAATCACATGGCAGGCCTGTGAAACCATAGATTTCTGGACCTCACCCCCCGAGTTTCTGACTCAATAGATCTCTGATGGAACCTGAAAAATTGCATTTCTAACAAGTTCCCAAGTGCTGCTGGGTTTAGGACCACATTTTGAGAACCACTGCTCTGGTATGACATAGGACATCGAAATACCACTCAGTAATCCTTCACCTTAACCCCAGGTTTGAACCATTTGTCTTAATAAAGGGAAGATGGAGAACTAAGATTAGGACTCACTGAGGGTGCAGTGACAGAGGGCTTCAAGGGGAGTCCTTGGTAAATAATTTCAAATATCACCAGGAGCATTGGAGGAGATGAAGCATGTGGGCCATACAAACGTGAAAGGGATGACCTTCAGAAAGAAGAGGATTTAGGCTAGAACTTTGTGGGTATGGGAGAGAAGTGAAGAGGGGACAGAGAAATAAGTGTGTTTAGAGGCCTGGAGAAGCAGCACACAAGGTAGTAGGCTTTTCAGTAGTCCAACTACACTCATAGATTTAGAGTAGATAGCTGAGTATTGGGGGGGGGGGGTTCCCCATGGAATCTCACAGATCGATCTGATCACGAATTCCTAACTGGACATGTCATGGTGGGTAGTCATGCCACAGGCATATAACTTTTTAGTAAACCGTGCCCATTGTTTCTGTGCACCTGGGTTAACACATCTTTGAAATAACCACCCTCAAGAGAGCGTATCATCTTAACTAACCTGTAATCCAATCCCCACCTTACTTCCTCCCACTCTCATGTAATCTTCGTTGTCCCCTCAATTTCAAATGCATAACAGAAGCTGCAAAATTGTTATTCTCCAGAGCATTTGAGATCTTGCTTGAAACTCTTTTGTAACAAGCTTATCCTCAAAACTTATCCTATTTGGCCCAAATAAGCTCATTTTCTCTACACTGGTTTGGATGTTTTTTTGTTTGTTGGTTTTTTTTAAGATTTTTTAAATTGATTTTTGAGAGAGAGAGAGAGAGAAGAGGGAGAGAAACATCGATGGGCTGCCTCTTACAGGCCCCCTTATGTGGGTAGGGGGGAATTAAGCCCAAAACCTGTGCATGTGCCCTGACCAGGAATCGAACGAGCAATCTTTCAAGTGCATGGGACTACACCAAACCAACTGACAACCAACTGAGCCACACCAGCCAGGGCAGGTTTGGACCTTTTTTACATCGACAGTGTGCCTTGCCTCAATAATTTACTCATGGGACTAGTATTTAAATACTGGTATTAAAATTACCTGTATGTAAATTAAAATTCCTTCCCTGGTGGCTATAAACACATTTTTGTAACACTTTACAGTTTAGAGAGCACCCCACATCCTCCATCTCATTTATGCTCACAGAGCTGAAGGAGAACACAGGATGTGTGATGTAAGGCCAAAAAAAAAGTCTTGTTTTCTTTGTCAACATTTCCAAACAACTCAGAATGGACAGGGGTGCCAGGGAAACAAAGAGAAGTTGGGGTCAGATTTTTTCCAGGGTTAGTTTACCAAAGCTCCTCTCCTAACTAAATTAGCCTTGAGCATAAGCAAACAAAATCATCAATCTCATTTCATTTATACCACCAGAGGGCCACATGGCAAAAGAATGTTCATAATGCCTTTTGTCCTAGGGTTTCTGCACTCGGTTCTCGTTCATTCCTAAGTGGCATTTGGAAGTAGGGAAAGACTATGGGTCACTTAGTCTCCTTGCTTCTATAATGTTAGTTGTCCTTTAGTCCAAACAGTCTCATTATGTGTGAGCGATGTAATAATAAAGGTGGGATCTTCTGATTTCTTGGGGAAGTGAGGGTGGGGCCGAGTTTGGTATCTGGATGACAGGGAATCCTGTCACCAGGCAACCCTAACACAGAGCTTTGTCATTTCTATATATAGAAAACAGTCTTCAATTTTTCCTCAGTTGATTAAATATTATTTTTTGAAATGTGAAACATTGATAAAGGTTCCAGAAGTGAAAAAACATACAAAGAGGTACACACACAAAAAAACTTAACTTACCTACGGCTTTGGACAGTGGTTGGCTGGTTGGTGAGTGAGCGTTTTCACGAGGCACACGGGGAACAACTGGGGTGCCAGTAATGCTGTTTTTCTTGATCATGGTGTTGGTTATATGTGATCACTGTATGGTATTTCACGCTATACTCCTGTAACTTCTACTTCTCTGTAATGTATACTTCAATAAAAAGTGCTTTAAAAAAAGCTTAAAAACAATTTCCTTGCAAAATTGGGACATAGGTTTTTGGCTTACATATGGTAAACACAAGGTTTTAGATCAGTTAAAACGGAATCTCATATAAAGGGAACAATTACTTATTTCAAGTAACAACTCAATTATTAATTTCAAGGATTTTCTAATACAACTCCAATGTCATACAGAAAAAATGAGTTGTTCTAAACAAGCAAACATAGCAGCCATAGCAAAGCAGAGCTCGATATACAGACTACAATTTTCTTTCCTTCATCAGTTTCACTTACTTTATCAAGTACTGGTTTAGAAAAATTGGTCTTTACAACACCATGATATACAACACTTTCTGGACTAAAAATTTTATCAATGGCATTTTTCATCTCATGTTTATCAAGCATATGTTTTTCCATGCCCTGAACAAATTAAATTTTTTCCACATTGAAACAAATTATTACCCTCATATATTTTTAGCATTTATACTCAACTATTAGGAGCCAAATACTATTATAAAACTAAACAGACTTTAAGGTTCTAATGAAAGTATTATGTGAACTGGTATCCTTCAACATTTTGCTGGAAAAAAAAATCTTTGGAATATGTATTTTAAAGTAATAACAAAGCCCAATTTAAAGTATAGTAAGCATGCCGAAACCGGTTTGGCTCAGTGGATAGAGCATCAGTCTGCGGACTGAAAGGTCCCAGGTTCGATTCTGGTCAAGGGCATGTACACTGGTTGCAGGCACATCCCCTGGTAGGGGGTGTGCAGGAGGCAGCTGGTCGATGTTTCTCTCTCATCGATGTTAATAGCTCTCTATCCCTCTCCCTTCCTCTCTGTAAAAAATCAATAAAATATATTTTTTAAAAAATAAATCAATAAAGTATAGTAACCACATTTTCCAATTATCTGAAATGACTCAAAGGTCAAATGTATAAGTGTTCTTTAGGTGAACTTCAATTAAGATGAAATTGTTCTTATGAAGGTTCTAAAACAAGCACTGAAAACTAAATATTGAAAAAGTAGAACTACTAACAGGTGTTCTCACCTCTACGAGAGTAGCTATGTGTCAGTACATTTGACAAGCTTTTAAAAACAGCCTCTGTGCATTAATTAATGATAAAAGGCTGTATTTTTATCTACTAGGAATGCTGACACAGGATTCTGCAGTTCAAGACATGTGGGGCAGATTTGTTGATCAAGGTAAACTCCCAATTTAAGCAAACTTACCAGGATACTGAATCTCATGTACTCAGTCTCTTAGAAACAGGTAGAAAAATCAGAATGCTTAAAAATCCTAATTAGTCAAACACTTTAAAAAAACAAATTTAAATATAAGAGAATGCAACAAGTTATTTGAACCTGAATGCAGAGAATAAATACTTTATTAACTGATTACAATTGAAAGTCACAAACAAAAAAGGGGTGTATTAAGGCAGAGCCATATATATATATATACATATATATATGACATACATATATATGACATATATATATAGACAAATCCAAAGACTGTTACCGCTTTACATTAATAACCTCTGCATTTTTCTTTTACACATTTAGGCAGTGTGCTTTCTTTTCTCAAAGAAACGAATCTTGACCAATATTTTAAATTGTATTTTGATAACAACTTTCAGGATCATTGATTTAGACAATGACTAGTGTATCAAATGCTATCTGATAGTTTTCTCAGCATATTCCATTTGTGGTGGTATATTTATGTTGGTGTGTAAAATTTGATAATCACCTTTTTTCCCAGTAAAGCTAACACATAATTTTAAAAAATGATTTTGAATAGTCTTAACTAAAATAAGCTTGGACTTCCAAGTCAGTCAAATGCCCAAAGCATATTGTTTTCTGCCCTTCCCTAAACCTTCCTGTATGTTTTAAGTAGCCTTTAGAATAGGATCACATGGTTGAATTTCAAATCTATAAATTTTGAGGTTTTTAAAATCCAAACTTACTTCCTTATGCAAAGTGGCAATGTAAATAGCAATCCTACATAGTGAAGAATAATTTTTCTTCTGTATAGCTTCCTTTCATAAAAATGGGCAACCACCAAAAAAAAAAAAAAAAGTAAGTTTAGTCCATCTGACAAAGCACTGTAGCTCCCTAATTCCACTCTTGAAGGAAAAGGCAGAGGCAAGTTTACATTATCCCAGAAAACTGAATAAATGGCTTTATTTGGTATCTTCAAGAAGCTTCTCCTTCCGTAGGAGATGTTGGTGATGTAGGAGAAACTGTGACTGGTTTTCGTGTAATTCTGTCCAGTTCCGCATGAACATCTGATAGGACAGGCTTTTGGCCTACGTTGAAGAAAAAGAAATGAGATTTAGATATAACTAATAGTATCTTTTATAGCAATGTCTCTTCATTAAAGAAACTGCCAATGGTTTCATTAATTTTATGTAGCATACTAAAGTAAAAAAATATATAAACGAAGCCACTTTAAAATGGAGTCAGAGCTTCGGTCCCAGAGGATATCTCCAACCTTGGGAATGTTAAAATAGGGCAAAATAATCTTTGACTGGGCCTAAAGCAGCACTGTATCCCAAACAACTGTGTGCAAAGACAACAAGAAATCAGACTGTTATAGCTACAGGACTGAAAATTAAAAACATTCTTTAGAATTAGCATCACTATGTTAGCTTATCTGTATTTATAGAATTGCCTTCTTCTAGAAGCTGACATAATTGAGTAGTTGATGGAATTGTTCCCCTTACCTTTCTCATAAATATTCCTGATTTCCCCTGGCCTTTGTCTCCTAAAACTATTTAGGTTTCTGAGTGAATCAGTGCTTCCTGACTAGCTATTCTTTTGGATCTCAAATAAATGCTATTGTCTCTCATTTGGTCTTTTATTTTTAGGTTAACATTAAGTGGCATAAACATCCTAATTTAAAAATAAATTCTCTCATTTTAAATTGTGGAGTCTGAATGGAAGTAAAAAGTATCACCTATCAGTTAATCTCATAAAGATATTTTCAAAAAAGGCATAGGACAATAAGAAAAGTAAAATAAAAAATAAAATTTTGAAATCTAGAAAGAAGACCGATTAGCGGTAACTAAATTAGCAGTACTGAGAAACTTAATCTTTTACATTGTCCATAAGAAAAGCCAAAGAGTAATTCAATTTATACCCAGAAACCTGTAAAAGGTTCAATAATATGATAGTTGCAGGCATTTGTGACAAGGTTGGCAAGAAGGTGGGATTAAAAAAGGAGAATGGGTTTAAAAGTCTGTTTAGCCGAAACCGGTTTGGCTCAGTGGATGGAGCGTCGGCCTGCGGACTGAAGGGTCCCAGGTTTCGATTCCGGTCAAGGGCATGTACCTTGGTTGCGGGCACATCCCCAGTAGGGGGTGTGCAGGAGGCAGCTGATCGATGTTTCTGTATCATCGATGTTTCTAACTCTCTATCCCTCTCTCTTCCTCTCTGTAAAAAATCAATAAAATATATTTTTAAAAAAAGTCTGTTTAAAGAGCAACAAGATAAAAAGAAACTAAACTTCATCAAAATCAAAAACTTTTGTGCTACAAAGGACACTATCAAGAAAGTAAAAGGACAACCAATTCAGTGGGGGGAACATTGGCACATCCTTTATCTGATAAGGGTCTAGTACACAGATGCTTAAGAACACTTAAACTTCAACAGTAAAATGAATGACACACAACCCCATTTAAAAATGGGCAAAGGATTTAAACAGAAATTTATCCAAAGAAGGTATACAAATGGTCGGAAACACATGAAAAGATTCTCAACATCATTAGCCATCAGGGAAATGCAAATCAAAATCACAATGAGACAGGACTTCACACACACTGGCATCTTCACAAACACTGGGACTATTCTAATAAAAAAGATGGACAATAACAAATGTTGAAGAGAATGTGTAGAAATTGGGACCCTCATACCTTGCTTTGGGGAATGTACATTCATAGCAGTATTATTCATAATAGCCCCAAAGTGGAAACAATATAAATGTCCATCAACTGATGAATGGATAAAGTGTGGCATATCCATAAAATGGAATTTTATTCAGCAGTAAAAAAGAAATAAAATATTGAAATATCGAAACATAAAAGGACCTTGAAAACATTGTTAAAGAAGCCATACTCATATGAAATCTCCTGATCAGCAAGTCCACAGAAACAGAATCAGATTAGTGTTACCTAGGACTAGGGGCTCCAGAGGAGGGAAGGAGTAACTGCTAATAGGTTGGAGGTTTCTTTCTGGGGAGATGAAAATATTCTAAAATTAGATTATAGTGATGGTTTGCATAATCTGTAATTATATTAACACTATTGAACTGTATACTTTAAATGAGTGAACTTCACTTCACAGTATGTAAATTATACCTCCATAAAGCTGTTTTATTAAAAAAAAAAAAAGCTCCAGTAACTATACCTGACTTTTTGGCAGATGGTGGTAAACCACTGCTTCCACCTCCAGCCCCAGCCCCAGGGCTGCCACCACCAACACTGGGGCTTCCCGGAGAACCAGTCTTTTTACTCAGCAAACTATTGAAGAAATTTGCCAGGACACCTTCACTTGTAGCTCCAGCTATAGAACAAAAAACAGAAACTTTCAATCAAAACATCAGGTTTTTCTACAAATTATTATTTTAGTAATCACACACAGAAAATGAATAATAGACTTGAAATTTAAGAGCTGTATGTTCCAAATTCAAGTCTACTATGATCTTAGAGGCTGGGTAACTTCTCTAATCTACTCATATAGAACAAAATATTAGAATGTTATTTTTAAAAGACCAAAGGCATATTAAACAGATATTAGTTGCTATATATCTCTGCTTTGAAAGGAGTTCTTAAAAAATATAATGTTGAAAAATATCTGCCTCAAGTATTGTAAAAAAAATCTAATACCCCTATATGATTATGCATATAGCTTTTCATGTTAATTGCAGGTAAACTATTATTATAAAAATATGAATTTCTTCAATGACCTACCATAGGAAAATGATTAAATAAACACAAAGCTATCATAAAGCTTCCATCATAGAAATAACATATTAAGAATATACTGTAAAATGGTTTTCAGTCTGATTAACTATGAGATTATATCTATAGAGACAAAGATTAGAAGCTATTGCACAAAAACTGCTATGGTAAAAGGGGATTTTCTATGTAGATTTCTTTCTACTGAAAACGTATTGTTGTTTTCTCCAATAAAAAGAAGAAATGTACCTTTCATGTTCGGATCAATTTTTTTTGACCCAGCCGGGATGGGTGACACACTGGCAACATTGGATGACACTGATCTGTTTGGTGTTCGAGGGGAGCCTCCTGGGACTCTTGGTGAAGCATCCTATGTAATAGGAAAGCCATAATTATAAAAACTGGAAACTTTCAACTTCACAAAAGTTCTTATTATAAACTAGAGTCCCAATGCACCAAATTTGTGCAAGGGCCTTGGCCCTGGCCCCCGCCCACCATCTCTGCTGCCTCGGCCGGGGGCCTCTCCCACGGCCCCAGCCTGCTACAGCTTTGTCTGGAAGGAAGGACATCCAGAAGGACGTCTGGTCTAATTAGCATATTATGCTATTATTATTATAGAAGAAATTACTGTATCCCATCTGTTCTTTTACACTGCAAACCACTGACAAAACTATTTAGCAATCATGTACTCTGTTAAGGACAGAAAAAAAGGCCTTTTTCTTTGCTGTGGCCTTCCAATTTATGAAAAGCACCTGGTAATTAAATCCCAGTATTTTTAGCTCCTTTGATTCAAACAGCCCCTCTGTTCAAACTGCAAGACAAGCTACTCTCAAGGCTATATTCTTGCCTTCCCCCTCCTCCCTGCTGTTTTTACAACTCAGGGATAATTCACACCAAGGAGTTTCTAGTTAGTAGACAGTTCCCTCGCCTCTTCCCCTTCAAACAAGCCTCTTTTGAACTTTTCATAACTTTTCCTCTAAGCATGCTTTACAACAGTAGCTCCCAATGTGGGGCACATGCTCTACAAGGGGACAATTTGATTGTTAAGGGGGCAATTTGAGAATGAATTATTAACAGTGAATTTTTTGCATTTCTTATGGTTCTAGGAGCCTCATATACAGTGTGTGTGTGTGTGTGTGTGTGTGTGTGCATGTGTGTGTGACATATTTAGTGACATATTTATGCATTTATAGTGACATATTTATGTCATATATAGTGACATATTTATGCATTTCAGTTATCTATGTTTTAAAACTTTATTTGCTATTTTTTCATATCACTTCATATTATTATTTTTTAACAATTTCTTAGTGATTTCTTCCTCAGTACTTCAACTGTCCTTTCATTCTTTTATTTTTCTCTTTCATGGGTGCCATGTTCTTTGGAAGCTTGTTTAGACCAAGTTAATGGCCTTTTAGGCTTCCTCCACGTGAGCAAGAGTTCACTTTTTGAATAAGAAGAATTATATGTCACAGGGCGGGCATCAGGAGTTTAGAGATGCTTAGGTGGGGCATGGCCAAAAAAAAGGTTGAGAACCACCATTTTATGGGATTAAGAAAAATACTAATAAGACACCTCCCTAGGGCATCTGTCCCCATCGCCTGAAAAACAAACTATATTTTCAAGACAACCTCCTTGATGTGTGCTCAACTTCAACCCCAAATCCTCCTCCCTTTCTTGTCACCTAGCAACAGCAGCCATTACTCTTTAAAATGGCAAGGTGCTTTTTATTTCTTGCCCTGTATTGATTAGCAGTGCACCAGGCCTTTCCCTTCTGGGAAAGTGAAATAAACTTCCTTTCTGCATCTCTTCTTTTGGTTGTAAATTCATTCATTGGCCAAACCCTAACATCTTCATTATTAGAAAATACCAAAGACCCTTCACATTTTAGAATACTAATTTTCCCTTCAATGAAAAAAGGAAACGTATTGAGTAATGAAGGGTGGTTACTGGCATAAGTTTGAGAGTCAGATCTGGGTTCCAATGTGGACTTACACCCTACCAGCTGCATAATCTTAGGGAAGCCAATGTCCTTCAAAGTTTCCATTTCCCCCAGTACAAAATGGGGCTAATAGTAGTTTCTGCCTCATAGGGCTGTTGTGAGGATTTATAAAATAACACACATAAATGGTTCAAAACTGATGCATGACAAACACTGCAAAATAGATCTTTACCATTTAAGTCATCTAAAAGGGAGTAAAATTTATCTTTAAAAAAATCTCACAAATTCCAGAAGAATTTTTAATTCAAGTTTATATTAAAACACACCCATATGAGACATGTATATGCTTTAAGAAATAAAGCAGTATGCACTGCATTTTAATAATTTTGTCAAAATCTGTAATACTGACCACAGGCCGCCCAGCTGCAGTTGGTGGTTGCTTTGCTAAAAGGGTCTGAAAAAACACAACAGAATTCTAGGTTAGATATTCATATAACATGTATTGTATTTTCTTCTTCTTCTTTTTTTAATCCTCACCCGAGGATATTTTTTCAATGATTTTAGAGAGAGTGGAAGAGAGAAGGAAAGACAGAGAGAAGCATCGATGTGAGAGAAGTACATCTATTGCTTGCCTCCTCCATGCGTCCTGACCAGGGCCCGGGCCGGGGAGGAGCCTGCAACCCAGGTATGTGCCCTTGACCAGAATCGAACCCGGGATCCTTCGGTCAGCAGGCCAAACTGGCTAGGGCTGTATTGTATTTTTAAATAAACTATATACAATAACAGTTTACCCATAAACCACACTAAGTCTGTTTATGATGTAATTTCATACCTGTAGCTTCATAAGAAATACTTGGTCATCTTCTGCCATAATTTCCTTCTCATGCACAAACTGAAATGAGCAATGAGCAATGCATAAATGAGCAAGTCTAAAACAGTAGAAGCGGGGACATTTGCAACTCATTTTTCCTAATTATACAGCAGACAGAAGAGCCATCACATTTTTATTTCAGGGAAACCAGGAGCAAGTGGCTTTTCATGCACACTTGGTCTGTTTTCCACCAGTTGCCAGAGTGATCCTTTTAAAAGGTTAGATCAGATTACATCACTCCTCTACTCAAACGCCCCCTCCAAGCACTTTCCATCCCTCTAAGAATGAAATCCAAAGTCCTTTCTGCAGCCCCAGTGAGGCCCCAAAAGACCTTAACTCTGCCTTTCATCTCCTACCCCTTGGGCATTCCTGCCTCTGGGCACGTGCACTTCCGGTTCCCTCTGCCTTCACCACTCTCCCCTCTTACCAAGGACATTCCCTAACCATTTCAACCACAGCATGCTCTGGTCCCTGTCTTGTTTCTCCCCTTGCTTCACTTGCATAGCACTTCTGACCACTTGAGAAATGGCCCATGTATTGATTTACTGTTACCTCACACCCTCCTAGTTAGCACCTAGTGCCTAAACATGGCTCGATCAAGACAACTAAAAGCCCAATTTGTTGGTAAAAGAAAAACTGGGGGAAACCATTGCTTTTTGATGTGTGCATTTCTTTAATAGACATCCAAACCAAATACCACATCAACTGATTTTTCATTTGACAGTACTTTTCTTTTTTCTGATTACCCACAAACAGAAGACAGCTGCTGAATGTAAATGGATTCTTAAGACTCTTAATGTATGTTAGATCAAAATTACTTTTTCTTCAAACATACAAATTCAAAATTAGTGAGAAGTACTATATACAACTTTTCAGAAATGTCTGTAATACCTAACTATAGAACACCATGAACTGCTTAACATGAAATTAAGATATATGAAGAAAAAGTACCTTCTGGAACCCAATTTAACAGTCGTAAGAGTGACATGTAATAGTCAAGACTAAATCTGAGCTCTAGGTTAGAAAGTTCACAGCTTCTACCTATTCAAACTGTTTAAGATCCATATACTCACTCATACTAATCTGTGATTTCCATTAAAATATGAACTCTGAACTAATATTTTCTAATACAAATATGCCAAAGGCTAAGGCATGATTCAGTAACTGAATAGCTGCTTTATGTTCTGATAAAACAGATCTTTATTTTGAATGATACATTACCAAACCCAAATTACACCTAGAAACCCCTCTGAAAGGATAAAACACTTTTATCTTTCTACCTTACAATCTTAAAATGATGGACTTCCCCCTCAGTTTAAAAGCATAAGTATTGAGACTATATGTGTATATACTAAAACTGTTACCTTTCGAACAGGTGGTTTAGTTATAATGTCTTCAAAATTATCTTCTGCTTTTAATGTTTGAAAATTTTCGTGTAATATTCCTATTTTCTTATCATTATCCCACCCCGCTGGACTGGAAAGAAACACACATGAGAAATTTTCAAGCATTTATGTAGTCATTCTTTTCATTTAAGCCATGATCAGCTTAAAAGGAACATTTTTATGAAAATAAATTTGTCCAATTATGGAAAACTAATCACCTTTTTAAGTTATAGGGCTCAAGTTATGGTTTACTAAATCACCTCCCAATTTTATTCAGGTAACTTTTTAAAATCATGTCTAAATTATACATTGGGTGCTTTATGTTATATCATAACCATTTAAAGAGTAAGTAGATATACTGATATATACACTCAATAGACAGCAATAACATGGCCTTTCAAAGAGGGCTCAGGCCAGCAGTAAATCTAAAAGACAATGATAAATATGTCAGGGCAGGTTATAAATAAAACAGTCTAGGGACAGATCTCACCTACTCATCATGGAAAGGTCTCTACTCGTCTCACCTCAAAACTGAAAATGATGACTCACCAACAAACTGTAGCAACAATACGTGATAAAATAATATATTTAAGAGCATACTTACATAAATACTGCATCTTTTTCCACCACAACAGCAGGAATCTTATACGGAAATCCATATAGTTTCTGAACAATGTATTTATATACTAAATCTGTATTTTTGTTTTCTTTTACTGACGTGTAAATAAGTGCTGCACCATCTGAATAGAACCATTAAAGAAATTTCTGGACAAATTCCACAAATAGGTCATAAAGTTCTTGTTCTCAGCCTAACATTCGCAGCTACATAACTTATTCATTTCAAAAATAATGTCTAAAGGTATATTATATATAGTCATCGAATATTTCAAAAGTATAAAATATTTAAATGCAGGCTAAAAGGCAAATAAAACATTTTATAATAAGCTATCCTATATAATAAAAGCCTAATATGCAAATTGACCGAATGGCAGAACTACCAGTGGAATGACATGCACTGACCACCAGGGGGCAGATGCTCAATGCAGGAGCTGACCCCAGCCCGCAGGCCCCAGGCCAGCCAAGGCAGGTGCCAGCAGGGGCTCCCCGATTGCCCTGCTGGTTGCGATGCAGAGGGAGGTGACCTGTGGCAGTGGGGCGATCAGGGAACTGCCCCTCCATCACCCTGCTGGTCGCCTCTGCAGAGGGAGGCGACCGGCTGTGGTGGCGGCGAGCAGGCAGCACCAGGCTGGCCAAGGCAGGTGCCAGCAGGGGGCCCCCCCAATCACCCCACAGATTGGCCCTGACGCCAGCCAGACCTAGGGACCTTACCCATGCACGAATTTCATGCATCGAGCCTCTAGTAATAAAATAAAACCAAAAGTCTCATTAAGCCAAAAAAGAAAAGGTAAATTTAGTAATACTGACACTACTACTACCTATATTTAAAGCACATGAAGAGGCAATTGCTTTGTTAAACTTCATGGAGGGGGATTATTTATCAACAATTGTTTTGTTTGCCTTTTCAACAAAAACAGTTTGCACAAGTACCTCTTATGATTTTTACTAGTTCCAGGAATGAGGACTTTGGGGACAAAGCTCCAGAGACCCACAAAAAAGAGAAGATGAACCAACAGGTATTACCAGGAAGCTTTCAGAAATGACCCAAGGTAAAGTAAATTTCATGGCCAAAACTTGAGCTAAGACAATATCACATGATATATTAATTAAAGCTGATCCTAACTTTTACCCAAACAACATGATAAATCAAAAGAGGCCTGTGAAAAAAGGGTCAGTGTGACTACTGACAATGTGGTCAGAGAGGCTATCAGAAATTCTATGACACTGGCCATAGTGTCCTAAAAAGAGACGGTAACTTAAGCCCAAGGAAATGCTGGGAATGGGCTGACTTCTGATGTGAGACATGCATATTTGCTAGGACATGAACCTAAAGGTGGTATTGCTAAATACTACTTAGCATAAATCTTGGTAGAAATAAATATCATAGTCTTAAGTAAAAGCTTAATTGTGTAAATTTTTCATCAATGATCTTTCTCATGTGAACCAATTTATAATTTGAAAGATGTCTACAGCTGAAAAATACGCATTGCAATTAAAATTTTAAAAATAAAGATGATTCTGAACTGTTGCCCTCACTCACTGACACACACACACCTCACTATCTTCAAGTGACTTGTCACATTCTGTATTCTTTTAAAGTCAACTAGCTCTGCTAAAAGGTCTGTAATTATCTCAGTGGACAGTTTACTTCCTGATTACATTTCTGTATGTACATTTTCAAGTAGAGCATTAATACATCTTAAAAGAGGCTGTTCTCAAATTTTGTAATCTTCGAAGATAAAAAGGGCTTTATATACCTACTTCAATTACTTTCACTTTTTGTTCTCTTTTTAAAGACTCTTTATATAGACTAATGCCCTTTCATTCAACCTGACTCAACCATTATGTGACATGAGAAAGGGCCATGGAGAGAACAAAGTACTGAAGGGAAAAGGAAAGGGAAACTACCAGTGCAGAGTGATCTTATTCATTATTCAGCTGGGCTTTCTATTAAGTGGTCCTTAAATTAAATGTCCGTTAATGAAAATGAAAAACTACTGATACTATAAATACGTGTATATTATTTATCATTCCTACCTACTCCTAATATCATTTCTTCACTTTTCAGACCCAAAAGCTTTGCTTGCGGAATGAAACCACAAACTAGCTGGTGCACAACTCTCTCCATTCAGTGCACTCAAACTGTGGTGAAGTTTTTGACAGTAAATTCTCTTAAAAGCATTCACTCCTAACCCTCACTTTATCCTCCTTTTAGTTGTACATGTTATTAATTGGCTCATCTAATCCTTGTAACCCAGACTAGACAAGATTCCTTATGATATGTTTTCTAACCTTGTAACCATCAAAATCACCCAGAAAGCTTTTCAAGAGTGTAGACTCTCTAGCTGACCTTGTAATGTTCCCCATTTAGTAAGTCTTAGATGGCACAGCCAGATTTTGAAACCACTACTTTAGATTATATGTGGAGATAACATACCAAACATATTAAAAACTAGAGGCCTGGTGCATGACATTCATGCACTGGGGGGGAGTCCCTCAGCCTGGCCTGAGGCCTATCGCAGTCCGGGACCCCCAAGGGGTCCTTAGTGCTGCTGCAGAGGTGGAAGAGGCTCCCGCCAGCGCCGCTGCACTCCCCAGCTGTGAGCCCGACTTCTGGCTGAGCGGTGCTCCCCCTGTGGGAGTGCACTGACCACCAGGGGGCAGCTCCTGCGTTGAGCATCTGCCCCCTGGTGGTCAGTGCATGTCATAGTGACCAGTTGTTTCGCCTTTTGGTCGATTTGCATATTAGGGTTTTATTATATAGGATAAGAACACATGAACCTAAATGTTGATCTTGCCCCACCATCCACCCAATAAATGAATACCACTTTACGGGTAGGAGGGGGGACTGGTTTCATTTATTCAGACTCTAAAACAGAATGTGAGTAGTGTAATGGCTAGTTAAAAGATTATTAATTATACTAAGAGTATTGAATTATTCTATTTATAACTGGGAACTGAACTTTAAAAAAGATAATAATACATAACTAGGTTTCATAACAGTTTCATCTCAGCATTTTAGGATATAAACACATTGGTGGTATGAATACAACTTTTTCATCAGAATGATTACAATGCATACTCATTAAAACTTTCCAAATAAGACTAATATTTATTTTTCTTTAGTACTTTAAACACAGCAAATCAAGTTTATATACTTCAATATTTGCTTTTATATCTCAAAATACCAAGATATAAATGATTTGAGAACTAAAATGACATTTCCAGCCAGAGACAGAAGGAACAAAGCTTATGGAATTTCTAAAGTCCCATCAATTTAATTCCTTTCCTTAAAAACAAACAAACAAACAGGTAAGGTACATTAAGGTGCATTGCACTAATCAATGTGTTAAAAGGATACACTGTAAACAAAACTTCCGGATATGTGACTGAATAAAATCAAAATGTTCATCTTTGTAGTCATGTTCTTTCTCCAATACACTAATGGCATCACACTGTTGGGTTAAAATAATTTAAAAAACAATACATTAAATATTCAAGTTTAAATATAATGATTTAAACAGTTCAATTTTGGGTGGGGGAATATCATAAAACTACCACTTTGAACCAAAGGACCTAGAATATCAATTACTCCTATTTGTCTAGAGACATTTAGTTGGAATCTTAAGACTAATAAATAATTTTATTTCTTTAAAAGGCATTAAATTCAAAGTTATACTGAATGTGGCGAAAACACTAAAGAGAAAGTTTTAGTACAGAACAAGACAAGCTTAAAATACTTGCTAACTCGACTATTTATGTCCTATAACAAAGTTTTTAAGATCTAAAATCTACTCTAGTTCTATAAAACACTGTGTTCCCAGGGAGTCTGCATCTCTCACTATTTCCTCTTTGTTCCTCTGTTTATCTGATAACTCTGTTGACCTTCATTTCTCTTCTGGTGCCTTTTCACTCTCACTACAATTTCACCATTAGCAAAAAATGGGGGGATTACAGGCTATTTTTAAAATGTCACCTGTACAATCAATGAAACAAATTCTAAATTCTACTTGCTACAGAAAAATGTTACAGAAAAAAAGGCATGTTCAAATATTTCACCAAAACCTTTCTGAACTGAAGGTATAAAATCTAAAAATAAACACTCAATAATGTTCATTATACCTAATACTAGTGGCCCGGTGCACGAAATTCGTGCACATTAAAAGGGAATTAGAGGAAATATTTTAATATTGCTATTTGCCCTTTCTCTATAATAGAAGTGTCAGAGATGAAAGAAAATTAGTAAAATGTATATGAAAATCTCCCTCCTGTCAGAGTCTGGGGCTTGCCGCAGGACCTAGAGTCAAGTCCCCGCCCACCACCCGCATGCACTTCGAAAATGCAGGAGACCCAGACCCGGCTGGCCCCACCCCCATTGGATGAGACCCAGACCCCTCTGGCCCCACTTCCATCAAGCCCTTCTGGGTGGGGGGGCGCAATCTCAGGTCCCCTGTCAAACCCCATATGGGGGGGAGTGCGGCCTGAGGTCCCTCACCCCAGCCAGGTGCCATGCAGCCTCAGGTCCCTGCTGTTCAGTCGTGACATTATGGCATCTGGGCTAATTGCATATTCCTCTATTATATAGATAGGTTAGTTTGGGGTCAAATTTGCTATGTAAAGAAATCTTTACATGAAATAAGAGGATCTGGACCTAAGAAAGAAGCTCAGTCTCTCTGAATCTCAATTACTAGTTTTTAAGCCCTGTGGAACTACCATTCTTCATCCACCCCGGCATACACATTCTCCCATCCCCCTATACATTTTAAAAGCTCTTACACTGAAGAACACCTGATGGTGCTTTAGATTCTGTGAAATATAGTAGATGATCTCTCTGGCTTGAAAGTTTTATGCATCTATAACATTATTTAATGATTCAGATTCCTTTAAGCTTAACAGTTTTCTCCTTTGGAAATTTATGAAGCAAATTGTTACATAATTGGCAGGAAAATATCTGCCAATAAACAACTCTTTGCCAAACAAAACAAAAACAAACCACACACAAGAGGATTCTAGTGTGACAGTTTAAAAATAGTCTTAAAGAAAAGGTATAAGTAACAATTAACAAAAGCAGGATCATCATCTGAAAAGCAGATAACAGACTTGATTTAAATGCTGCCCTTCCGCAATTGTTATTGATAAATTCTGTAGTGTTTAAAGTAAAATTTAAGCTAGATTAAAATTTTTTTATCATTTTTATCCCTAAGATGAATAAATTCCATACCCTCCTTCAATTATATATGCAAATTTTATGTATTACAAAAAATATTACTAATTTTAGATCTCGAAAGGGTTTATTTGTTCTGTCATTTTCTTAACTATTCCATGACTTACAAAGAAGATAAACTTGATATATAAATCATTTTTAAAGGAAATTTGACTTTATTATAAAGTGTATATAGTGACAAAATGAACAGAATTTTGATTTTAGCAATCCTCTTAGAACCTCTTTATTAAATAAGTAAAAAGCCCCTGATAACTGCATATTAACTTCACATAATGAGTGCTTAAAAGCCTATTTTATTTTAGGTGTTAAAAGTAGATGTTTAAAAGTCTGTTTTTTTTAAGTATATAATCTCATATTAGGATATTAGTATTCCAACATTTAATGTGGAAAATTTATAAAAATTAATAATTAACTTATCATCTTACCTGTGTTTATTTCTTTAAACTGACTGTATAATGAAGTCTAATTGGAATTTGGAAAATGATATTCAATTACAAAGAGAATATCCAAAGTAACATTTTCTTTCAAAGAAACTATGATCAAGATCATAAAACCAACATGTAAATATCACTCAATTATTTTAAACTATTATTTATATTTAAGAAAAATTATCTAGGAAAAAATAATGTGTCAACTCCAAAAGGAGTCTGGGAAACAAAACAGTTGTTCATCCTTGGTTAATATCAGTAACAGAATCTCTAGGAAGCAAACTAACCTTTGTGCAAACTACTAGTACTGGAATGCCCAAGTTGTGTGTAAGTGTATCCGCACCCAGGGGTAAAACCACACTGTCGTCTTTGTCTTCCTGTGACATGGTATTTCTTCTCTGAGGAGAGGCTGGGAAATCTTCTCCTGGCTCTACATATTCTTGAAAGTCTCTAATCACTGAAAATCAAAGTAAATAATTTAATACATAGTTTAGAAATTGCTTTATTTCAGCAGGTAGCTTTTTCTACCATAATCTAAATATATATGTTACTAGAGTTTGTGTAAAAGAACAAAAAGGATTTATGAAAACTATTTCAAGGACAGTACAGAAACACTGATCCCACATTAATTATTAGGAGGCAGAGTACAACACTGAATGTCTCTAAAGAGTGGGATTCAACGCAGGCATAGTTTAGTTTGCCCCAATTACTTTAGGCAAGTCACAATCCAGCTTTGTCTCTCTATCTTCTCTAATTCACAATGAGTACTGAGAGAGGATAAGAGAAAAATATATGTGTGAGGACTGGGGACGACAGGGGGCAGGAAGAATTCCACAATTTAAATGACAATCCTAGATGATTTTCTAAATATTAGCTGCCTTCTCTAAACCCTTTATTCAGATCTTCTCCTTTTTACATAGGTGCAATCTTGGGCCACATTCCCTCTTTAACCCTGGTGAGAATTAATGAGGTATTACCAACACTGATAAAGTTTTACAACTCATTTGCAAGGTTGTCAAAATCTTCACTAAAAACAAGGTGAATGTATCAAGAGCCTAAACAATATATACTTTGACTCAGTAATTATTCTTTGAGGAATTCTCAAAGAAACAACCAGTGATTCCTATATAAGACTGGGATTCCCATGTAAGACTGCTTCTCATGTTTAAAAGCAAAACAAATTATCCACAGCATAGGATTAAAACAGTATATGAGGGAATATTATACAGAGATTTAAAGGAAGAAAGTATCTTAAATTTACATGGTGTCAAGGAAGAGGGAATCCTGAACACTTGAGTGCAGTTCCTCCAAGAACAAAGGAATATGCATTTACCCTTAGCAGCTCTGGTAGCTACTACTCTTTATTTTATTTTATTTTTTTTTTAAAACAGCGGCTCCATCTTTATTATTATTATATTTATTATTTTTTAAATATATTTTATTGACTTTTTACAGAGAGGAAGGAAGAGGGATAGAGAGCTAGAAACATCGATGAGAGAGAAATATCGACCAGCTGCCTCCTGCACACCCCCTACTGGGGATGTGCCCGCAACCAAGGTACATGCCCTTGACCGGAATCGAACCTGGGACCCTTCAGTCCGCAGGCTGATGCTCTATCCACTGAGCCAAACCGGTTTTGGCAGCTACTACTCTTTAAATCAAAGGGTGAAATCTAACAGTGCTTCTCAAGTTTTTAGCATGCACTTGAGTTTCTGATTTAGTAGTCTGGGGTGGGGCCTAAGAATGTGTATTTTTTGACTAGCTCCCAGCTGTACTGATACTGATGCTCGTAGTCCTGGGAACACTGCTATAGTATAAATTTAGAGAGGGAGGACGAAAACCCAAGGCAATGGCCAACAGGAAAGAAAGGTATAGATTAAGAACAGCTAGACATCTTTTTCAATGATTTAGGACATATATTCTCTCAGTTTTTTGTTTCCTTGCATATAAATTACAATAAGTGTCAATTCTCCCCAAAAAGTTATTATGAACTAACAATAACAAAGAAAAGCAGTATTCCATCTGTATATTTTTTTTAAGCAAAGTACAACATTGACAAATGAAGTGCTCTTGGTGAAATTTGAAATTCAGAACTGTAGCAACTGGTTTACAGTTAGAAATGACATAATTTCCATAATATCCATGAAAACTTCCAATTTACATGGGCATGTACAAAATATATTATGTACTTTTCTGAATAAAACCAGCTTAACATCTTTATACAAGGTACCCCCCCAAAAAAATGTATATTCACTTTGAATAATTGTAAAGGCAATGTTTATTAAAATACATTTCATTTTCAAGATGTAATAGAATCTACAGATAGTGTGTGTATACTTTTTTGGGACATCCTATATTTAGGTTGTTAACATCTTTTTGGACATATTTCATTTTGACAAGGTTGATAAGATTGTTCTGCTTATCAAGAAGTGAACTGCTGAAAATGAGCAGCTGAAGAAAGATTTCAAATTTTTAAATCTTGAAAACAACTTTTCAAAATGAACACATATGGCCTTTTGGCAAAGGAGCTAAGGCACCTCTACGAAAGAGTCTGCCATTATGTAGACATTTCCAATTTAAAACTATTTTAAAATCTAGCATAGCATTTAAGCTGAATTTCAAAAACAGAACTCACATTGTATTTCTTTCATTAAACTTTATTCAAAGTAAAAAATTCCCAACAATTATGATTGCCAGTTAGGAAATTTGTTTTTGAAATCTATATTAGTATTTCTAGACTACTCACACTTTTGTTCCATTTCTTTCATTTCTTCAGGAGGAATTTTCAATTTGTCTATATGTTCTCTAACAACACTTGCCCATTTCTGTAAAGAATCCAAAGCAGTCCAAGGCTTTGACATATCAACAACCAGCATAATCAGAGTGTCCTTCAGAGAAATGGCATCCAGTGAAAATTTAAGGAGGCCCTTGTGATACAGATCTCCATCTAAGATCCACACATTACATCTTGTTTGATCTATAATAGACAAAGGAAAGTTACCAAGGCAATAGGATTAAGTTATTTCATCATCCAACTAACAATACTTGGTATTTTAGATCATCTCCACAGGAGATGCCTCTTTTGACAAAGTTCAACTACTTAGGTCACATCTACCAATTTAGTAAATTCCTATCAAATATTCAGTGAAATGATTTAACTGCCAACATGGAACATCAGCATCTTCTACTTCATATTTCTTAATCCCAAACCACAGACTGAATAACATGTTGCTATTCTTACCATCAGCAGATAGAGCCATGCATATTCAAGATATTATATATAAAAATGAGAAGGCAAGTGATCTATAGAAGAAAAAAATGGTTGATCAGATAAGAAAAGCTGGGGAGATGACATTTTTATGTCAAAAAATGAAAAGGAGATAAAAGGGTCAGCAAACAATCATGGGATACTATTATTTCATCATCTGAGGGAAAATGAACTGAAAATTGATATTCTTCAATGATAGCAAGAAAGCTGGTCTGCACACCAGAATACATTAAGATGTTTAAAAGTATGACTCTATGACTCCCGATCCCAAACCAATAAATGTATGCCTAAACATAACTATTTACTGATGGCATGACATAGTAGGACACTTAGTGAAAAACGGCACACTCAAGACTAACATGAGCAGCAGTGCACCCTGGAAAGACTTCAGAAAACTTAGGTTACAAACAGATGATATTCACCATCCCTGTCTTCATCATGAACATTTAAGTACAAATATTCCAATCCTCTTCCTTTCTTGTACTCCTCTATTCCCTGAATTTTTCTTATTAAGCTTGTTTTCCCAGCTCCATCTTCACCTGTAAAAAAAGAACAAATCTTTTAAATTATAGTATGGAACACACACACACACACACACACACACACACACACACACACACACACACCACACACATATGCTTTCTAGTGCTAAGTGAAAAACCTAATTGGAACTAGCTTCAACCAGAAAGGTAATTTGATGGAAAATAATCAGGAAACTATAGAGTTGAAGAGGCAGACGTTGCCTCCAGGATTTTCTCTCCCAGTGTCTCTGTTCCTCTTGTTAAGTCTCTAGTTCTGTCCTATTACAAATGGCTTCCTCTGTGGGTATTTTTCAGGAAGCTCAACTCTTATGTCATCACAGTTTAATCTATAAGGAACAAAATACTCTCAGGCTTTCAGTTTGAAGAATCTCAGTAAACACTCTTAAAAATATTAATAACAAAACACTCATATGATTTAAACTTGGCACAAGTTTGAAAAGTTTAAAACTAGGCTAGCTATCCGATATTTTGGTAAGGATTTTTTTAAATTGTGAATTTATTTAAATACTACATGTTACTGTTTCATAAACTTATTTAGTTATTAGCAATATTATGTTAATAGTAGTTTCTTGGATCTAAGGACTTATTCCTGGAGATTCATGAGTTCTCTGAGAATTTAAAAATTGTTTTCATTTTCATGTTAAGTTTTTTAAAAATTATATGTATCTTAGATCTTCTGAATGACCATCTTTAAATCTAAATGCTCCAACAAGACTGCAGTACCCTCCTCTGCACTGGTATTTATAACCCTACTGTGCCAAGCTGAGACAGAACAAGTATGCCAAACTAAAAAAAGTGTCATAGAGCTGTCAGTTCTATATTCAGTTGTACTGGCCAGACTGGTTCTTTTTATGAACCATTTTCCAACACTTCATAGCAATAAATAGCTTTAAATAGACAATAAAGAACTTTTCATTAAATGAGTACTTATTTTTTAGCACTATTATTGCAGTGTACTATTATAATGGCCCATCAAAATAATAGATTGGGTTGTAAAAATTAATATGCATGATAATGACAATGATTCCTATGATGATCCATAATGCTTAAAAATGGAAATAATAAAGTAAATCAGGGAAAAGTAAAATACATAAGTATTTATGTCTACTATTAAACCCAAATGGCATTTAATTTCAGTAAAACATCATTTGTTTTATACATATACATATATATATATTTTTTAATTTTTTTTAATCCTCACCCAAGGAGTGGGGATTATTTTTTCCGTCGATTTTTAGAGAGTGGAAGAGAACACTGAGGGGAAGAGAGAGAAACATTGATATGGGATCAGTTGCCTCCCCGACTAGGGGTAGGGATAGAACCTGTAACCCAGGTACATGTCCTTGACTGAGAATCAAACCTGAGACCATCCAGTGTGCAGGCTGACGGTCTAACCACTGAGCCAAACCGGTTTCGGCAACAGCTCTATAGTTTTAATGGCATTTAATTTATAATTCATTTTAGTTTTGTAATTGTTCAAGAACTATAAACAAAAAGAATTTAAAGAATTTATATCTATTCACCTCAATAGGCATGAAAATTAGACATAAAAATAATTTAAATCACTGACTGGGTAAGGAGGTCTATGAAAACCTCTTAAAGAGAGTCTAACTAGGCAGAGTAGAGGCTCCTTGTGGCCTCTAATAGTTTCACTATTCTGTATGGACTATAATGTTAGATACATGTCATTATACATTTGTGAAAACCTATATAATGTACAACACCATGAGAGAACCCTCTGGTAAACTATGGACTGCAGGTGATAACTGAAAAGTTAAAGTGGATAGGATCTGTCTAACAATAACGTGTCAATGTCAGTCCATTGATTGTGATAAATGTAATAAATGAGACACTGTGTGGGATGTCGATAATGGGGGAAGTTTTGCAAATGTGAGAACAGGGAATATTCAGAAACTCTCTGTGCTTCCCACTCAATTTTCCTGTGAACCTAAACCTGCTCTAAAAAATAAAGTTTATTAACTTAAAAAAGTACCTGAGCCTGTTCTAGAAAAAAAAAAAGAATCAAGATTTTTCTTATGGCAGGTTACTTTCCTGGAAGGAATCCTCTGAGTTAAAATGACACCAACTGAAATATGATTATCCCACAGAAACAATGTTATGTACTGTAAGCAAAAACTTAGTGCCCAGACTTATGATAGAAGCTTACATCAACAATACAATGTTCAACAAGAATTTTCTAAAGTATATATAGATCCATAAAAATAGGCAGTAATTACATGAAACTTCATTTAATTTGACACAGATTTACCTTATTTCTTTAATTCTCAGTTTAGATATTAGAAAGTAAAAAGATACCTTAAAAACAATAAAAAACTTCAGATGAAGTGGGGACCCTGGGATGGACAAAAAAAAGATGAAGGAGGTAAAGAGATGTAAATTTCCAGTTATAAAATAATTAAGTCTTGGGATATAATGTACAGCATATGGAATATAGTCAATAATATTGTAATAATTTTGTATGGTGATAGATGGTTACTATACTTATCATAGTGATCACTTCATAAGGTACATAAATGTCGAGTCACCATGTTGCACATCTGAAACTAATGTACTTCAATAAAAAAAGAAAGAGAATAAGTACTAGTATACACATCGAGGGGAAAAATCAGATCAGTGTATTTCAACTTATTTTTAATATTTAAAATGACTCAAATATAAAGGTTTCTAAATAAAAATACATACTTGTTGATAATCTTAAACATAAACAAAAGAATAAAAACCATAATATCAGCTAGAAATAATCATTGATAATTTGGTTATCTCTGATGGTGATAGTAAGAGTGATTCTTTAAATAACAAGTTTGCATCTTCCTTTTTGTTGATCTAATTCCAATTTTAAAGGTTTAATAGGCTCAGAACAGATTCTGAGCCCAAATTCATGACATCAAAAGTATTGTCAATCTTAACCACATATGCTCACTATTTTAAGTTCTTGCAACCAGCACTAGAACATAGATATTTCCTTTTTCTATGGACTGAATATAAGATACTCTTGAGACCAGAGTGTTTGTTTTTCATAAGTCCATTTCACTGGACTTATGGTTCTCAAAAATGTATCAGACTCACCTGGGGGGCTGGTTAAAACATACACTGCTAGGCCTCACCTCCTGAGGTTCTGACTCAGTAAGCCTGGGATGGGACCTAAGAATCTCCATCTCTGCCCTAACCGGTTTGGCTCAGTGGATAGAGCATCGGCCTGCAGACGGAAGGGTCCCAGGTTCGATTCAGGTCAAGGGTATGTACCTTGGTTGTGGGCATATCCCCAGTAGGGGGTATGCAGGAGGCAGCTGATCGATGTTTCTAACTCTCTATCCCTCTCCCTTCCTCTCTGTAAAAAAATCAAATATATATATAAAAGAATCTCCATTTCTAACAACTTCCCAGTGTCGAGAACCAGTGCAATAGACATTTACTACACTAAGCCAAGCACTAGGAATACAAATACCCATATGTCAAAGTCACTGTTCTCTAGGAGCTCATAAATTCGAGAGGGAAAACAAACAGATGATTTCAAGATATTGTCATTAGGCCCACACTAGAGATAAGCGACAAACTAGGAAGCCAGCCCTAAGGGAGTATTCTGGTTTTGCTTGGAACTCAGAAAAGGCTTTGAAGAGAAGGTAACACTTTACCCAAATCTTGTAGTGGTGTTAATGGGCCATGGAAGAGTTAGTCATTCTAGAAAGTAAGGAAAGCATATACAGAGGCTGGAGGCAAACAAGTGTCCTTCTAGAAAGGACAAATAATTTGCATGCTTGAAATTTAGAACGTAAGGGTAAAAGAAGCCAGAAAGTGAGAACAAATAGGGGATGCAGATCATGAAGGGCATGTTATGCCAAGCTGAGATGGTTAAACTTTCTCCTGGAGATAATGGGAAGCCACTGGCAGTGCTTTGATATTTTAGAAAGACCACTATGGCAAAAGTGTGGAAAACTGACTGACAAGGGTAGGTTTGGAGGAAGGAGACTAAATAAGAGACTATTATTGGAGTCCTACCAAGAAATGAAGTAGGCCTGAACCAAGGTATTAGCCTCGGATAGCACTCAAAGGCAGACTTGATTGGGTGTTAGCAGAGATGAGAAAGGCATAGAAGTCAGACTCTCCATTGTTACAGCTTCAGTAACACTGCCCTCTCCTATTCTACCACTTACCTCTGACAAGGCTGGACCTAAGTCTTCCCTACACGTTGCTCTTTTATCCCAAGCCCACGTTTGTATTCCCCAGGGTTCCTTCTTCAGTCCTCTACTCTTCTCGCTGCACATGTAACTCCAGGAGAATCTCCACGCATGACTTCAATACCACCTATAACCTAGTGACCCACAGATTTCCTTGCAGCCCCAGCCTCTCCTGAACTGCTTGCTAGCTGTAACTATTTGGATGTCCCATAAATACCTAAAAATCTCAACATGCACAAAAGCAGTATCATTATCTCGCCACCTTTCCCCAACACACTCACTTATACAATTACTAACATAAGACTCCAACCTCAAGGCCTTTATAGCCACTGTTTCCTCTACCTAGAACATGCTCTCTTCAGAAATTCATGTTGTTTAACCTTCTTCCTATCTTCCCCCAACCATCACTTCCTCAGGCAGGCTGTCCCTAACCACCTGATTTAAAATCACAACCGCCCAACATTCCTATGTGCCTTCCTATATGTTTTATTTTTTTTCCATTGAACTTACGAACATAATACATATTTTACTTAGTCACTCCCTACCCGCAAAAGCTCCAGAGGAACAGGCATTTTGTGTTTTGTTTGCTGCTTCAGCCCCAGTGCCCAGAGAGTGCTTGTGACTAAATCAGCTTTAATGGCCAAACCATTTAAGAAACAAAAGTCACTGAATTCCAAGTTATTTATAAAACAGTACATAGTACCTAATAGTTTGAGGGGTTAAAACAACAAACTACATATGTACTTCGTTGTATGCAATTAATATACCTTTCAAGTGGCAAGTAGGGCAATGGAGACTGAGTGATTTCAAACATGGATGAAAGAATTCATCAGCCGACTGTCAATCAACTGTAAGTAAGCTTTATCTTCAGTGCCTGGGCCTTCAGCTGGCAGTGAAACAGACATACCAGCTTTACATGTGCCAGCCAAATAGTTAATGATCTGTAAACATACACTTCCACAAGTAGAGAGTTCTTACTTACACAAGCTAATATAAAAGTCCTTCTAGAAAGCAAATAACCCTTTAGTGATGATGTTAAAATTATTCTCTAAATATTTTGATCTAAATTTGCACTTATTTTAAATTTTCTTAAAGAAGGATATCTTTAGCCCTAACGGGTTTGGCTCAGTGGCTAGAGCATCGGCCTGCGGACTGAAGGGTCCCAGGTTCAATTCCAGTCAAGGGCATGTACCTTGGTTGTGGGCACATCCCCAGTAGGGGGCATGAAGAAGGCAGCTGATAGATGTTTCTAACTCTCTTTCCCTCTCCCTTCCTCTCTGTAAAAAATCAATAAAATCTATTTAAAAAAAAAAAAAAGAAGGATATCTTTAAAACAAATCAAAACATTTCATTAGATGAAATTCTATTCTAATAAAGCCATTTTCACGCCCTCATCCCGGTGTTGGGAAATTTTTCCTATAAAGGACCAGGTAGCAAATATTTTAGGCTTTGCAGGTTACATAAGGTCTCTGTCACATATTCATCTTTGTGTTTTCCCCCAACTCTTAAAAATGTGAATAAACAAACCTCATTCTTAGCTTGCTGGCCATATAAAAACAGCATACAGGCCAAAGCCTGTCCCAGTAGATAGAGCAAAGGAGGAAAGGCTTGTTAATCAGATTACAGTGAAATTCTCCATAGCAAATAAACCTGTATTCCAAATTTGTCTGAACCCAGTCCAAATTAGTCACTCTCTGGGAGCCAAGTATAAGATCCAAGTACTTCAGTTTTACCATAAAGCAATAACAGCCATCAATACTCACTTCTTCTTCGATCAAATTTGAAAGCCAAATTGATTACAAAAGAAAATCTGCTTAAACAGTCACCAAAGCAATGTAGGAGTAAAAGTGTGCTCATAATACTGTTTTATCTCCCCAACAGATCTCTAATTCAACAACAGGATGTAATGTCCATAAACTTTACAATGATAACTATCAAACAGATTAAAAACAAGAAGATTAAGATATAATTTCTAACTGCAACATTGTACCATTATTTGAATGAACCTAGACAAGTCAGGTATTTCCGTTTGTTCTCCCCCAACCCCCCATCTAAATAGAGGTGGTAAAACCAGACAATCTCTATGGTGATGGATTTAAAGTTCTATAACTATTATTATTCATTATTTCTTGATCAATGATACATCAGAAATTCCTTTACAAGTAAACAGTGTTTTTAAAAGACATAAAAACATTAACCATGTAAAAATGAGCAGTCAAAGCAAAACACTTAAGTATACAATACATTAATAATTGTTATCTTGAACACTTCAATGTATGCCACTGTTTGAAGTGTTTTACAAACATCTCATATAATCCTCACGATAATCCTAAAAGGTAAATATTATAGTCTGAAAGATTAAGCAACTTGCTAAAGAAAGGTTATGATCTGAATCCAGCAATGCTCCTAAACCCTATGACACTACCATTATTCCTGGAGCAGCTTCTAGTCTTGACCAGCTCAAGATTAGCAGGGCTGACAAAGGTAAAATTAAACAGTACTCTGCCTTCCTTTTCTCCGTTTCCTCCCCTGTTGTCCTGAAGGCTAAAGTATTATACTCTTCTTGCTCCACACAGGTTTGTGTGCCTGATGCCTGCATTATACACAGAGCTTTGATTCACATTTCCATACCTCTGTTGGATACATTATGATTGATAGCATCATGATAATCATAATCAGAACAGAGAAAATTCTAGCCTGCCATATTCCTTCTTTATCCAAGTGAGATATCAACATTGTAAAGTTGACATTTTTGATTTGGCCTTGCATGACGTAAAGTAAATCATCCTCTTTTATCTGAAAACTCTGACGACAAAAGCTATGAGGGGTCTTCACTGGAACTACTTTTGAACTCAGACCTTCTGCATGGCCTCCCATAGGTTATCGGATGACCCAGGCAAAGTGGGGGCTTTGGTCTGCTCCCCATTTCACAAAGAGTGTCACCTCCCTTTGTGTCAGTCAGCAAGACTGGGAGAGGCTGTTGTTAACTAGCTGCAGCATCTGCACCCAGTGGTTGCAGATAAACATTTATGCATGGCTGTTCAAGACTACATCCTTCCAATATGTTAAGGAGTGCCTGTATAATGGAAAGTTAGGCAAGCCCAATTTTGAATCCTAGCTCAGCTGGGGCTCAAAATCCTCTTCTGTAAAACAGTGAACATGCTATATAATAAAACACTTACCAGAACACCCAAGTAACAGGAATAATACATGTTTCCATCCCATTGGCTGGCCAAGGCCCTACCTTTGAATACCATCATTCAGCAATCCACATTACATTAAGAAAACAAGAACTTGTACTTTATCATTTCCCTAGTCTCACAGACTGACTAGACATGAACTGGAAACTACTGTTTAATTCAACAAACATTTACAAAGGCCAATAAATGCTAATCCCAATGGTTATTAACAGTTCCTATGCTCCCGAAGGTCAAAGTCACACTAAAGCAATAATGCTTAATCAACAGATTTGATATAAATTCTACAATTAAATTGCCTTTAAATTAAGTTGGCAATTTTTAACCTACCTACCAGATAGGCAAAGATTAAAATGAATAATGCTCAGTATTGGCAATTATGCTAGACAAACAAATACTCTCAATTACTGATGGTAGGAATGTAAATGGTACAACATCCCCAGAGGACTGTTTGGTAATATATATAATGGCTTAAAAGACATATACTTTCAACCTAGCAATTCAACTTATAGGAATTTATCCCAAAGAATACTGAGCAAATAGAAAATGAAGTATAACAATAATAATCTACCAATCAATTATTATTATGGTATAGCCATAAATGTTGTAATTCAGTCACTGGAAGGGAGAAATCCATTATCTACTGCCATTTAAAAAAAAAACCCTAATTCATAAATTTTAAAAATCTGATTTCAAAACAGTATATAAGGTATGAATGAGCCTATTTTGTTTAAATAAATACACACATAGGAAAAAAAATGAAGTGATTATCTCTAGATGATGGGATCATACATTATTTTGATTTGTCAAATTTTTCTCTCTAGCAAAAAATATGTAACACTTTTATAATTTAAAATAATGAGTCCTAATTTTGAGATGAAGATGTTTTAGACATACTTTCTTTTAATTCTTTTAATCCCATGAAGTATGAAAGAATCTCAATGAGCAAGTCAAGAGGTTGTTCTTTGCCCACAATCCCCCAGCTTCAAAAGGTAGGAAGGCTGACTACCAGACCCGGTAAGTCTAGGTAAGGACTCCACCAAACCTGAGCTGCCATGGTCCCTTTCCCCAAGTTTTTACTGCATCACGTTCCCTTGTCCACAGCCTCCAGCGTTTTCTCCTCCCCATTCTACTTAGCAAAATTTTATTCAGATAACACCATTTCATCAAAATAATATGTGACCCTTTTACCAATTATTTCATGCTGACATATTTGATTTTTACTACTTTGAATCTTTTCCCACAGGAGTTTATAAGCTCCTGGAGGGTAGGGATCAAGTCCCAGCCCTGTTTTCCCCACATGACTCAGCCAAGTATTTTATGCACAGCACGTTCTGATGAATGTTTGATGAATAAATGAATAAAGAGGTAACCTGTGAGGTCTTTTTAACAGCTACTGCTTTGGTTTTACAAATAAAATAAAGCCCAAAAAGGTTAGTTCATGGTCACTCACTAATCAATAAAAGATAGAGTCACATGCTGAAGCTCTTCTCAGTTTTGCATTTTCAAAGTTCTTTTGCTGACATTCTCTCATGTGGATTTCACACCAGCTGAATTATCACTCTACCTACCTTGATGGTCTTTAATCCCAGTTTCTCACAAGATTAAGTTTCAGATTGAACAATCTCATTATCTTTAGAGTCAGGCCTCACATAGAAAACCATCCACTTCTCTCCCTCGATGATTTGGCTCAGTGGATAGAGTGTGGACCTGGGGACTGAAGGGTCCTGGATTCAATTCTGGTCAAGGGCATATGCCTGGGTTGTGGGCTCAGTCCCCAGTAGGGGGCGTGCAGGAGGCAGCCAATCAATGATTCTCTCATCACTGTTTCTATCTCTCCCTCTCCTTTCCTCTCTGAAATCAATAAAAAATATCTATTAAAAAAAAAATCCACTTCTTGACAAGTTACTTCTCTAAACAGATCTCTAGTTCCACTATGTATGTATATGTTGAGGTTTCCTACTTGCAATACTTCAAGCATAATAAAAGCTAGTTTTATTCCTGAATAAGAAAGAAGACTGTTTCAAACATACTTCCTGATGATGTTCAGCATTATGTGGGATTTTTGGCTGCACACTATCCTGAACTAGTGCCTTCAGGGAAAAATCTAGAGACTCTAGGTTTCTTCCCTGGGTGGAATCAAACAGCCCACAGCTACAAGGAAATACTTTATTAATTAATACATTAATTCTTCAAAATATCCCTTTAAATATATTTAATAACTCAAAAGCTTTAGAATTTAAAAATATTATAGACTGTCAGATCAGACGTTAGAGATCACTAAATCCAAATATCTTTTTAAAAACTTTATTGTTGAAAGTTTTACAGATTTAAATCCAAATATCTTAATTTACAGATGATAAAGATAAAACTTACATGATTTACCAAAGGGCCAGCTAGTTTTCATTAATTCATGATACCTCAACTCAGAAAGTGATATTAATGTCCTATCTATAAGCCAGGGGTCCAGGTCTCCATAAGTTATCTTAGTAGACAATGAATTCAATTAATCTAAAGCAATGAGATTTTTTGCAATGAAACTGATACAACAGAAGAATCAGATTAAATTCCTTAATAACTGCTAAACACCTTCTTACATTTCCTACAAAGAAAGCTCTCTTTTCCTCTAGGGAGATAGTCCAGCGTATAGGTTAAGAATGCTGACTCTGGGTCCAGGCTGCACAATTTAGAATTCTTACGTTGCCTCTTTCTGGCTGTGTAACCTATGGCAATTTACTTAATAGCTCTGTGTGTACGTCCTGATGTTTAAAGGAAAAATCAGAATATATAAACAATCATACATGGCTAGTACATGTAAGTATTCTATAAATATTAGTCATTATTATTATTATTTCCCATAGGGAGTTTTATCAAAACATGGGAAAGTAACCAAGATATGAAGAAAGTACTCTTAAAAGCAGCTATTAAAATGTAATTACAATCACTGTAGTAAAAAATTGATTAAACATGAAGGGTAAAGTTGAAAAAAGTCCCTAAAAGGACAATTTATGAGTCAAATCCTACTTACTAAACATGCATAAACACACAAAAAACATACAGAAGACGTTTTGCCTTTAATGTTCAAAAACAAACTTTGCTGAAGCTCTTTCTCAATGGTTAAACACTAATGTCACAGTGTTTGGGGGTTTTGATAGGGATCAGGCCTAGGTAGTTAAATGACTGCTTAAACACAAGTGACACAGCCAGAGTGGTGTCCCTTAATAAGCTACATCCTAGAATTCCACAAATATTTGGATTTCAATTTCACTCAAAGATAACCTTTTTTTTAATCCTCACCTGAGGATATTTTTTCCACTGATGTTTAGAGAAAGTGGAAGGGAGGGAGAAAGGGGGAGAGAGAGAAACATCGATGCTACAGAGACACATCAGTTGGTTGTCTCCCGTACACACCCTGACTGGGGGCCTGGATCAAACCTGTAACCCAGGTACTGCCCTTGACCAGAATCGAACCCGACCTCCTTTGGTTCAAGGGCCAATGCTCTCACCACTGAGCAAACTGGCCAGGGCCAAAGACAGCCTTTTAAAGTTATCCAGTAGAAAGAGTACATAGCACCCTACCTTGTAGAAACTTCTATCGAGTTGGAAAGTCATGCCAGAGTCACAGAACACAGGACCTTATAGCCATGTGACCTTGGAACACTCACTTAAAGGTCTCTAAAATCATTACCTCATCCAAAAGCTGGTGCTAACATCTATCTCCCTGACTTTCTTTGGGAGGGGGGGAGAACAAGGAGAATGAGGAGGTAAACTAAGATTTATATGAAAATGCTTCGAGAATAGCTCACACATTGCCAATCCTGACCCTTTTCTCCCATAGGCAATGGGAAAAGAGGACAAGTAGCAAGCTAAGGTTAAACTGCCATTTGTGTCTGGGATACATTAAGCTTTGATCATCATTCCTATTCTAGGTTGTTTCTGGAAATGTAAAACCTTGTTGTAGTCTCAGATTTGGTTTTTTAAATATGGGACTCCAGAGATCCCCATCATTCATGAAAGCCATATTAGGGTCAATCCTCCTCCTGCCTAACAGCTTCAAACTCATAACAAAGAAAACCACAATCCCTATGTATATATTTATTCCCTCAACCAGCACAGACTGAATGCTACCATAATATGTGATAGTAAAATGTCTTGAAGAAATCTTTAGGGGTATTTTAGGAAATTAATCATATTTCTACAATCAGTATACAAACCTATTAGGTTCTTCCAAAGCTAAAAAGACTTTGATGAAAATCCCAATAGTACTCAAATAAAAATTTTGCATTTCAAGCTTGTATAATTTGATACTAAATGGAGCTTTATAAACTATTAAGCTCACAAAAAAAGGAAATTTAATCTATCCTAAGTATGGAGGAATGGAAGAGTCTGGGGCCTCTAAATACACTCAGTCCCATGCACTGACCCAGAGTCAAAAGCAGGTGTTTTTTTAAGCATGCTAAAAAAAGCAAACATGGTACAACTTCAGTGCAAATCAGAAACATCAAGAAATGAACAAAACTGTCACTTTTGTTTCATGACAAACAGAACCATCCAAGTAATATCTAATGCACAGGAATAACTGGAAGGAACTTATAAAATAAAAACAAAATTCAGGAATCTTATCTTTACAATGGCAATATTTGAAAAGAAGTCTTATTTAAAGTAATTAAATATAATTCACTTCAATGAAGTCATTAAATCCACTCTAATATATTGATCAATAGTAATTTGTTTAAATTAGTAAATTTTAAAGTATTTTCTGGATTATTTATTTATTTTTGCTTTTGGATCCTAATCTATCCTTGCCATATAAATATCACTGATGGAGGCACTAATTCAATTTTTTTAAAAAAGAGTTCTGATAAAATATTTTCTAACCCAGTTAAAACAAATCCACCATAAAAAGTCACTGTGCTGTTATTATTTGACCTGACCCTAGGAGGATGGCATTATTATTTCTACAACACCCATTTTAAAGATGAAGAAACTGAGGTTTATAGATGTAAAAACTTGCTGAAGATTACTCAGCCAGTAGGGTAAAAACTAATTTTTCAACTAGCTACGTGTGACCCTTAAAGAACAGAACTTCACATTCTAGCTTGGCAGCAGTTCATGCCAAAGAAGTAATGTGCTTCTATCTAAACACACCTATTAAAAGCAGACCCTGTCAAATAGATTTGACTTGTTTCCTATTTTTAGATGTACATGGCAAAAATGTCTTGAGACATCACTTCCAAACTTTTAAAATTTAACCATCATCTTATAAGCCAATATAAAATAGGAAAGAAAAAAAATAGGAAAGAAATATCTCATTTAAGTGACTCAGGAGCCACGCCTGTAAAAAATATGAACCTGTAAATTGTTGTCCCTCGCTGTCCTCTACCCCCGCCCCAGAATCAGTAAAGAAACAAAATACATAACTTCCAGAGAACAGAAGATATACAGAACAAGCAGGAGAATGGAGACATTAGACCATTCTCCTCAGTACATCCATTTGGCCCGAGGGACTGAACTATAAAGGTGTTCCACTGCCATTTGTAAATTTCACAATCGTAAGTGACAGTTAAAAAGGCACCTGCAACATGAGCCCATTGTACGTGGAAAAGCTGAAGAAGAACATTTATCCCGAGCACCAACCAGGTCCCATTTCTAGCTTCTCTGTCAATTATACAAAGAGTCGGCTATTAAATATTAATGGCATTGCCATTTGCACGGGAGCTCTTAAGGAAGAGCCTCCTGCTACCGATTTCTGTTATGAAAGGAAAAAAACGTCCTTCTTTTCTAGATAAACCCCAAGCCGACTAGAATCGCTCCGATAGGCTATCGTGTTCTGTCCTTGCCAGAGGTGGTGGTTAGGGCTCCCCCCACATCAAGAGGAGGTAGAAGGGCGGGTCCCAGCAGGTCCCAGGGATTGGGGTCCGGGTTCTCCGGCTCCCCCAGCTGTCAGCCACAGGTCGGCGGCGGGGCGGGGCGGGGCCAGGGTTCACAGTCCGCACAAAGCGAGCCGGCGGGCGGCGGGTGGTCGGACCCCGGCGCGATGGGGGCCGGCGGGGTGGGGCCAGGCGAGGGGGTGCAGGGGGGGGGGACACTTACCCAGCAGCAGGACGTTCTTCCCCGCGGGGAGCTTGGATCGCGAGCGGGTGGAGACCTCGCTGAGGATGCAGGACCTAACGGGGAGCAAGGCGCACGCTGAGGCCGGGAGCTGAGGCCACAGCGCGGAAGGGATGGACACGGCCTCGGCGCGCCTGGGCGGGGGCTGCGGAGGACGCAGTGGCCTGGGCCCGGCGCCGAGCTCGGGCGGGCACGGATCCCGAGGCCCCCGCAGGGCCGGGAGTGCTAGCGGGGACCCAGGGAGGGGTGGGGTCGTTACCAGAGGTTCTGCCCGTCCTCGTCGTCGCCTGCTGCAGCGCCGCCGTTGCCCGAGGTTAGCTCGTTGGCCAAGGAGCCGCCCGTGTAAGTCGAGGCTAATCCCGGCGGAGAAGAGCCGAAGGAGCTGACTCGCCCCACAGCCGCCATTTTGGTCGGGAATCACACCACTCCCGGCAAAGCTGAATGAGCGAGGCGGCCGCTTCGGCGGCGGAGGCGGCGGCGGGAACCCGGATATGGAGCGTTCGGCGCACGGGAGCGGGGCGTGGCCTGTGGGGGCGGGGTCCGGGCCCTGCCGGGACTGAGGGAGGCTGCGAGCACGGACTGCGCGTGCGCCACAGGCTGGCGGGCGCAGAGGAGGTGTGCGTGCGCCTGCGCGTGCGCCGCGTACGGACGCGGAGCCCGAGGTGTGCTGCAGCCCCGGCTCCGCTGAGCTCAGCACGTTGAACTGCTTCGCGCCTCCCCGCTCGCAGCCCTGGGCTGCATCAGGGCGGAATGGGGTGTGTCAGGTGAACAGTGCTCCCTCCCAGTCTTCAGTTGGGTCCACAAACGCCGCAGTCGGCGTGGAATTCCTGCGCTGCCATTGCCGTTCCACCGTTCAGGCTCAGCGCCTGGGTCCCAGCCTACACCTGGGCTTCACCGGCGCCTACAGGGAAATGGGCCGCTCCGCTGCAAAAGAGGCCGCCCGGGGTCTGCAGTGTTGTTTTAGTCCCCGATTTCTGGGCTCTCTGCCTTCTCAGGTGGCAACGTATTCCTCAAGCCTTTGTCCCCCATCAGGAGCAGATTCCCCCAGCTCCTAAGCAGCTGCATGACAAAAAAGTGTGTTGGCGAGACTGGTTTTAATGGCCAGGATTTTGTAGGAGATGCTCCTGATGAGATTCGAAAAGATCCACTAGGTGAGTTAATTCATCCATCCAGTCAACAGACGTTTTATTCAACACGTATAATAGGAGGCGCAGTTGGTACTGGAAATACACAGATGGAAAAGAAGTGACCTAAAATAGCTGTAAAATAACCCCCTTTTCTATCGAAACTTGACTGGTTAAAAATATTTGAATGTCGAGCCCCATGTCCAAAAAGAGTTGTTGGTTTAAGGCTCTATTCTAGTACACTTTGTAAGAGCAGTTGCTTAAAATAATCTGGCCTTTGCACATTTTCACTGTCAACTTGTATCTGAAGATCACTTGATAATATATGACCTCATCAGTTCTGTTAGGCTAGTGAGAAAATCCACAGCTAAAGACTGCTTGCTATGCATTAACATTGCGGTTAGCCTGAAAGGCTTTGGAAACTGGCAAATCAGAGTTCAGTCTTAGCTCAATCAGTTACTGGCAATGTAACCTTAGACAATTTCCTTAACCTCGCTGAGTCTCAGTTTCCTTAGCTGTACCATCGGTATAAAAGGACCTAGAATTGTTATGAAGATTAAGATGATTCAGGTACAATGGCTTAGACCGGTGACTGACACATTTTAAGTGCTCAATACATATTTATGATTAATAACTGATGTTTACCTTTCTTTTTTTTTTTTTTTTTTTTTTTTTTTTTTTTTAAACAATCTTTTTTTTTTTTTTTTTTTTTTTTTTTTAATATATTTTATTGATTTTTACAGGGAGGAAAGGAGAGGGACAGAGAGCTAGAAACGTCGATGAGAGAGAAACATCGACCAGCTGCCTCCTGCACACCCCCCACCGGGGATGTGCCCGCAACCAAGGTACATGCCCCTGACCGGAATCGAACCCGGGACCCTCCAGTCCGCAGGCCGACGCTCCATCCACTGAGCCAAACCGGTCTCGGCTGATGTTTACCTTTCAAACCATTGATATCTGACCAGACCCCCGGAACTGATGGGCCTAATGAACTCCTGCAGCTAAAACTCTTCATTTTTTTTTTTTTTTTTTGTTTGTATGATTAGGAAAGGAACCAGAACCCTGTCTTGGAATCCCAGGCTTTCTATGGTGACAAGCAGGATGGGGACTTCCAGGGGGAAGCTGCGACTTTAAGTCACTGTTGTAAAGAACTGTGTACTGCACTTGGCCCCTCAGAGTCAATGCACAGTCAGTACTTTATTCCCTCAGTCATCTTTTTTTCCTCAGCATTTCCCCCTCAATTTTGTTTTTATACAGAGTTGTCAGTTCCATATCATATTTACTTATTCTGGGAAGTATTCATTTTATAACAGTGTCAGGCTGCTAATGCCCCATGACTTCTAGATGCCCAGCTACCTACTTATATTGAGGTCAAAGTTGTATTCCTTGTGGTTTTATAATATCCCTATCCAGCATTATTCCATTAAGATAGCTGACAAGAGCCCAGCCAGTGTGGCTCAGTGGTTGAGCATCATCCTGTGAACCAGGAGGTCACAGTTCAGTTCCCAGTCAGGGTACGTGCCCAGGGTTATGGGCTGGCTCCCCAGTGTGGGGCGTGCAGGAAGCAGCTGATCAATGATTCTCTCTCATCATTGATATTTCTGTCTCTCCCTCTCCCTTCCTCTCTGAAATCAGTAAAAATACATTTTAAAAAATAATAATAGCCCTACCTGGTTTAGCTCAGTGGATAGAGCATCAGCCTGCGGACTGAAGGGTCCCAGGTTCCATTCCAGGCAAGGGCACATTCCTGGGTTTCAGGCTTAATCCCCAGTAGGGGGCGTGCAGGAGGCAGCCAATCAATGATTCTGTCTCATCATTGATGTTTCTATCTCTCCCTCTTCCTCTCTGAAATCAATAAAAATATTTTTAAAAATAATAATAAATAAAAGAATAATCCATACTATTACACTGAAAGCAATCCCTCCATTTTTGCACTAAATTCCATCTCCTCAACTCAAGGACATTGCTCCAATAATTCTTCCCCTTCTTTCTCTATATAATCATTTATTGATCTCCACTGGACCATTTCCATTAGCATACAAATATGCTATTAATTCTCCCATCTTAAAAAATTTTTTTCTCTTAACCCTACTCTTTAACTAGTTACTGCTACATTTCCCCCCTCCCTTTAACAGCAAAACTCTTTAAAATAGTTGTCTTTATTGACTATCTTCAATTTCCTCCCTCCCTTACCCTTATAACCCACTTCAATCAGACTTTTACCCTATGACGCCACAGAAACTGCCCTTATTCTTGTTGTCAGTGACCTCCTTGTTGCTAAATCTAATGGTAAATTCTCCATCCTTGTCTTTCTTGACCTATCAGCAGCCCAAGACACTGTTGATCACCCCTTCTGAGTATCCTTCTTCGCTTGGCTTTCAGGTCACCATATTCTCTTGAAGTTCTCTTCCTGCCTCACTAGCTGCTCCTTCCTAGTGTCCTTCAGCATTTCCTCATTTTCCTGACCAATTAAAGTTAAAGGACTCCTGGGCTCACTCAGCCTTTGTTCTTCTTCTGTATCTACACTTACTCTTTTGGTGACCTCATCTAGTCTTATTACTTTAAATTCCATCTCTGTGATAAAACTCCCAAATTTATTTCTTCTTTATTGAATTTATTGGGGTGACATACTAGTTAACAAAATTATAAGGTTTCAGGTGCACAGTTCTACAATACATTATCGGTACACTGTATTGTGCTTTCACCACCCCAAGTCAAGTCTCTGTCAAAACTCCCAAATTGATCTCCAGCCCAGAGCTCCATCTGGAACCCCAGATTAGTACATCCAACTGCTTATTCCACACCTCCACTTGGATGTCTAATAGTGTCTCAAACTCAGCATGCTCCGAACTGAACTACTTCTTATCCCCGCAAAAGCTCCTTTACCCACGGCCTTTCCCACTAGGTAGCAACTCTTTGTTGCCTGAGTATTTCTCTCACCTCCCACACAGAATCCATTTGGAATCCTATAGTCTCTACCTTCAAAATATACCCGCAATCCAATTTTTTTATCATTCATCCACTGATACCCCGCCCTGGTCTGAGCTATCATTTCTTGCCTATAATACTATAAAAGACTCTTCAACCTGGCAGCTAGAGGAATCTTTAAAATATATATAATCCAGATCATGTAGCTCCTCTATCCAGAACCTACAATGGGCTCCTTATTTTAATCAGAGTGAAAGCTAAAGTGACCCATAGGCTGTATAGGATCTGGACCCATTGGCTCTCTGAATTTTTCTGCTCCACTTTCTCCCTCGATTTCTCCTATCCAGCCATATTGGCCCCGCTCTTGTTCTTTAAAACAATCAAATAGAGATTTTCTTTCTAGTGTTTTCTATGAAGGGAAACACTAGCTTATTCCCATGCATATGTCCTTTTCTTTTGGTTTTGGCTTTTCAGCTGGCATTCATATAAACTGTGATGGCCAGCATTTGGTGAAGCAAATCTTATCTGAAAATCTGTTTAGCTAACTCGCTCTCCTCCTGCAATGTTTTTGCTCAGTTCTCAGCTTCTTGATGAGGTCTACCCTGACCACTCCATTTAATGCTGCAACTTGAACCTTTATCCTTGGAATTCCAGATTCTTCATATCTTGCTTGCCTTTTTGTTTCCCATAACATTTATTGCCTTCTAACATTAGTATAAAATGCACTTATTATTGTGTGTGTGTGTTTTAAAAGAAGTGGGTACAAAAAAATTCTTCACTCTATCACCTGAAAGCTCTCATTTACAATATTTTAACCGTTTTTTAATATAAATCCTTCTAAAATATATTACACGTTCTCTTGCTACGTTAACAGGTAATATGAACACAGATTTTTTTTATTGGAGGCTCTGGGTTTCCTTAGGTTTATTAATCATAGTAACTTGCTTTCATAAGGAAGTGCTTAGATACTGCTGGGATGCCCAGCGATGTACCCCAGATGTCTTTCTCAGTTTTGTTTCTGATTTAGCTGAACCTCAGGGCCTGGAAGTGGGAAATGGAATGCTAGCCAGAAAAGAGACAGCTCCTCCTCTCTCCAGCTTTCTATCTGTGGAGAATTACACATCTCTCTTCTCTCTCTCGACCATCATCCCCTGCATACTCATAAGCTTCCTGAAGGCCACACTTAGCCATTTCTTTATCTCAAGAAAAGTGGTCATTTGACAGGCACAGAACTCTGTAGAAAACTGGCTTGGGAGGGGAACTTTCTGGAGGGCTGAAATGGGGGGTAGAGACCACTTCCTCTTTCTATTGGGGATGTTTCCTTCTGTGTTTGAGAACTAGGACAAGGCAGCCACCCCTTGAGCTGCTTCCTGTTGTACCAGCTCCCACAGGCTGCCTCCAGCAGATTTTCAGATAAGACTTACTTCACCCACTGTGCCAAATGCTGGCAATCACAGTGGATATAAATGCCAGCTGAAAAGCCAAAAAACCAAAAGAAAAGGAAATAAGCAAGCAGTGTTTTTTCCCTTCATAGAAAACACTAGAAAGAAAGTCTCCTCTATTTGTAGGTCTAAGATGAATTTCACCCCCCTCCTTCTTAAAAAAAATCAATGCCTGTGTATGCATATGTGTGTGTTTGTGTGCAAGCATACTTTAGGATTAAATTTTACAAAGGAAAAAAAATTTTATTTGCTTAAATATACATCATTGAAAAATACACCCTGAATGTTTTTAAATTCCTAGATAAGGTAATATTTTGAATTGTCTTTTTATTTCAGGCTGAACCCACCACCATACTATAAATAATTCATTCCTAGGAAATATGTGATGATTGGAAGGGTAACAACCTATAAATCAATTTACCGTCACGGTAGCTTGAATTGACAACCAGTAAAATGCACAGGGAAAAAAAAGAGACTATCTTACAGGCTAGAAGAATATTTATTCTTCATCAATGTGTGTATTTATTTACTTACACATTTTAAAATACAGACTAGATAGGATTTTTAGAATACTTAGTGTCATTGTTTTAATCTGTTCTTTACCACTGAAAAGAAGAAAGATAAGGGTTTGCTGATTAGTGTATTGTTAGCTGGGTATGTATTTTTGGAGGATCTCATTTCCTTGTAATCAAATACTCTGAAGTTCAAATCCATTAACTTAAAAAAAAAACTGTGACTTACTTCTTAGATTTCCAGTGTTATACTCTGCGAACCTCCTTACTTCCTAAAGGAAAAGATATCTAATAATTGATTTTATAGATTAAGATATGCCAACACTCGGTCATAAAAGTCATCCAGTTTTTCTGCTTTGGCAGCCCTATATGAGGCAAAGTAGAAAAAAAATATGAAATTCCCTGGTATTTTTAGAAATGTGCTTTCTTTTGTAGCTGCAGGTGATTTCATATTTATAATAATTCAATCTACTGTTAGTCTAGAGTTAATTATAGTTTCTTACTGCTTTTACTAAAAGTAAGCCTAGAATTATGAACTGCAGGAAATTATGAACTACTATATTCTGCACCAACAAAAACATTATGTGGTTTTGTGTTTTTTTTCTTCACTTGGGAAAGAGTACAAAAGAGTTGCCCAGTGGGAAATTTCTTATAAGCAAAATGATTCAGTTATTTTACACCATATAAAATAAAAGAATTGTTTATTTGAAGGTGTTTGAGTAGATTCTAATGATCTTAAGCGTTTTGCTATTAGGAAACATAAAGTTAGAGTTGCCTTGGAATGTAAAAATGAAATAGGAAAGCAGAGCATCCTTTCTAAGCCTTCTTCAGTAAATCCCAGGGTTGTTTTGAGGAGTCAAGCTCATCTTGTATTTCACTTCACCCTTTGGTAAATGCGGAATAGCCAGGAAACCTACTAGAATTTTCACCATGATATATTTGGATACACTGGCTCCGGCCTAAGAAGTATATTGGCTATATGATCTCATGGTTTTGAAATGTGTTTTAAATAGCAGCACTATTATATTGAGTCTGACATTTGAGACTTTGTCCACGCTATCAGACCTGAGTATTAGATTAAACAATACTAATGAAAAACTGAGTGATATAGACAGCTCATTTGCATCATTTAGAGTAAATAAAATGTTTGGATTCAATGTTTGAAGTGAGGTGCATGGGGTAATGGGTCCAGGCTCTAGAATCAGACCGATCTGAGTTCAAATCTAAATTCTGCCACTTAGTAACTTTGTGACCTTGGAGTTATTGAAATTCTGTAGGCTATCTTTCAACTCTACTAGAGTTGTGAGGACTAAACAAAATCTGACATATAGTAAGGACCATATAAATGTTAGCAGAAATGTCTATTATTATTTGAGATAATCTTATAAGGTGTTTTGTAGAGAAGGGTTTCTTAATGTTTAAATGGTTTAAATGTACATATGAATTGCAGCATTTGTTAAAATGCTGATTGTAATTTAGGAGGACTGGGGGTTGGGCTTGAGAGTCTGCATCTCTGAAAGCTTCCAGGTGGGTTTTCATACTGCTGAGCTACAAACCAAAGTTATGCAGTAGAAAGAGCACAGGCTTTGGATTTACCCACCCATCGACTAGAATCCTGGCCCCAAATATGTTAGCAATGTGACTTCAGCAAGGTCAAGTTCCTCATCTCTAAGATAGACATAATATGATGTATTTCTAATTAAATCAATTTTTGTTAAATAAAATACAGTGTACTCAAACAGTACCTGATACATTGTTGGTGCTTACAAATCTAAGTTCCATTTTTCTAAAAGAAATGATTCACTGGTCCATCCAATATGGGAAACTCTGATAGTATCCTTTCCTGAAAAAGATGAAAATTCTAATTTTCTTTGAAAAGTTTTTACAGTTCTGTCATTAGGAAATCAACTTCAACATTGACTTAAAATTTTATTATAGCATGGCAAGCAAATAAATTCACACCAAATGTTGTGGGCACATATTGGGGAGATGCCCCAGGCAAGTGGTAGGCCTAAGTCAAAGAGGGTAGAATTTCTGCAAGTATAGATAATTGAGAAAAGAAATTAGCCCACGAAGCATTTTAGTTTACTACTATTATTTTTGCCTTCTTTTAGTATGGAAAATTTCAAACATGCAGTACACTAGAGAGATGGTATAATGAACCCCACGTACCCGTCACTCAGCTTCAGTAGTTAACAGCACATGGCCGATCTTATTTTAGTTTGATTTCCACTATCACCCTCCATCTCTGAATTATCTTAAAGCAAGTTCAAGACATGGTATCATTTCATTCTTAAATATTTCAATGCACATATTTAAAAAATAAAGACTTTTTCTTTAAAAATATAACTATAAACCAGTATACTAGTCATTTCAAACAAATATGCAACTGTTGAATTGATAGTATATATTTTAATTACCATCAACTTTTACTACAGGTAAAGAGGTATACATATAACATAGAATTCAAAATATCCCAATACTTAAGAACAAAGTAGATACACTTGTTCCCTAAACATTGCTGTTATCCAACAAAGCAGAACAATTATCTCATCTGCAGAACCAACATTCTCAGCATCCCTCCTCTCACTGCTCCTACTGGTTCCTAATTGGCCTGCCAAGTCTAGGTGTCAATTTCCTTTCCACATTGTCCTCTGTATCCTGAGCATTCCCTGCTTAATTCTCTCCAGCTGATAGAAGGAGACTGCTTTTAACTTTTGCCAGGAGCAGGTCACTCCTGGCAAGCTGATCAGAGTTCTAAACTCTCACAAAGAGCTTAGAGTTCCAGGATCTCGTAAAACATTAGAGTTGGAAGGAACTTCATAGTTGAGCCCCTGCATATGAACACAAAGGCAGGAATGTAAAATGATTTGTCCTGTCTCATGATTACCTAAAAACCTCTCAAAATAAGAACAAAGTATTTCACATCTAATCTGACCTTTCTATCATCATTAAATTTCAATCAAGGAGTTTTGTCTCTTATTTTACTATATTTGGTTAGTCTCTCTGACTACCTACTAAGGGTTAAAGTATTTTTTGTGTGTGTTTTGGACATTTTAAAATAAACATGTTTAGAGCACACACAAAAAAGTTATTAAAGAATATGAAAGGTGCCCCACCGGCATGGTTCGGATTTTGAGCGTGGACCGATGAACCAGGGGGTCGTGGTTTGATTCCCAGACAGGGCAAATGCCCAGGTTGTGGGCTCAATCCCCAGTGTGGGGCGTGCAGGAGGCAGCCTATCAATGATTCTCTCTCATCATTGATGTTTCTATCTCTCTCTCCTTCTCCCTCTCTGACATCAATAAAAATATGTTTTAAAAAATAAAACATACAGCCCTAACCAGTTTGGCTCAGTGGATAGAGCGTCGGCCTGCGAATTGAAGGGTCCCAGGTTTGAGTCCGGTCAAGGGCATGTACCTTGGTTGCGGGCACATCCCCAGTAGGGAGTGTGCGGGAGGCAGCTGATCGATGTTTCTCTCTCATCGGTGTTTCTAACTCTCTATCCGTCTCCCTTCTTCTCTGTAAAAAATCAATAAAATATATTTTTTTAAAAATAAATAAAACATACAAAACAATTGTATGTATTAACATACATTAGCAAAGAACGAAATTCACCTTTCAATAAAATTATATTTAAAAAAATAAAAGCCTTTCATATTCTTTTTAAAAATATATATTTTTATTGATTTCAGAGAGGAAAGGAGACAGAAATATCAATAATGAGAGAAAATCACTGATCAGCCGCCTCCTGTACACCCCCACTGGGGATCGAGCCCACAACCTGGGCATGTGCCCTGACCAGGAATCGAACCAGAACCTCCTGGTTCATAGGTCGACGCTCAACAAATGAGCCACGCCAGCCAGGTTGTTTTGCATGTTTTAAATGTTTATATGGATTACATATGATGTGTACATTTTGCAAATTGCTGTTTTTACCCAGTATTTTCAAGATTGAGCTATATAGATATATAGGTGGATCTTAGATCATTCATTTTAATTGCTGAATAGAATTCTACTGTATGAATTAACCACAGTTTATTTAATTCACTCTTCCTCAGAGGAACAGTTGGGTTGTTCTGTTGGACAACTTCTTTTATATTTATTACTAGGTACCCTATAATTTTTGCAAATAGGCTAAATGGAGTCTTTGACAATATACACTGAGTGGCCAGATTATTATGATCTCTAAACGCATAATAATCTGTCCACTCAGTGTATATCCTATATAATAAAAGGCTAATATGCAAATTGTCCCCTTGACCAGGAGTTCGACCAGCAGGCAGGCCAGCCAACCACCCATGTCTCCTCCCCCTGGCCAGGCTGGCCGGACCCCACCCATGCATGAATTCATGCACATTCATACACCGGGCCTCTAATATATATACATACACACACACACACACACACACACACACATACACACACACACACACACACTGAGTGGCCAGATTATTATGCGTTCAGAGGTCATAATAACCTGGCCACTCAGTGTATGTTGATTCATTTATAATTTATTATTGTTTGTTAATATAATAATAATCCTGGCATATTGGCATGCTATTAATGTTTATATATCAATCCTATGATCCTATTTTGCTGAACTATTTTATTTATTCCAATAGCTTATCTATAGAAAATTTGTAGATTTTCTTGTGAGGGAATGGTAATCAGATTATCTTAACTCATCATTTTTTAAAATATTTCTTACTGTATCAAAATTTAAAAATTTGTATTTATCAGAATTCTAGGGGAAAGGGTGACTGAAAGCGAGAGAAACAGGTGGCTTCGTAGGACTGTTCCTCTTGAGAGAATCAGCCAGTGCTGGGGGACTGCCCACCCAACACTCCATGTGTAGAGAGTGTAAGGATTTTTGAAAGAGGTGTGACCTGAGGAACGGATTGGGACCTCAGGAGATGGAAGATGGCTGCATAATCTGGGATGTGATCCTTTCCTCTGTGTCTTAAAATCTTTAAGACAGAAAAGATCACATGCTTGGTCTCATTGATATTTTTGCAGGAACCACTAAGGAGGTAGAGTTTTGTATCTAGACATGACACGGAGACAACAAGAATATAAACAAGCACCAGGAAGTGGAGTCTAAAATCCTGGGCAGGACTGGAGTTGCCCAGCCTCAGGAAGGAGAATTTGAGCCAAGTTTCTTAAACCTTTAAGGGTAAGAAAGTCCTGCAGTGATATTTGTGTTTTCATTGATTGCCATCCAATATGTGTGTTCCCTATGTGGAGTACACATGGTCAAAAGAGTATTTTTTCCCCCCAAAATTTCTCTTTATAAGTTTTCAGTTTGCTGAACCTTTGGCCTTCCTTGAAGTTAGAGTGTGATCTGAGGGGCATGAGAAAAAAATACCACCTTCAAATTATATCTGCAGTGGCTTATCATAAGGGCAAAATCCCTTCATTAGATTCATTTCTTTAGGGCCCTCTATACATATAATGAATTATGGTTTTATGTTTTCTGAAGAAATAATAAACTAATATTAGGTAACAAATTAATGTTGGTATAGATTAGTTTATCCATTTAACCTATCGCTCTCAAGGAGAAGGCAGTGGTGGATAGCTTGGAGTTTAGGGTCAAACTATCTGGGCTGAATCCTCACTCCTCCACTTACTATCTGTGTAATTTGGGACCACTACTTAACATTGATTTGTTGTTCCACTTATTTATGCATTTATTGGTTGATTCTTGTATGCACAAAGTTGGCATATTGGGACGATGCTCTAACCAACTGAGCTAAACCCCATTTTTTTTCAGGGAATAAGTTTTTCAGCAGGCCTTTTTGCTCTCTACCCATTATAACTCTTCCTATGGGCCACTTCAGAACAGCATGTTACATTCTCTTCTTTTGATATACACATACTGTGCACATTAAACATTCAGAAATATTCTTCCACAAAGAACACTGCTCTCATAATTTTCTTTAAATACATAGCCATTGTGATCTGTATTTAATTTTCCCATTTTTTGGTTAGGGTATGCATACAGAGATATTTCTTTGCCCTCTTGATTATAAGAAAACTACCAAGAGTGATGTCACGTGGCAACTGACATTCAGCTAGATTGACAGGGTTTACTGCAGCATATTACTTGACCTCTCTGAGCCTTAGTTTCTTCATCTATACATGGATGGGTTAAATACTTACTCACAGGGCTGTTAAGGGTTGAGTAAGGCTAAGTATATGGAAGGGCTTTGTAAGGTAGAAAGCATAATACAAATATTAATTATCATTCATCCCTATTGTTTGGAAAATATTCTTAGGTCTCACAAAGCCCATCCAGTCTTCTTTTTTTTTTTTTTTCAATTCAAATGAACATTTATTGACCCCATATTAAATGTGAAATAGTTAAGCCGAGGCCGGTTTGGCTCAGTGGATAGAGCGTTGGCCTGCGGACTGAAGGGTCCCGGGTTCGATTCCGGTCAAGGGCATGTACATTGGTTGCGGGCACATCCCCGGTGGGGGGTGTGCAGGAGGCAGCTTCTCAATGTTTCTCTCTCATCGATGTTTCTAGCTCTCTATCCCTCTCCATTCCTCTCTGTAAAAAAAAAAAAAAAAAAAAAGTGAAATAGTTAAGAAATGCCTTTCCTCTGTCTGTGTATAATTCCCATTACACTGTACTTTCTCCTCAACTGGGTAGGTAGATTCCATGTTTTCTATAATTACACAGTCTCCTATATTGTAATGGTAGGCTTGTTCAGAAGCTCAGAATATTAGAAAGTATTGGGCTGCAGAGTAATGATCACAGCTAATGGAGAATTTGCTTCATTTTAAACAAGCATTGAGAACTTGTGGCTTCCCATGGAGGTGCTGGGCTGGTTTGGTGCTCTAGTCATGCTAAAAACAGCAGTGGCATCTGCAATAGTCTTCACTCAAAAACTCTGTGTGAATTGAATTGCAATCGACTGTGGTCTCTGTGGCTTCTTCTACAAAGCTGGGATGCTTGACTCCACATCAGAAGACAGTTCAAAAGCCTGTGTATTTTCCAGATACCTGTCAGCGAATTCTCGCGGTCAGTGGTCCACCCTAGGTGAATGGTTGACAGTATGAAGTCAGTGGTTAACTCTAGGTCAGTGATCAATTTTAGGGGCAGCATAGCGAAATCACCGACAGGGAGAACAAGGCAGAGAGGATCAGGGCCTTCCTGAGCAGGGTGCCAGCAGGGAGGGCAGGAGGCTCGCGAAAGGGAGCAGGAAGGTAGATAGGCCCTGCATGTAATGCAGACATCTAGTCCTCTCTTCATCTGTCCCAGTCTTCATCCCTCTTCTTCCCTTCCTGCAGAGAACCTCAAATGTCCTATTGCATTACCTTGAAAGCCCATCACAGAACAATGGTTTGCTTTGCCAAGTCGGAAGACAGCACCAAGTCATTGCATAATTCCCTCCAGCATTCAGAGTTCCTGAGCAGCTGCTCTGGAGGTGGATGAAAATAACCCACCACTTCAGGTTTTTTTTCTTCTTCAAGTTTCAGTTATTTTTAGTTAAAGAAAAACAGCCTTTTCCAAGGGCAACAAAGTGAACTGAAGGTCTGAAGGAAGCAGGTTATAGGCTTCTCACAAGCTCTTGCTCCAAAACCTGGACTTGAGGAAAGAAGGCCCTCCTAGGATCTCCGGGGCAACTGGCCAGCAGAGGGGTGACTAGTGGGATGGGGTGGAGCTGCATCCCACCTTAGTCACTGAATTGGTCTGCATGGACTCTAAGGTGATTTCCACCTGCCAGTTAGTTGACAAAATTAACACTATTATTCTTGGGGGACATTAAATTAAGGAATGACGTGTGGAGCCAAGAGAGTGGCTTATTCAGTTGGATTTTTTCTTTCTTTCTTTTTTTTAAATCTTTATTGTTGAAAGTATTACATATGTCCCCTTTTTTCTCCCATTGACCCCTTCTAGTGCTCTCTGCCCCCCCTCCCAGGTCTTCACCACCCTATTGTCTGTATCCATGGGTTATACATATATGCATACAAATTCTTTGGTTGATATTCAGTTGGATTCTGAATCACAATCAGGAAATAGTCTTTGTCTGGTGCAACTATAATTGCATTTTTCTTGGAGTGAATTCAAAGGAAGCTGAGATCATTCTGGGGGTCAGCTTCTCACACAGTGCCCCGGGCCTTCAAGATGAAGTTGTGCGTGGGGTTGGCGTGCTGTGTGGTGGTGGGATTGTCCATGGTCCTCTTAACGCGAATGCCTCCCGTGTTCACCGTGATGATTCCCTGCATTTCCTTATGGCTCTGACGTCACTTCAGTGTCTCCTCCGCCTCTGCCATTGCAGACCAATCGGCAAGCTCCCTATGGCCAGCATAGCCCCCACCATTTCAGTTTCTATAACCCATTTGGGAATGAGAATGTTATTTTTAGGGTACAATAATTTAAAAGCTCACTTGCCTAGGGGGCAACGTCTCCATAGCTATAGGGAAATGAAGTAAGTTCTGTCTTTTTTTTTGGCAACCAGTGACCAGAATGAGTTCTTTCTCTGTAGTAACAGGAAACAATTCACTGCTTACTGGCACCAGGGGTTTTAACCAGGACTAAGCATATCCAACTTGGAGAGTTTTAAACCACTGGAATGTAGGGCACCTTCATGCTTTATGACCTATACCATGGATGAACTCAACATCCCTAATACCACCTTAGTTCGGGGGGATAAAGGTGATGTCTTTTGTTCCAAATGGCCCAAGAACATTATCAGATTCACCAGGAGTGAGGTTCTTTTAGTTGGAGTCCCTCAAATGCAGAAGCAGACTCTGAGGTAAGGATTTTGGTGCCAGTAGTTTATTCAGGACCACCTGAGGGAGTGGGTAAGGGAGAAGGGGAGAGTGGAGAGACAGTAAAGCAGATGTTAAATAGCAAGTTTCAGTTGTGGGCAATTGGTGCTTAATCCTGCTGAGGACTCTCTGAGAGTCTGCAGGTACATGCCTCAAAACGGTCCCTCTGAGAGATGAGTTGAGGTACTGATACACCAACTCCCACTTCTCTATGATTGAAGATTGCTCCTGGGACATTAACTGACACTTCTGGCCTGCCCTAAAGGGGACTGAACAGCCCCACCCTCCAAGGTCAGAGAATGTCCTCAAACAGAGAGGCATAGGAAGGCCTCCAGGTAGGCAAAGGACATATGGGTGGGGCACTAACAGCGTCTGTTACAAGTGTCAAAGACAGACTCATAAACAAGCATTGTGTTCCTCATTTAAAATATAGAGTCTGTCTTTTTGAAAGACCATTTTTGCCTTGCAAGGTATGTGTGCCTTTAAGTAAGGTAGCAGAAAACCCAGCTGTAGCTACTGGCTGTGGAGCAAAAGCAAATTAGAATTGAAGCCTTCACCATTTGTCATTTCCATCCCCCTTCTCCAACTGTACTCAGAGTAAATGAGGTCACCCTCTCCCTGTAGAGTCAGCACAAGTGTGGGCAGAAGATGACACCACTGACACTCAGCAGAAAACTGAGACGACAGTATTTGCAAGAAACAAAGAAGAACAGGGCTCAGACTCCATCATCTATATCTAGACGATGCAGGACACTGTTAATTACCTATGATGGCCGTGACAGTTAAATCCAATGAGTATAAGATGTCTAGCATAGTGCCGGGTACCCACATTAGCGCTCTTGCAGACAAATAAGAAGGTCCACACATGTTCTATTTTAATTCTTCTGCTAAGAAGAAAGAACACTTTTGCTTTCTTTTGGTTTACAAAAACAATACATACTTCCGGTAATTGTAGAAAACTAAGAAAATACAGAAAATGGTAAAGAAGGGGGGAAATCACCTGTAAGTCCATTTTCTGATCTTTTATAAATATATAAACAAAATAGACAAATGTATAAATATGTAAATAAAATTCAGAATTTTTATAGTATAATTCCATATTGGGATCTTCTACATATATGATTTTTTAACCTGTTCTTCCTTTAGCACACCATGTGTCAACCTAAATAAAGTAAACTGAGGAAAACTCAAGTGACCAGAAATTGAGTTGATTTGGGAATAGCAGAGGAATTGCAATTCAGGAAACACATGCTGTAGCAAGTTATCAGTGAGTCTGTTGAGGTTAAGTGTGGGGGTCAAGGGCTGTATTCTTGGGCAAAGGGAACAGAGGGGAAGTCCAGTCGGAGTCCAAGCAATAAGTTCATTGGCTTGAGAATGGAGAAGGGTTTTTGGCAGATGTTCATTGGCCAGGAGATAAGTCTGGGTCTTCTGTAAATCAGGCATTTTACGGGAAATTGGTCTCTCAGCGAAGTTTGTTCTCCTAGATCCGTGGTCGGCAAACTGCGGCTCACGAGTCACATGCAGCTCTTTGGCCCCTTGAGTGTGGCTCTTCCACAAAATACCACGGCCTGGGCGAGTCTATTTTGACGAAGTGGCGTTAAAAGAAGTTTAAGTTTAAAAAAATTGGCTCTCAAAAGAAATTTCAATCGTTGTACTGTTGATATTTGACTCTGTTGACTAATGAGTTTGCCGACCACTGTCCTAGATGATGTAATGTGGAATTGTATTCCTGAAACCTGAGATTCTCCATTTCATATCCTCTAGTTCCATTTTAGATAGAAATCCCTTCACAGGGGGCTCAAACATACTCTGAATGTCATTGACAATTCTTGAAAATGTTTCTGTCATCTCAATGATATGCCATCACCTGAATGTGTCATGAACTCCTTGGCCATTCTTCTGTACATTTGTGTTGAATACCTTTGTAAATTTGTGGTGAACACCTTTGTGGTGAACACCACATGACCTCTGGGTATTTTTGTCAAAATGTACTCTTGGGTGTGAAATTACATGGTCAAAAGGAAATGAGACCAAAAGCCTGAGGACAGAGTTAAGGGGCTGTGTTCTACAGGCACTCCCTGGTGGAGAGAACTCGTTGGCTGCTGGGTGACAGGCCAGGTGTGCCCACATACAGGATCAGAGTCCTTGAACTTGCAGGAACCCCAGAGATGGTTTCCTCCCAAACCCTCTTTGTTGTTTTTCAGATAAGGAAACTGCGTCTCAAAGAGATTTAGCCACATGCAGTTTTTGGCAATTACGTACCACTTCTCCTGGCACACATGTAAGCAAGCCCTTGACAAGCCTCTGAAAGAAGCACACATGGGCCAGGCTCCGACTCGAGACTTGGGTTGTTTTTAGAAATTGAATTACATCACGACACAGAAGATGGGATGATCAGACAACTGGCTCCCCAACCAGAAGGGAGGCTATGTTCTTCTGATGCTGGGGGACCTGAAAGGGTGCCTCCTTCCCCATCAGCTGACTATACATAAGATGAAATATATCTTCCTACGTTTGGAAGAACCATGAGGTTTCCTGGGGTGCCTAGGAACAAAAATAAACCAGAGGGAATACAGCCCATTGGGTCAGACTGACTCAGTGAAAACTACACTGGGAAAGGCAAAGCACTTTTGTGAGGGCAGCTAGAACCTTTCTTGTTTGTTGAATGGAGACATAGACTCCAGGTCTGATGGGTATTGCAGACACTCTCACTTCCACTATGAGGCCCCTCCTCAAAGACTGTTTGAGGCTCCCTTGAAATGAAGCGATTTGGGCCCTAGCCGGTTTGGCTCAGTGGATAGAGGGTCGGCCTGCGGACTGAAGGGTCCGGGTTCGATTCCAGTCAAGGACATGTACCTTGGTTGCGGACACATCCCCAGTAGGGGGTGCGCAGGAGGTAGCTGATCGATGTATCTCTCTCATCGATGTTTCTAACTCTCTATCCCTCTCTCTTCCTCTCTGTAAAAAATCAATAAAATATTTTTTTTTTAAAAAAGAGTGGAAGCAAGAGCCCACCGTCTTTAGCAGGTCCAGAGTTAAACAGCATGTTAGTGGGTGTGCTCCCCATGTTCAGATGGTTTCTCTGCTTTGATTTGAGCCACCCTAGGGCAAAATGAGGTAATGCTTTGGAGTCTCAGAGAGAAGGCCTTTTTCTCATTAGCTGCCACACCCTTGGATAGTAAGGTCTTTCATAGACTGTTTTCTCTTAAGTTCAGGTGACACCTTTGTCACAGATCCTTCTCAAATGGCAGAAAATGAAAACACTTCACAGTTCTTACGCGTTCAAGTCCATTTTCTTCTACACACACAAAAGCATTTTCTTTGAGTCCACGTGCCCCATTCCTATGCCTCTGGCTTACCCAGGCTTCCTAATTAAGCCGCAGTACCTGACAATCCTTCAAAGGGCTTATTCTGTTTGCTTGAACTTTCAAAATTACTTCAAAAATAACTATAGACTGTCTGCTGATAAGCGGGAGGTACAACTACCCAAGTTTTTTCCTCTGGGTTTCTGCCTGTTTTGATGGCTACAGTTAACACCGTAATGTTGTCTAAGAAGCCACCGCCAGCAAAAGCAGTTGTTTTGTGCCTGAGAACACCCTTCTGCTGGCCTGATTTTCTGTGGTGTCAGCAACATCCTGATTTCTGAAGGTAACATTTCTGGCTCTGTCACTCAAGATCCTTGGGAAGCAACAGCATGTATGGTTTAATTCATTAACTTATATCTCCAGATTTATTTCTCCTTACTCATAGTCCTGATTCATTTAAGCAGTGTAAAAAGGTATATATCTTTTTCTTAATATATTTTTATTGATTTCAGAGAGGATGTGAGAGGGAGAGAGAAGAGAGATGGAAACATCAGTGATGAGAGAGAACCATTGATTGGCTGCCTCCTGCACGCCCCACACTGGGGATCGAGCCCTAACCGGGAATCAGACTGTGACCTCCCAGTTCATAGGTCATCACTGAGCCATGCTGGCCAAGCGGCAGTAGTAGTTTTGATAAATCATTTGAGAATAAGTTGCTGACGTCATGCAGCTTTACCCCTAAATACTTCAGTGTGCAGTTCCCAAGAACCGTGGTCAGCAAACTTCGGCTCCCGAGCCACATGCGGCTCTTTGGCCCCTTGAATGTGGCTCTTCCACAAAATACCAAGGCCTGGGAGAGTCTATTTTGAAGAAGTGGCGTTAGAAGAAGTTTAAGTTTAAAAATTTTGGCTCTCAAAAGAAATTTCAGTCGTTGTACTGTTGATATTTGGCTCTGTTGACTAATGAGTTTGCTGACCACTGCCCAAGAACAAGGACATTACATTAAATAACCACAATAGAATAATCACATTTCAGAAATAATTATGTCATCTGATATACAGCACATATTTAGACTTCCAAATTGCCCCATTATATCCTTTACAAGTAACCTTCCCCTCTTCTCATTCATGAACCAATCCATGATCACACACTCTACCTTTTTTAATCAGCAGCAATTCCTCAACTTTTCTTCTTTTTAGAATCTTTCATGAACGTAACACTTTTGAGAAACACAGGCCAGTTGTTTTTTTGGTTGTCAGAAGGCAGACACTTTTAATCCAATCACTCTATTGCCTTCATCTCCCCATTTTCAAGCCTGTACATGTATCCAAATCATATATGTATATATTCAAGCTACTTTTCTGTTTCCTGCAGAGAGCTGTTTATTGAGGCACCAAACATTCACTGAGTGCCTAATCTGTACTAAGCTTGTGAACAAGACAAACAAGTAATGTTTGTTCCAGATGTTAATATATGATGTTAGTTAGGTCTTCTGGTTACAAAAAACCAGAAAGCTGCTCTAGCAAATATAGGCAAAAATGGAACTTTATTGGAATGCAACTATTGAAAGAGTTAAACATCCAAGCCCTGGATAGGGCAGGACCAGGTGTTCATGGACCTTCCCCTTAGGGCGATGATGATGCCATTATGGTGTGACTCAAGCCAACAAGTCCCAACCCAGGTGCCCATCCTTAGTCCAAACAACCATGACCAGAGTGGTAGGTTCATGTGGCTCACACATGACTAAGAGGGACCTGCCTTTATATATTTTAGTCTTCCCAGAAACTGGGAAATTTTGTGAATGGAGTAGACACTCTAGTTAGTTGTGTGTGTGTTTTTTTTGTGTGTTTTTTTTAATATATTTTATTGATTTTTTACAGAGAGGAAGGGAGAGGGATAGAGAGTTAGAAACATCGATGAGAGAGAAACATCGGTCAGCCGCCTCCTGCACACCCCCTACTGGGGATGTGCCCGGAACCAAGGTACATGTCCTTGACCGGAATCGAACCTGGGACCCCTCAGTCCACAGGCTGACGCTCTATCCACTGAGCCAAACCAGTTTCGGCTCTAGTTAGTTTTTATATTATAGTAGAGGGTGGGTTCCTCAGCCCAGCCTGCGCCCTCTCACAGCTGGGAGCCCTCGGGGGATGTCTGACTGCCTTGGAGGCGGGAGAGGCTCCCTCCACCACCGCTGTGCTCACCAGCCTTGAGCCAGGCTCAGGGCTTCTGGCTGAGTGGGAGCGCACTAATCACCAGGGGGCAGCTCCTGCGTTGAGCGTCTGCCCCCTAATGGTCAGCGTGTGTCACAGCATGTGTCATAGTTGTTCTGTCGTAAGAGTCGATTTGCATATTAGCCTTGTATTATATAGGATTAGCCCTCACACTTAAATAGGTTCAGGGTTGATAGTCAAAATATTTAACAACTGCCATGGCCCAGGTGCTGACCATTCAGAGCAAATGTTGATTGTAGCACAGGAACAGGGTCTAAGGATCCCTGCTGGGCCAGGCATTATTTCACAGGGAGATATGAGACATCCTGTGGGAGGGGCCAGGGTGGCCTTGGAGAGGTGAGGCTTTGGGGAATTTTCCTAGAGGGTCAGGTGCCCTACAATTCATGCAGAAGTGATTTACTAAGGAAATGTTCCCAGGAAAGTAGAAAGTGGACCAAGCAGCCCTAGTTGGTTTGGTTCAGTGGATAGAGCGTTGGACTTTGGACTGAAGGGTCCCAGGTTCGATTCTGGTCAAGGGCACATGCCCGGTTTGCGAGCTCGATCCCCAGTTGGGGGCGTGCAGGAAGCAGCCGATCAATGATTCTCTCTCATCATTGATGTTTCTTTTTTTTCTTTTTAAAAAAATATATTTTATTGATTTTTTACAGAGAGGAAGGGAGAGGGATAGAGAGTCAGAAACATTGATGAGAGAGAAACATCGATCAGCTGCCTCCTGCACACCCTCCACCGGGGATGTGCCCGCAACCAAGGCACATGCCTCTGACTGGAATCAAACCTGGGACCCTCCAGTCCGCAGGCTGACGCTCTATCCACTGAGCCAAACCAGTTAGGGCTCTGATCATTGATGTTTCTATCTCTCCCTCCCTCTCCCTCTCTGAAATCAATAAAAATATATATTTTTAAAAAAAGAAGTGGGTGAAGCAGAACAGGAAAGGAGAGGAAACCAAGCAAGGATGCTATATGAGGGTTCTCCAGAGAAACAGAACCAAAGGCAGATAAATATATATAAAGAAATATATTAAGGGACTTGGCTCACATGATTACAAAGGCTGAGAAGTCCCATGATCTGCTTTCTACAAGCTGAAGACCCAGAAAAGTCAATGATGTAGTTCTAGTCCAAGTCTGAGAACCTGGAGAACAGATAGTATGAGTTCTAGTCAAAGTCCAAAGGCCTAAGAACAAGAAGCCCTCAACAGATTGGATGATGCCCACCCACATTGGGGAGGACCATCTGCTTTACTCAGTCTACCTATTCAAGTGCTACCTCATCTGGAAATACCCTTGCAGATATACACAGAATATTGTCTCACCAAATATCTGAGTACCCTGTGTCTCAGTCAAGTTGGTACTTAAAATTAAAGTCCCACAGAGGGCAGTTTCAGCCTGGTCCCACAGAGCAGCTCTGGAGTGTAATCTATGCTGCATATTTTTCCCATCAAAAGGCAAGGGAGCCCAGCCAGTGTGGCTCAGTGGTTGAACATCGACCTATGAACCATAGTTTGATTCCCGTTCAGGGCACATGCCTGAGTTTCAGGTTCGGACCCCAGTGGGGGGCATGCAGGAAGCAGCAATCAGTGATTCTCTCTCATCATTGATGTTGCTATCTCTCTCTCCCTCTCCTTTCGTCTCTGAAATCAATAAAAATATATTTAAAAAACAAAAAAGACAAGCTCAGCCCTAGCTGGTTTGGCTCAGTGGATAAAGTGTCAGCCTGTGGACCAAAGGGTCCTGGGTTCGATTCCAGTCAAGGGCACATACCTTGATTGCAGGCTCTTTCCCAGCCCGGGCCTGGTTGGGGCACGTGCAGGAGGCAACCAATCAATGTGTTTCTCTCACATCCATGTTTCTCTCTGTCTTTCCCTCTCTTCCACTCTCCCTAAAAAACAATGGAAAAATATCCTCGGGTGAGGATTAACAACAACAAAAATACAAGAAGCTCACACTGTACATAACATTTAACAACTTCAAAAAGCCTTAAGTAGTGAGCCACTTGTAATGGCACAGATAGCAGATCCCACTATTTTCACTCCAGTATCATTGGTCAAGAGTTGTTGACATGTCTCTGTCCATCTCAAGAGGGTAAACGCCTTGAAGGATGGGACTATGGACTCTTCCACTGGAGTAGATTCATGTGTGGACGAGACCCTTGCACAAATTAGGCTTTCACCAATCAGCAAGTGAATAAAGAGTAACACATCAGCCGAAACCGGTTTGGCTCAGTGGATAGAGCGTCGGCCTGCGGACTGAAAGGTCCCAGGTTCGATTCCGGTCAAGGGCATGTACATTGGTTGCGGGCACATCTCCGGTGGGGGTTGTGCAGGAGGCAGCTGGTTGATGTGTCTCTCTCATCGATGTTTCTAGCTCTCTATCCCTCTCCCTTTCTCTCTGTGAAAAATCAATAAAAAATATTTAAAAAAAAAGATTTTTAAAAAAAAAAAAAAGAGTAACACATCATGGTACAGACAAAAAAAAAAAGGAAAATTAGCATGCATTTTTTCTAAAACTCTTGTGTGTGATTTCATACACAAGTACCCAGACAGACAATTGTGCTTCTGTAGGGATTTTCTTTTTCAGATATTGATGAAAACCGCCTTGTGTGTGCTCTGTTTCTTTGTCCAGCTCTTTATCCAGTAATAATTTACCTACCTATGCACAGTGACCTGGCGTCTAGGCATAAGGATGAATTTACCATAACTACTATGTTAGGTGATGTTTAAGTGCAGTTCTTTTTCTTGAGCTTCTTGTGGATAAAATATCTTAATAACCAGAGGGTCAGAATCTGAAGCAGCTAAAAATCAGCACCTTGCATGGTTTTTCATCCATCCCCACTTTCAGAAGGATCCAAAAGAAAAAAAATCCCAAACACATGAAAAACTATTTGCTTTGAAGGCACACAACAAAGAAACTGTGAAAGAAAAAAAAACAGCAAACATGCACCAAGCAAGAGAGAGGTTTCTGCTTAAAATTTTTTTAAATATTAAAAGATGAATTCATTATTATCCCACAGTCTCTTGAGTCAGAAAATCACGTGCCTGATTCTTCTATAAAATTTAAATGGCAGCATCCTTGGAGAGATAGTTGCCTGGTAACTCAGATCAGAGGATTGTCTTTAGATTCATCTGGAGTCATGTATGTCTGTTTTGGTTTTTCTGTTGAGCTCATTTCCTTCACTACAATTTAAAAACTGAACAGTTTGGGGGTAAAAATTTCACTCACAAGGAAGATTCTTTTCCTTCAGAAGATATTTTTATTATGAAGTACAGCTGTCTTCATGTAGTCGAATTGCTCTATTTTCAGGATTGTTGCATGAACATATAGGAAAAAATGTGGAAAAATGCATCTACATATAAGAAAAGGAAAAATGCCAACCGAGAGGGGGTTGCAGATTGAAGTGTATAGTTTTGAGGCAGAAAGCCAGACACCAGCTTTCTAAGAGGAGAAACTAATTCAGCCTCTGACATAGGATGAAAGTATAAATTAACCAGTTGAGAGATGCTTTGTTAGCTCCTACCTCTTCGTTGACACAAAGAGAGCAGTCCAGGTAGGCTTTTTCTCACCAAGCTCAGAAGCCCTGAATTTACCCTCTTCTGAATTAGTCATCTGTTCCCAGGTCTTTTTTTTTTTTTTTTTTTTTTTTTTGCTCTGCACATAGACAAAAGAAAATAAAGTAACTGTTCTACTATGATTCTTTAGGTTATAAGCAAGAGAACCATGCCCAGTAAGCATGGCGCAGTGGTTGAGCGTCGACCTATGAACCAAGGGGTCACAATTTGATTCCCGGTTCAGGCACATGCTCAGCTTGCGGGCTCAATCCCCAGTGTGTGTATGCAGGAGGCAGCCGATCAAGGATTCTCTCTTATCATTGATGGTTCTATCTCTCTCTCCCTCTCCCTTCCTCTCTGAAATCAATAAAAATATATTTTAAACAAAGAAAACCTGAGTGAGAGACCTTACACAAAAGGGAAATTACTGGAAGGATTTGAAACACTGATAAAAGGCTAACCAAATGGCTACGAAATAGGCCTTTTCTTCCTAACTTTCCTCCTGGTCCTATTCTCACACCTCCCTCTCAGCACTTTCCATCCTTCTCCTTTCCTGGCCTCCTCTTTTTTTTTTTTTCCCTTTTTTAAAAAAATCTTTATTGTTCAGATTATTACAATTGTTCCTCTTTTTTCCCCCCTGTAGCTCCCCTCCACCTGGCTCCCACCCCACCCCCTGCCTTTACTCCCCCCACTGTCTTCATCCATAGGTGTACGATTTTTGTCCAGTCTCTTCCCGTACCACCCACACCCCCTTCCCCCGATCCTGGCCTCCTCTTGCTCTTCCTTCTCCTCCTTGCCCTTCAAAACTCCCATCCCCTCACTCAACCCAACTCGATCTTAGGAACACTAGTTGGTTAAACTGATCCTCAGAAAGTTGTGTCCACAACTAAGTCACTATTACCACCAAAACACTGTTAGTCCAAGAAATAGCCAGAGGTGGAATAATTGTCTTGGAAAGGCATTTGAGTCCCTATGGGGTCTTCTATAAAATTGCTCCAGTGACTCTATGGTGCATATATTTTGAGACAACCTAGGACTCTGTCTCTATTTTTTGGGTTTGTCTTTTTTAGAGCAGAATCTGGTCCATCACATACAGTAGAAGTGTTATAGAAAAGGATCTATGGCTGGGTCCTTCTGGTCTCACCTTCGTCAAGTGCTGAGTCCTTCCTTTTTCCTCATCACCAGATCCTTCTCAACATCCAATTTTTCACCTTCTGCTCTAGGCTATTGTGCTGGGTGTTGTCCCCACGGGTTTGTTCTTCCTGAATGATCAGTATGTTTTGTGTTGCCTGCTGCCAGTGCTAGGCCCTCACTGATCCCCATTAGAAGGACCCTGACATTGATGTAGATTCCCCTTTCTTGTGGCTCCCCAGCAGTGAGGAGGGCTGCCTGCAGTGGGAAGTTCAATTCTTGCAACTTCCTCCCAAAAGCACTGATGGTTCATAACCAGCTGCCTGGGCTGGTGCTAGACCACTACTCCTTTTCACGTCTCAGAAACAATACCCTTTATACACACTTCTTGGATTCCCTTTAAAAAAAAAATCATTTCCTGTGTATTTCTAGTAGGTATATTAAATTTTGCATCCCTGTAAACATAACTCTCCCCAATTTTAAAACAGTTTAGATAATTATCAGACCTCACCTTCTAAACATCACTTCTTTAATAAGAGAGAAAAGTCTGCAGCATTTCCTTCCTGAAGAAGGGGAAAAAAGCAAAAACAAACACCATGATTGTAATAAATATTGCAATAGCACAGCAGCAGCAGTTAGGATTTTTAAAATTATATTCAGGTTCTTTTGTGTCTGGCTTATTCCACTAAGTATAATGTCCTCAAGGTCTTCAGTACCATGTGTCTGCATTTCCTTCCTGTTTAAGGCTGAATACTATTTCATGATATGTATATCACATATTTTATTTATTCATCCATTGATGGACATTTGGGTTGTTTCACCTTTTGGCTATTGTGAATAATCCTGCTATGAGCATGGGTGTACAAATATTTGTTCAAATGCATGTTTTCAATTCTTTTGGATATATACAGAAGTGGGATTTCTGGTTCATGTGCTAATTCTATGATTGATTTTTTTTTTTTTTGAGGAACCACCATACTGTTTTACACAACGGCTTTACCATTTTTCATTCTCACCAACAATGCATAAGGATTCCAGTTTCTCCACTTCCTCACCACTTACTATTTACTGATTGTTTTATTGCCGTCATCATGGGTGTAAGTGGTGTGTCATTATAGTTTTGATTTGCCTTTCCCTAATGATTAGTGATGTCGAGCATCTTTTTATGTGCTTATTGGCCATTTGTGTATATTTTTTATAGAAATGTCTATCCGAGTCCTTTGACCATATTTTAATCTGGTTGTTTGTTTATGCTGTTGAGTTGTAGGAGATTTTTTTTTACTTTTTCTGAATTGTCTTGGATAGTCTCTCTTATTAATTTACTAGAGGCCCGGTGCACGAAATTCGTGCATGGAGGTGGGGGGTCCCTCAGCCTGGCCTGCACCCTCTCCAATCCAGGACCCCTCGGGGGATGTCCAACTGCCTCTCACAATCCGGGACCACTGGCTCCTAACCACTTGCCTGCCTGCCTGCCTGATCACCCCTAAACCACCTCTGCCTGCCTGCCTGCCTGATCGCCCCTAACTGCTCCCCTACCAGCCTGATCACCCCTAACTACTCCCCTGCTGGCCTGATCGCCCCTAACCGCCTCTGCCTCGCCCCGCACCCAGGACCCAGAATTCCCTCCTCCGGATGGTTGCAGGCACCCAGGACCCGGGCCAGCCACAGCCACAGGGGACCGTGGGCAGGCGGCTTTGCCTGGGCCGCAGCCGCAGGCGCCCAGGACTGTGGGGCGGGCATTGTCCCTCTCCCAGGCCACAGCCTGGATGGTCCCCATGCCTTTTTCATGAGCTCATTTGTGCCTGGCTGGTCCCCATGCCATTCTCTCCAGTGTTGAGTGTCTGAGCAGTTCCTGTGCAAGGGCATGAGGACACAAGGGCACGAGGGTGTGATGACCATTTTCATATTAGCTCTTTATTAGATAGGATTGGGGAGAACTTCAAAAATGGGGAGAGAACTTCAAAAATTGGGGGGAACTTCAAAAATGCTAACAAAATAGAGACAACTTTGTTTACAACCATTCCATACATATTGCTTACAGTATTCTGATGCAGTTCAAATGCATTCTAAACATTCACTGCTGATTTATACTGGAAATGGCATACAAGTAATTTGTGATTTTAATGACATATCATTGTAATAACTTTAGAAAAGCAAGTTGGCGCACATGAAAGTGTTAACTTGAGTCAGTTGATGCCAGAGGATAATGCTTGATTCGTGCTAAGAGGTTTCATCTAAATATTTCTCCTAGTTGTCACTTAGCATAGATAATTGCTTACTAAGCTAATCTCTTTGGATAAATTTCAATTTTCCAGCATTTGATTAATCTTGACAATTGGGATTCTCCATGGAAACAGTGGAACAAGATGCAACACCTTCCAAAAAACAAAAATAGCACTTTCTTAGTTGCCTGGCAGCAGTACTCTTTGATTTTATTCACAGGGAAATTTATTTTTGCTGATTGGTGGGACTTTGGCAGAGAAAGGGAAAGAAAATATAGTTTTCTCAACACTCAAAAATGGATAGGCCAGTTTAATCTTTTTTTAAAATACCCAAATGAGGTCTCCATAACCCTAAAGAGCATAGAAAACAATATATATATGTTCTAAGATTGCGAGAGGGCATAGGCCAAGCCGGAGAGGGACGCGGGAGGTTGGCCAGCTGGGGAGGGACCATAGAAAGGCTCCAGGGCATGTAGGCCCCATCTCCTATTGGCTGGACCCCAGCAGCAAGCTAACCTACTGGTTGAAGCGTCTGCCCCCTGGTGGTCAGTGCACATCATAGCGAGAGGTTGAGTGGCCTTAGCATATCATTAGCATATTATGCTTTGATTGGTTGAACGAATGACCGGACAACTGGACACTTAGCATATTAGGCTTTTATTACATAGGATAGCCTATATAATAAAGCTGTAATATGCAAATTGACCATCATGCCCTCGCACAGGATGGCTGCCCCCATGTGGTCACAAGATGGCTGCCACAAGATGGCTGGCAGGGGAGGGCAGGTGTGGGTGATCGGGCCAGCAGGGGAGGGCAATTGTGGGTGATCGGGCCAGCAGGGGAGGGCAGTTGGGGGTGACCGGGCCTGCAGGGGAGGGAGGGCAGTTGGGGGCAATCAGGCCAGCAGGGGAGCAGTTAGGTGTTGATCAGGCTGGCAGGGGAGTGGTTAGGGGATGATCACGCTGGCAGGCAGAAGCAGTTAGGGGCAGTCAGGCAGGTGAGCAGTTGGGAGCCAGCAGTCCTGGATAGTGAGAGGGATGTCCGACTGCCGATCCACAGGGATCGGGCCTAAACCGGCAGTCGAACATCCCCCGAGAATCCCAGATTGGAAAGGGTGCAGGCTGGGCTGAGGGACACTCCCCTCTCCAGTTTACAAATTTTGTGCACCGGGCCTCTAGTATATATGTATATATGCAGTATACTAATGTAGTATAGCTATATATATGCATAAAGCATCTCTATTATAAAAACCCCATGGCCGTGACACCATGACACCATAACAACCAAACACCAAAAGGCACCTGCTGAATGTCATATGATTTCTTCATGGGAACAAGTAAGTGTTGCTCTGTTCAATTCTCATCTTCCAGTGAAGGTCAATTTAAGTGCTCCTGAGAAGGAAAGATTAGGGCAGGAAACTATTCTTATCTCCACCCACAACTGTCTTCAACGTGGGCGGGGCTGCGTGTGCTGCAAGGTGTGTGCGGGTGGGCGGGGACTTGACGCTGGGTCCCGTAGCGCGCCAGGTCTGAGTGTGGCACAATTTTGCACGGTGGGCCTCTAGTATTAAATGTAAAAGGCAGCGTGAGTACAATCAAAGAGGAAGCTTCATTAAGGATCTTTGTTGACAAAAGGTCTTTGATTAAGGGATCCATTAGACGAAGCTGCTGTGGTTCCTAAGCACTGTGGGTTTAAATTGCATTTATAAGGCTCAACAGTAGGTTTCAGTCTCAGTTTCATTTTATCCTTCATCCTGCTTGATCCCAGTGGTAGACAGTACTTTTTATTTACAATTATTTCTTCCTTCCCTACCCTTGACATTGTTCCTATAATGCCTACTCAGAGCAATCATACGGACTTTCCAATTAGTTGGTCCCCATCTTTCCAGTCATTAATCAGATGGAGCAAAGTCTGTGTAATAGACCTACTAGCCCTGAAACCTATATGTTCATGTTGACCAGTGTCACCCCAATTTAATAAGTAAACATTAAACAAAAATAGGAGACCTATTAGCTTGTCTTGAAAATACTAAGGATCTTCTTGAAGGTGAGATATTTTTTTTAAGTCTGTATTTATAAACTAGGGACAGATATCCCAGGAGTACTATTACTAGAAAAGTCCGTTTACAGAACAACTTGTATGTTCTCAATTAGGAAATTTTCAAACATGCACGCTGGCAGCTCCAGAATTTCTATAGAGGTGGGCTAAATAACAATCTGATTGGAAGGGAGGTGGGGTAAGCAAAAAGGCTTGCCATTGCCTTTGCTTAAGCACTTCAATATAATTGAAAAACCCTCAATTGGCCATATTAAAGAATTATTTGGGGGGGGGGGAGAATTAGTTGGAGAGGAGCTGATGAAATTTATGTGGAACCCCAAACCCCACACTCTCAGGTATTCCTTGGCCAATACAGTGCCTATATTAAGTGTTCCTATGAATGCACAGAGAGGGCTGAAAGGATAGACACCAAAATGTCAATGGAACTTGTAAATGAAAGTGAAATTCTGGGTAATCTTTACCTTCTTTTTCTCCCCCACCCATCATCATTTATCCCTCCTATACTCTCTTCCACCTCCATCCCCACCTCTACAATCACCACACTTACCCTCTTCTTTGTGTTTTCCATACTGTTTGCATCTTTTGCACTGAACCTATATCACTTCTCCCGCCCCCCAAAAAGAAGTTATTTTCCACAAAGAAAAGAAAAAAGATCCTCTGACCTCAATTTTTCCCCACATCTCATTTTAGTCATCTAAATGGTGCCTCAAATCCCCCCAAATTTCAGTTCTCCCATTATGTCTCTTTCTTGCTGTTTCACTTCATTCCTTTTCTGCAAGCAACCAAAGTAAAAGAAACAACAATACGTATAAAAAGGACCTTGGCCTGAGTGTTGAGATTGTAGGTCCAGCCCTCAACTTCTCTTTAGGACCTCAGCCTCCACATCTGAAAAGGGAGGGATTGGAAGAATTGGGGGTTATAAACTCAAATGCCCAGAGGAGCCAGGGAGGAACAAGTGAGAGAGGCAGGTGGTCTGGGGGGCAGTTGGAGGCATTGTTGGACTCGGGAACACCAGCCCAGTCTTCTAGAGGCACCACTGCAGGCCTGGGGTTGACAGATCTTCCGATTTATTGATTGGCTGGATATCTGGCTTTTATATGAAATCTTCTGATTTTTTAATGTTGGCAAAAAATTTTTTTTAAACATGTTATGAATTCCTTGCAGGCCAAATTGACCACACCTATGATGCTATCTGGCAGCTGGTGAGCCGGACTCTGGTTGGGATGCTCTCTAAGGCCCTAGATTCCCCCTAGGGGAGCCTACTCTGGCGCCACCTAGTGAGGGGGGCTGTCATTCTTCCCTTGAAAGCATTGTGGGAAAAGGCTGTTAGAATTAAATAAATCGATTAAGAGGTCATTTATTTGCATGCCAAAAAAATTTATCTTTTAGTAAGGCCTTATCATTTAGTATGGCCTCTCGGGTGTAATTAAAATACACCAAAACATGATTTACGCACAGCTAATTGGAAATACAGGATTAGAAAAAGTAAAGAACATTTATTATTGACCACATTCCAGACACTGTTCTGTTTTAAAGTATTATTTCATTTAAGCCTCACTATGATCCCATGAATTAAGTAGTATTACTACTCTGATTTTATTAGATGGGTACTACCCTGGTTTTATTAGATGGGGGAATTTGAAGCCCAGAGAGATCATGTAACTTGTACAAAATAACACAGCTAATTAGTGGTGGAGCTGGGATTCTAAAGCAGGCAGCCTTAATCAAGAAGGGATGTTCTTAAAATAATGACTCTAAATTGAAATTAGGCTCTTCCCTTAAATCCTCGGCAGAATACAGAACTGGTCCCAATTTTGAAGCAAAAATTCATGGTTAGAATTTTATAGGCTTTTACTTTTTTTTATTAAAAAATCTGGCTACCTGAATAGAATAGGTATTGTCAGATTACACTTGCTCATGGCAGGGTTTTGCAGCAACTGCTGGAAGAAAAATTGGGTCAAGAGAAGGAAACGTGGGGCAGAAGAGCTGAATGGCCAATGCCTAGGGCTGCCAGATTTCGCAAATTGAGGTGAGCTTGTTTCCATCTGTGAGAATATACTCAGAGCTATGGATTTTTAAAGCTTTTATTTTTATTTTTTTAGAAAGCACCGGGAGCCTGTTCCCCACCCCACCCCCATAGGTACAGAGAGAGCAATGATGTCTTATACCTGCACAGAGGCTCCAGTTTAAACAAGCTCCACAAAGCAGGAGTGAATTCCCAGGGTGCCAAACCCCTGTAGCGAGTTCCTGTCTCCACAAACCAAGACCTAAGTGCCTGATGACCGTCTGCGATGGTCTAAGTCTTTAGTGATGTTGGGTTCTACCCTTCTTGTATTTCTGGATATTAAAAAACAGCCTGCAGATGAAAAGCATGAACTTGCCTGAGTTTGAATTAGTTCCACACCTACTAGTTGTGACCTCTTTGTCCCTGAGACATATCTCATCTACAAAACAGAGATCCTAATACAACCTACATAATAGGCTTTTGGTGAAGAGTCCTGAGTTCATGCTGTATTTAAACAAGTGCTTGGGGCCACGCGCCCCTGGGTCTGGGAGAGGCCACGCGCCCCTGGGTCCGGGTGAGGCCATGTGTCCCTGGATCCGGGTGAGGCCTCGCGCACCTAGGCCCGGGTGAGGCCACGTGCCCCTGGGTCTGGGAGAGGCCACGCGCCCCCGGGTCCGGGTGAGGCCATGTGTCCCTGGATCCGGGTGAGGCTGGGTCCCAGGTCCGGGTGAGGCCACGCACCCCTGGGTCTGGGAGAGGCCACGCGCCCCTAGGTCCGGGTGAGGCCATGTGTCCCTGGATCCGGGTGAGGCCTAGCGCACCTAGGTCCTGGTGAGGCCACGCGCCCCTGGGTCTGGGAGAGGCCACGCGCCCCTGGGTCTGGGTGAGGCCACGCGCCCCTGGGTCCGGGTGTGGCTGGGTCCCTGGGCCCGGGTGAGGCCACGCGCCCCTGGGTCCGGGTGAGGCCACGCGCCCCTGGGTCCGGGTGAGACCACGCGCCACTGGACCCGGATGAGGCTGGGTCCCTGGGCCCGGGTGAGGTCATGTGCCCCTGAGTCCGGGTGAGGCCTTGCGCCCCTGGGTACAGGTGAAGCCGGATCCTGGGTCCGGGTGAGGCCGTGTGCCCCTGGATCCATCCGGGTGAGGCTGGGTCCCGGGCCCGGGTGAGGCCACGCGCCCCTTGGGTCTGGGTGAGGCCACGTGCCCCTTAGTCCAGGTGAAGCCGTGCCCCTGGGTCCGGCCGAGACCAAACCAGAGGGAGTCGGACCTACGTTACCACCATTTGTCCACCATCCAGAGCTGAGAGGTCAGTGCTGACATGTACACATAAGGAACTGGTGGACATTGAAATTGGGTCTCAAAAGAACTGTTGGTCCAGAAAGAAACTCACTACAGACTGATTCATCTGCCTTTCAGCATAACTATTATTGCTCGTCTCACATTCAGTTCTTATAAGTATATATCTAGTGACATATGATCTCGCTCATCTAGGGGAAATGATGAACAACATAGACTGAGGAACAAGAACAGAACCAGAAACAAGGAGGCATCGATCGGGCTATCGGGCCTCAAAGGGAGGATAGGGGAGGGTAGGGGGAGGGGGAGAGATCAACCAAAGGACTTGTGTGCATGCATATGAGCCTATCCAATGGTTAAGTTCAACAGGGAGTTGGGGCATCCGTGGGGAGGGGTGTGGGAGGGGAATGGGGGGATGAGGACAAATATGTGACACCTTAATAAATAAAGAAATTTAAAAAAATAAAACAATAAAATAAAAACATAAACAAGTGCTTGGGCCCGGCCGGTGTGGCTCAGTGGTTGAGCATCCACCTATGAACCAGGAGGTCATGGTTCTATTCCTGGTCAGGGCACACGCCTGGTTGTGGGCTCCATCCCCAGTGTGGAGTGTGCAGGAGGCAGCCGATCAATGATTCTCATCATTGATGTTTCTATCTCTCTCTCCCCCTCTCCCTTCCTCTCTGAAATCAATAAAAAATATTTTTTTTTTAAATGAAACAAAGGCCATAACAGGAGACAAAGAAGGGCCCAGCAATTCCATTGCTGGGTATTTCTCTGAAGAAGCCCAAAACATTAAATTGAAAAGTCATATACATCCCTATGTTCATTGCAGCATTATTTACAGTAGTCAAGATATGAAAGCAACCTAAGTGAACATCAATAGATGAATGGATATATACAATGAAATGACACAGCCATTAAAAAAAATGAAATCCTGCCATCTGCAACAACATGGATGGACCTAAAGCAGGGATCCTCAAACTTTTTAAACAGGGGGCCAGTTCACTGTCCCTCAGACCGTTGGAGGGCTGGACTATAGTTTAAAAAAAACTATGAACAAATTCCTATGCACACTGCACATATCTTATTTTGAAGTAAAAAAACAAAAAGGCAAAAACACTCGCATGTGGCCCGCGGGCTGTAGTTTGAGGACATCTGACCTAGAGGGTATTGTGCTGAGTGAAATAAATCAGACAGAGAAAGACAAATGCCATATGATTTCACTTATATGTGGAATCTAAAAAACTAAATAAATAAATAAATAAGCAGAATAGAAACAGACTCACAGATACAGAAAACATTTTGACGATTGCCAGATGGGAAGAGAGTTGGGGGATGGGTGAAAAAGGTGAAGGGATTAGGAAGTACAAATTGGTAGTTACAGAATAGTTATGGGATGTAAAGTACAGCATAGGGGATATAGTCAGAATGCAGTAACTGTGTATGTTGTCAGGTAGTAGACTTATCAGGGTAATTATTTTGTAAGTTATATTAATGTCTAATCACTGAGTTGTATAGCTGAAACTAATATAATATTGTATGTCAACTATAATTGGAAACAAATTATTTTTAAAAATAAAAATAAATAAAAAATTGTCATTGCATAAACCTTAGCCCAGTTAAAACTGCTCGATAATAATGATGATAACCAACATTACAGAGTTCTTACTAGGTGCCAAGCCCATATCAAGTGCTTCAGATGTATTAACTCATTTCATCTGTTAAACAATTAGTTGGATATTATTATCACCCCTTCCCATTTTTTCAGATGAGGAAACAGGCTTGGAAAGCTGAAGGTAAGGGCATAAATAGCCAGAGAGAACTGATGCAGAGAGCCTCAATCAGTGGAGCCCCAATAGCTTGCTCCTGCAGCATTTTATTTCCAGAATGTCTCCTGAGCCACTAGCTTCACCACACATCTGCACCCACCATCACCAGGACAAGAAACGGAAATCAAATGATGGGCTTAATAAGCATTATTTTGAGTTTCCAAAGCTGTACTTCTTCCAAGCTATGCCTGCGTGGGGAGGAAGAAATAGTGTTAACCTCTTCGTTAGTCTATCCTCCCCCACCAGACTTAGTCAGCCCCATAAACAATACATATAATTACACTGAACAATTGTGTGTTTATTTCTATGTCTAGACACAGAGCTTGCATTTGAAAACAAGAGAATAGAAAGGAGAATGCACCCTGCTGTTTTTTAATTCTTTGTGTCAAACTCTTTCTCAGCCTAAATGCCTCTCTTGTGATCAGAAGATACATATTCAGAGTATCAGGACTTTAAAAAAAAAAAAAACTTTTTGTAGAGGAATTGGTATTAACTTAGGAGTAAGACAATAATATATTTAAACAGCTTCTAGTCTGAGTAGGAACAAGTTATTTTAAACCATAGAGGATTGAGAAAATCATAAAAGGATGCTAAAACTAGTGAGTGAAAATTGGTGAGGAATAAGTTATTTATATAGTATCAGTCCCCACAAATTACATATTTATTGTAAAGGGGAGAATAGTCACTTGACAGTGGCAAGACCTGCAGACACCAACTTTATTAAATGATCCCAGTTAACATCACCAATATTGGGACCAACGGACATTAGGAAAACTGACATCAGGTGCTTCCTAAAATGATGTATTGAGATAGCTGTATCATTTCTGCCCCAAAATGCTTAATCTGAATCTAATCAAGAAGAAACGTCAAATAACTCAAATAGAGGACACTTGGCAACATAATTGACCTATATTCTTCAAAGGTGTCAAAATTCCATGAAAGACTGAAGAACTCTTTTCAGATTGAAGAAGAGTGAAGTACAATTGAGTGGGTTTTAGTATATTCACAGTTGTGCAACCATCGCCACTATCTGACGCCAGGATATTTTCATCTCCCCTAAAAGAAACCTCTATACCAGTGGTTTTCAACCTTTTTAATGCCGCGACCCTTTAATACAGTTCCTCATGTTGTGGTAACCCCCAACCATAAAATTATTTTCATTGCTACTTCATAACTGTAATTTTGCTCCTGTTAATGAATCATAATGTAAATATCTGTGTTTTCCGATGGTCTTAGGCTCTACAGCAGTGATTCTCAACCTGTGGGTAGCGACCCACAGGTTGAGAACCGCTAGCAGGGTCACCTAAGACCATTAGAAAACACAGATATTTACATTACGATTCATAACAGTAGCAAAATTACAGTTATGAAGTAGCAATGAAAATAATTTTATGGTTGGGGGTCACCACAACATGAGGAACTGTATTAAAGGGTCGCGGCATTAAGAAGGTTGAAAACCACTGCTCTATATCGTTAGTAGTCACTCGACATTTCCACTCCCACCAGCCCCTGGCAACAACTAGTTTACTTTCTGTATTGATGGATTTGCCTATTCGTGAGTCTTGGTATTGTCTTCTTTTTTATGGCCTAATGGCATTACACTATATGGATATACAAGCAGTTCTTGGGTTACATCAGACTTGATGTACGTCGTTTCGTGGTTACGTCACCATCTCCCATTTATTTATATAAAAAAGAGTTCCGTCATTTCGACGTATGTACATATGTGCTTTATGCTTTTTATTATTTATTTACCACAAGTAAAGGTCAGGAATTGTTATCTTTCTTTTAAATTTTTTTTATTGTTTCACTTCATTACTGCTGTGCATGTGCTCCATGTGAGTGACGTAGGTGCTTATGTAGGTGGGTTCTGATTTACGGCAAAAATCAGGTTATATCGCGCCATAGGAACGGATCTCCGACGTAACCCAAGGACTTACTGTACCACATTTTGTTTATCCATTCATCAATTGACAAACATTTAGGTTGTTGACATTTTTGGGGTATTATGAACAATGCTGCTGTGAGCATTTATGTATAAGTATTTGGGTAACATATATCTTCAGTTCTCGTGGGTGTATATCTAGGAGTGGAACTGCTGGCTCATATGGTAACTATGTTTACGTTTTTGAGGAACTGCCAAACTGCTTTTGAAAGTGGCTATACCACTTTACATTTCTACCAGCGATATATATTTTAATTTCTTCACATTCTCACCAATGTTTGCTATTGTCCATCTCTTTCTTTTAAAAAAAAACATTTTATTGATTTTTTTACAGAGCGGAAGGGAGAGAGTTAGAAACATCGATGAGAGAGAAACATTGATCAGCTGCCTCCTGCACACCCCCTACTGGAGATGTGCCCACAACCAAGGTACGTGCCCTTGACTGGAATCGAACCTGGAACCTTTCAGTCCGCAGGCCGACGCTCTATCCACTGAGCCAAACCGGTTTCGGCTGTCCATCTCTTTTTATTATTGACATCCTAGTGGGTGTGAAGTGGTATCTCATTATGGTTTTGATTTTCATCTCTCTGATGATTAGTGATGTTGAGTATTTTTTCATGTGCTTATTGACCATTTGGATATCTTTTGGTTATCTTTTGTTGTTGAATGTCTTTTGATACACAAAAGTTCTTTGTTTTGATGATTTCCAACTTATCTGTTTTTTCTTTGGTTGCTGTGCCAAATCATTGCCTAATTCAAGCTCATAAAGATTTATGCCTATATTGTCTTAGAAATTTTATAATTTTAGCTTCTTTGGATTTTGAAGGCAAAATTATACCATATTGAGTGCGTAGCTCCAACCCACTTGCTGTAAAGAAGCCAGTGTTGAGTGTGGTCTCAGAATAATAAAACACGATACAGGCCAAGGCCGGTTTGGCTCAGTGGATGGAGCGTCGGCCTGCGGACTCAGGGGTCCCAGGTTCGATTCCGGTCAAGGGCATGTGCCTTGGTTGCGGGCACATCCCCAGTAGGGGGTGTGCAAGAGGCAGCTGATCGATGTTTCTCTCTCATCAATGTTTCTAACTCTATCCCTCTCTCTCCCTCTCTGTAAAAAATCAATAAAATATATTTAAAAAAATAATAAAACACGATACAGTATAATCTATATCTATGTTATAAAAACCCAGTGACCCTAACAGTGTAACGACCAAAGACTGGCGTGGGTGGGTGGAGCCGCACAATTTTGCACGCTGGGCTTCTAGTCTATAATAATAAAAGTGTAATATGCTAATTAGATCGGATGTCCTTCTGGGTGACCTTCCAGACGAAGCCAGGGCTGCGAGGGAAGCCCAGGTCCCGTGAGCCAGAGGGAAGCCGGTGCCGGCAGCCGGGGGGAAGGAAGGCCTACTCGTGCAAAAATTTTGTGCATCGGGCCTCTAGTATTATAATAACTACTTACGGTGTCAGATAGGTATTAGACTTATTGAGGTGAGTACTTCCTAAGTTATATAAATGTCTGATTACTATGCTGTACACCTAAAACTAGTATAATATTGTATGTCAATAGTAATTGACAAAACATTTGTAATTAATTTAAAAGAACATAAAACACTCTGCAGCAAATCCAAGCTGAGGTACATGCCACCCTGCCACTTGGGGATATATATATATATAATTTCAGAGAGGAAGGGAGAGGGAGAGAGAGATAGAAACTTCAATGATGAGAGAGAATCATTGATTGGCTGCCTCCTGTATGCCCCACACTGGGGATCAAGCCCACAACCCAGGCATGTGCCCTGGCCAGGAATTGAACCATGACCTCCTGGTTCATAGGTGGACACTCAACCACTGAGTCACAGCAGTCAGGCCACGTGGGTCTTTTGACTCAGCATAGCATTTGAGTGTTCTTTGGTAAATAAAAGTACCAGACAAAGACTCTGATGAGCCCTAATAGGAAAATCGTAGCATAAATAGGTATGTTTTGGGAGCAAAGCCATCTCCTCTTCTGTGTTTAACCATTCTCCTTTCAAGAAAGTTTCTGGTTTGCTCCTAAGCCCCGACAGAGATGAATGCTTGACTATGGAAACTTAAGTAACTGAAAGAACTGGGTGCTCTCTGACAGGTCAAACCATGAAGTCAGGCATGTGCAGCAGCAATCCGCCATCAAATGGTAGTGGTAGGTTAGAGATCAGATTGGAGCAGGTCTAGAAGGCATAAACAAGGTATATATGCAGATGGCTCAGACCTGTTCAGCACCTACTCCTCCTCTGACACCCAATCCTGCTGCATTGCAGCCCCTCCATCAACCCACACCCATGGCCTCATGGAGAGCTTCTTATGACAGCTTTAGAGAAAGAAAAGTTCAAATATGGCTTACAGATAGGTCTGCACAATATATTGACTAATAGCTGGACAGTGCAAATATAGTATATTTCCAGTGTTACATAAAGTTTTGTTAGCCCTAGCCGGTTTGGCTCAGTGGATAAAGCATTAGCCTGCGGACCAAAGGATCCTGAGTTAGATTCCAGTCAATGGCATGTACCTTGGTTTCAGGCTCCTTCTGGGCCCTGGTCAGGTGCATGCAGGAGGCAACCAATCAATGTGTTTCTCTCACATCGATGCTTCTCTCTATCTTTCCCTCTCTCTCCCACTCTCTCTAAAAGATCAATGGAAAAATATCCTTGGGTGAGGATTAACAAAAAATAAAACATTTCCAGCATGGTCAGGTGCAGCTCAGCGGTTGAGCATTGACCTATGAACCAGGAGGTCATGCACGGTTCGATACCTGGTTAGGGCACATGCCAAGGTTGTGGGCTTGACCCCCAGTAGAGGGCTTGCAAGAGACAGCCGATCACTGATCCCTGTTCCTTCTTCTGTGAAATCAATAAAAATAAATAAATAAATAAATAAATAATAAAGTTCTAGTAGTGCTGGCTCAATTTTGCTGACTGCATTCCTCATGGTGTATTTAACATGTTCCTCTGCCCTCTGTATTTCCTGTAGTTAGATCTAGAGGTTTAATCTGCTTTGGGTTTGGTTTTCTTTTGGTAGGACTACCTCATGGATTATATTGTGTTTTCCCATTAGTAGGCACATAATGACTAGTTGTCTCTCGTAGGATCAAGTGTTGATCAATAATATATCCATTATTCCATTAGGAGTTACAATATAGTGATATTCTAACTTGGTCATTTCTTCTTCATGTATTATCTGGAATACTTCTATAAAGAACAGTTCTCTGCACGTACTATTTGGCTACATAGAAGGACAGTACCAGGTAGAGGGACCAGGAAGGCAGCATACATAGCTGATTCTTTACCTTTATTTTCAAGCCTTCCAACTGAGCTTGTTCACTAACATCCTGAAATGGTCACTGAAAATTTTTTGATCACCACTATAGACTCATGGATTTAAATTTTTTTTATTCATTAAATTTTTTTTTAATCCTCACCTGAGGAGATTTTTTCCCATTAATTTTCAGAGAGAGTGAAAGGAAGGAAGGAAGAGGGGAAAGAGAGAGAGAGAGAGAGAGAGAGAGAGAGAGAGAGAGAGAGAGAGAGAGAGAGAGAGAGAATGAATCATCAATGTGAAAGAGACACATTGACGGGCTGTCTCCCTCACTTGCCCCCACCAGGGGCAGGGAGCAAGCCTGCTTCGGTCCATGGGCTGACGCTCTTACCAATGAGCAAAACTGGCCAGGGCCCATTGCATTTTTTTTAATGTTCAGATTGTCTCACATTTGACCAGTGCAACCCCTTCAACTTGGTTTCTGAATACTTTTGACATCAGGTTCTTGGATAGCTTCCTTGCTAGTTCATATGACAGGATGTTCTGGGCTTATCTTGTACACTTTTTTTTTTATTATTATTCCAAATTTAGAAGCAACCATTTCCTCAAAGAGCCTTTATTTTTCCAGTGGGAAATGGACTTTGATAACCATACTCTGGATGCTAATGGTGCTCATTTTCACTGGGTTTATTTTATCATTGTTTATCTTTTCAATGGCAGATCTATGAAATACGTAGACAAGGAGGGGGAAACCTCCATACAAAAATGCACTAGAGATTTGAAAAGATAGCTGATATGTAAACTTGAAGTTGATTTTGCTACTATGGGAGAAGAGACTGCCTGGGAATGAAGCCAGTAGGAAGAAGACAGAGGCAAATGATGAAAACAGATGCTCACCTACATTTTTTGAGCAACTATCTGGTCAATTCCTCCTCTGCCTCTTTTAATCATGTGAGCCAATACATTTCGTCTTTGTGTAAAATGCTCTAAAATCTTAAGCTAATTTGAGTTGCAACTATAAGAATCTGAATAATAGGGTATCATGCAAGGCTCAGGCACTACTCCAAATCCTTTTCCAGAGGTGTCCTGGAGCTGGTTCCTACCAGCTCATGGTGCACATCTCTTCCCAACTCTGTCTTCAATGACATCACATTGGAGGCTTGAAGTTGGCCCTGGTGGGAGTATTTATACCATGGATATTGGCCAACGTTACAAATCAGAGCTTCTTTCCTATCTTTAAAAGCTGGTTGCTAAGCATTTATTCAGACACTACTATCGTGGTCTCGCCTTTCTCTTAAGCCCTGCTGTAGTGACCACTTGCACACAGACTTCAACAAGTACCTCACCAAGCTTTTTATTTCCTGTCCTGGCTTCTCTAAACCAGTTCAGCACTTATGAGTGAGGGAAGCTAATGCCCGAGGGAGCAACCATAGATTAATACGGAACAGGACCTGGGAGATAAATGTTTTTCTCTTTCATTCCCAAGTTGGAAAATTTGACAGCATAACCCGGGGAGCAAGATCTCAAATGCTCCCCCTGGTTGGACAATTTGGATATGAATTTCATAAGGCTTTTCAGAGGACCGAGCAACCAGTCACCCTTGGTGACATCAACTTGATGATGCATCCTTGTGCTGGCTTTTCCTCCATCCCTGTTTTCACTCATGTCTCCTGGAGTCACATTCCCAAATAAAAGACTTACCCATAAGCTTTAGTGGTAAGCTCTCATTTCAGGGGAATTGGGTTAAGATACCCAGTTTCTACAAATATTCTTTATTTCCAGGTTATAGAATTAGCTCAAATATACACAGTTGTGAAAAAATGGTATAAACAGCCATTTCAAAATGGAGTCAGAGCTGCCATCCCAGAGGAATTACGTTGTACATCTTACCGCTCAAACCATTGGAATGTTTGAACTGGGCAAATAACCTTTAAACAACTATTTGTAAAGTTAACAAGAAAGCCAACATCCTGGCTATGAGGACTGAAAATTAGGGACATTCTTTATCATTAGCATCACCATGTGTAGCTAAAGAACAACTTAGCTCATTTGCACCTATAGAAATTCCTTCCTTCTACTCCTGGAATTATTTCCCTTCCCTTTTTCATAAATACTCCTTGCCTGCACTTCATAATCATTAGAACCCTATGTGGGTTTCTGCCTGAATCAGTGCTTCCCAAATAGCTATTCTTTGATGGCAAATAAAGATCTGTAGCCTTTCACTTTGGCTTTTTATTTTTAAGGTTATCACAGTAAAAAAAAAAAAAGAAGAAGATTTATTTCAGATTTGTGAAGATCCCCTTCAGAACTCCTTCTCCCATATGTATATTTCCTCTCAAGGCTGCCCACCCCAAATCACTCTCCACCATCATTTCTTGCAATGTGGTCTTAGTTGAGATTACCCCAGTGTGGTAATCATAGCTACTCTGTCAACAGACAGCCCCAAGTGGACACACATGACACATGACAAATTTGGAAGAACACAGGGAGAGAGGGAATTCAATTGCATTTCCACATATCGAAATGTATTTGCATGTCTTTGGACAAGAATAATTTGTTTTGCTATCGGTTGTCTACAATCTATACACTTACAAAAGAGCTCCAATGCCCTAGCTGGTTTGGCTCAGTGGATAGAGCGTCGGCCTGCGGACTGAAGGGTCCCAGGTTTGATTCCGGTCAAGAGCATGTACCTTGGTTGCGGGCACATCCCCAGTAGGGGGTGTGCAGGTGGCAGCTGAATCAATGTTTCTCTATCGATGTTTCTAACTTTCTTTTTTTTATTGATTTTTTACAGAGAGGAAGGGAGAGGGACAGAGAGCCAGAAACATCGATGAGAGAGAAACATCAACCAGCTGCCTCCTGCACACCCCCCACCAGGGATGTGCCCGCAACCAATGTACATGCCCTTGACCGGAATCGAACCTGGGACCCTTCAGTCCGCAGGCCGACGCTCTATCCACTGAGCCAAACCGGTTTCGGCAGATGTTTCTATCTTTCTATCCCTTTCCCTTCCTCTCTGTAAAAAAATCAATAAAATATATATTAAAAAAAAAAAAAAAAGAGCTGCTAGACAATGAAAGGCACAGATACTCCATAGAATCAGATAACCCAGGAGTGTTTGGATAGTGTTTGGAATTTCTGCCTGTTTTCCTATTGCAGGCACCTAGTTATCATTTTGCTCCATTTCAATGTCTTTCATATTTTCCCCTACATTCTGTAGTTGAACCTTCTTATTTCACAGATAAAGAAAAGAAGGCCTAGATGTAAATAGCAGTCATAATATATTTGTCTTTAAGAAGGACAATCATGTGTGAGGCTCAGGACACTTGCTTCTCATGTCCTCCTTTCATCACTATGTTCCTTTATTCCACATGGACTGTGCCTCCTCCCACTGATCTGTGGCTTTTCATTTCCTGATATCATCAACTAGCTAGCTTCCTTCTTATGCTGGGTCCAGGTGACAGTCTAGTTTGCCCAGTGACTTCACATCGTTAACCTCAGTCACTGCCGTTTTATTTGCCAAATTCTGAATAAAGCAAGATCCTTATGTTGTTTCTGCACTGTGTGTACAAATTGCTATCTACAGAAAAACCTGAGGTTTGTGATCAGAAGGAAAGAATTGTTTTGTTGCTGTTATTACTGTTGTTTTTGTTCAACCATTTCGTATATGTAGAGGACACAAATAAATCCCCCCTTTCAGATCATGGCAATTATAATCTATCCCATAAGCATAACCACTGCAATCTATTGTTAGGAGAATATGTGGTAGTCAAAGGGAAAGAAATCCTTATTTTTAATCCCACAAGCCCAAAGTAGGTTAACACTAAGTCTCTTTTCACACCTTGCCAGTTTCTCACTTTCTGTTTTTCCTTAAAAGAACTAAGCAGACTGCAAACCAGCAGGGGATTTCCTCATGAGTTAGCAGGGCTGCTGTGTCTTACTAACTAACCTGACTGTCAATCCCCCTTTCCCTACTTTAAAATCCTCTACATCTTATAATATTCTGCCAGGGGCAACACCCTTCACAGAGTGGCCCGTAGAGTACAGAGGCTTTGACACATATTGCAATAAAGAAAAAATATGCTTTGAATCAAGAATAGTAGGAACATGAAACAAGCCAAATGCCATGACAGGAAATCAGATAGCAAGCCTTGTCAGTTTGCAAGTGCACTGGGACCAGATGAAGGGAGAGTTGGCTAGGACCTCCCAGCGTTTGCTACAATAGAGCAAGGTCCAGCTGCATCCAGGTTTATGAAATACTAGAGTCCCGGTGCACGAAATTTGTGCACTCGGGGGGGGGGGGGAGGGTCCCCTCAGGCCAGCCTGCACCTTCTTGCAGTCTGGGAGCCCTTGGACATCCTTAGCACTGCCATGCAGGCAGGAGAGGCTCCCACCACCGCCACTGCACTCACCAGCCATGAGTCTGGCTTCTGGCTGAGCGGCGCTGCCCCCTGTGGGAGTGCACTGACCACCAAGGGGCAGCTCCTACACTGAGCATCTGCCCCCTGGTGGTCAGTGGACGTCATAGCGACTGGTCGTTCTGCCGTTTGGTCTATTTGCATATTAGCCTTTTATTATATAGGATGGCTGCAATCACCACAGGATGTTCAACAGTAGCAAGGAGCCAGAACAACCAAATCCACAGGAGAAGCTATCTTGGTTTATTTCCATTTGCACTGCTGCTATAAATAGTGTGGCCTGGACCTTCTTGGACCACTTAAGGAAAAGGATTTGTGATCCTATTGTTCTCCCTTCCGTCTTATTGATAAATGAAAGGGCAAAGGTGGAAGGCATACTCCCCGTTGACAAAGTTCTGAGACTAGACAGGCTGGACTGAGGAGGAGTCACATGAGATGGGCATTTTCCTGTGTGGATGGGGCAATCTCAAACAAAGACAGTTGTCATAATGAGCCTACCCTCAATATAGTATAATTTGTGACAGGGTGCCACCTACTGGTCAATGGTAAATTTCTGTTTTCAAGTTAGACCTCTATACAAGCAAAGTCACAGAGGTCTAAATTGGCGCTGTCCAATACATCTGTAGTGCAAGCCACATGTGTGAGAATGGTATAGAACCAGGGACCGTGGAGGGCATTTCTGAGGCCACTTTTGAAGCTTAGTATGATGAGGTCTTGGGACAGGTGGTAGCCATGGAAACCGTCAGAGGTCATGAGAGGCATTTCCTGAATATGGATGGTGAAAGAGGATTCTATGTTTTGACACTAGATGCATGCCGCTAAACTGTTCGTCTGGTCTAAGGATCTGTTGGATGATCCAGAGGCTCCAGGGCACTGAGCCTTGTTCTAGGTCCCCAGCTCTGAGTTCAGGAATGTTTTGGACCAGGCTGGATTTACCTGACGTCGGAGAGGGTGAGGAATGAACACTGTTCATGCTGAGGGTACTTGAATGGTGCCCGATAGTACTGCTGCATATTGTTTAACCCCAGGTTTGATGAGGATCACTGGCCCAGCTTATGTCCTGGCTGACATAGACACACAGAGGGCTGGGCCTAGGGGGAAGAGTTGAGCTTCCTAAAGGCCTAATGTGACCCAATTTTACTGTAGATGGTGAGTGTATTTCCATCTACAACTCACCCCCACCACTAGCACACACGCCCCTGTGGTGAGATTTTTTTCGGTACTGAAGCTAGCATTTTACTCCATCCAAAAAAAAAAAAAAAAATGCTGCTGATCATTATGCTGTTTTCTGACTCTGCTCATTTCCTTCTGGTTCCCCTAGGTGTGTAACACCTGTTTGATTTACCCAGTGGGGTAATTGGGCTTGGCTTTCCTTCAATTGGAGCCAAGTAAGACATTCATCAATACAGCCGACACGCAGTTGGTGAGAAAATGAGGCTCCTGGAAAATTCCCATGTGCCTTGGGCAGACCAGCCTCCTGTGTGTTGGAATACATTCAAAGAACTTCTTAACTATCATTGATAATGCAGGGACATTTAAAACAGTTGCTTAACTTCACCTCTTAATTTGCAATGGCCCAGAAGTCCTAAACACAAAAAGAACTTGAAACAATTCACAATTGGATTTACAGGTACAGACCTGCCTAATAAACTGGGATTTCCCAAAGAAGGCTGGACTGGAATGAGAGACAGCAGGTTCTGGAAAGAAAAATCACCATAAGAGAGAACGCCTTTTTAATTACCTGGAGTATCCACAATCCTAAGGAATTAACTGGAAAACCATTAGAATTAATAACCAATTCATCAAGGTTGCAGGAATGGGGTGGAGTGGGTGGGTGGATGGGGAGAGATTAACCAAATAATTTATTTGCATATATGCATAATCCATGGACATAGACAATAGTATGGTGAAGACCCCGGATGAGGGACAGGTGTGGGGTGGAGCAGGTCAATGGAGGAAAAAAAGGGGGACATCTGTAATACTTTCTTTTTTTAAAAAAAATATTTTTGATGAATATTTGCATACTAGCCTTTTATTATATAGGATGCCTGCAATCACCACAGGATTTGCATATTACACTTTTATTATTATAGATATGTTTGCAGTGAACAATCTGAAAGACATCTATGACATGCTACAACATGGATGAACCTTGAAGATGTTATGCTAAGTGAAAAAAAAGCCAATCACAAAAGGTACACATTTTATGATGATTCTCTTTATATAAGATATCCAGAATAAACAGATCCTCAAATGGTCACTTTGAGACAGAAAGCAGATTAGTGATTGCCAGGGGCTGGGGGTTAGGAGGAATGGGAAATGATTGCTAAATGGGTACAGAGTTTCTATTGGGTGTGATGAAAATGTTTTGGAGTTAGTGGTGATGGTTGCACAACTTTGTGAATAGACTAAAACTCACCAAACTGTACACTTTAAATGGGTGAATTGTATGGTACATTAATTATATCTCAATATAGCTATTTTTTTTTAAAGAAGGGAGGCTGAGCAAAGAAACTGGTGAACATGAGAAGATATCTAAAACACATCAACAACAACAACAGCTAAATTAAGGGATTAACAGCATGGTAGAATTATAATAACAATCATTAGGATTGTGTGCTCCCAAAGACACACATGGAATAATTTTAATTTCAAAAAGATGAAGAACTGCAATTGGCTAAAACATCCTATATAATAAAAGCCTAATATGCTAAGTGTCCAGTTGACCAGTGAGCTGTTCAACCAATCAAAGCATAATATGCTAATGATATGCTAAAACCACTCAAACGCTCTCTATGATGTGCATGGACCACCAGGGGGCAGACAGTTAACTGGCTGACCAGTTGCTATGATGTGTACTGACCACCAGGGGGCAGACGCACCGACCAGTAGATTAGCTTGCTGCTGGGGTCCTGCTGATCGGGACTGAGCAAGACAGGCCAGACATGCCCTGGGGCCCTCCCGTGCTCCCTCCCCTGCTGGCCAACCTCCCGCATCCGTCCCCGCCTTGATCATGCACCAGTGGGGTCCCTGGGCCTGGCCTGCGCCCTCTCGTAATCCAGGATCCCTTGGAGGATATCAGGGAGCTGGTTTAGGCCTGATCCCACAGGCCAGGCTGAGGGACCCTATTGGTGCACAAATTCGTGCATCGGGCCTCTAGATGAATATATAAAAAGCCATGCATTCAGATAATTTTTCAGAAAGGAAATAATCCTGCAGATTTCTGGAACATAAAACTTATTCCTCTGAAAATTGATAACCATAGGGAAAGAACTAAACATTCATCCTGCCTTTCTGGTGTAAACTGAATTTCAGTGTAACCAAATATCCCTATGGAAAAGGGAAAGATCTTCAGTACAGAAGAATTCTGCCTCGGGCCGGGAGTAAGGTAAAGGTGAGTGGGTGCCTAAAGTATAAAATGTAAGAAGGCACTCAGCCCTGATTCTAGTTAACAAATGCAAGAGTGTCCAAATTAGAAAATTATTTCAATTATTAGTGATTCGAGCAGTGGTCATTAATGCTTCTAAAACCCCTAGGAGAAAGGCTGATAGGAAATGTATAAAAATCAGGCTGTTACTATCTGGAGGCAAGGCTCAATCCTAATGTCACAAAAAGTGAGACAACCAACACTATGTACCTTCTGATGCAGATGCAAAAAGTACACTGAGGAAGAAAGCACCTCCTAGGAAGGATTCTCAGGGGGAAAAATGTTTGAATCATAACATAATCAAGCCTTTAGAGCTGACCTGTGGTCCACAGGAAATAGGGAGCATAAAGAATGCAGTCCACAAGGAAACATACCAGATCTTAAAGGAGGGATCTTATATTGGATCCTAATTTCATCAAGTCAATGAAAGAAATAATAAAAGGGTAGGGGCTGTTCTAGATTAAGAGAAATGTAAGAGTTAAAAGGCTTATAAGAAATATAAGAGACATAACAATCAAAATGATCTTAACAGAAATTACAAAAAAATTCATATAATAGAGGAAATTTGAGTATGGCTTGGTAATTGCATATTAAAAGAAATATTTTTAATTTTGTTAGATGTGATCATGGCATTGTGGTTAAGCAAGAAAATACTTGGATTTTTCTTCTTGAGTTGCATACTGAAGTGTTTAGAGGTGAATTATATGATGTCTGGGATTTGCTTTAAAACACTCCAACAGCAAAACATAACGAGGAGGAAAGGATAGATGAAAGGAGTACTAGTATATGATAAAATGAAACAAGGGGATGGACACATGGAGTTTGTTATGCTTTTTACTTTTGAGTATTTTGAAAAGTTTCATAATTAAATTCACCCCCCAAAAATATGGGTACAACATTATTCTAAAGAAACTCGTTTAACTGTGCGCATGTTCAAGAGTGAGCTCTGCAGCCATGTTTGTAAAATGAACATTGGAAATGACTTCATTGTTTTTGCCAGTAACTTCCCAGTGGTGGGCAGGCAACTAATTCCACAATGAGAACTAAGGGGAAATTTTGGTGAGAGGCTTCTAGGAAAGATTCACCACATTTCACTGATTTTAAAACACAGTCTTTCTTTCATCTCCGAATTTGGCAAGGCTTCTCACAACCCATAGCATTTCACAATCATTGTCTGTCAGATGGTTGTTGTGGTGGTGTACTTGTCATTCCCTCTACATTTTCGAACTTCATCTAAAAACCTGCCTTTGGGCCGAAACTGGTTTGGCTCAGTGGATAGAGCATCGGCCTGCAGACTGAAGGGTCCCAGGTTCGATTCCGGTCAAGGGCATGTACCTTGGTTGTGGGCACATCCCCAGAGGGAGGTGTGCAGGAGGCAGCTGATCGATGTTTCTCTTTCATTGTTGTTTCTAACTCTCTATCCCTCTCCCTTCCTTTCTGTAAAAAAAAAAAAAAAAACCTGCAGAATGGGTTTCTTGTGACAACAGTGGCACGCCATGTGAAGAGATACTGCACTGCCAATGGTCCTGAAGTCGCAAATAAGATAGGCATTAATTATCTCACTGATGAGAAGTCTGCAGGCAGGGGGTTCCATTGTTGGATCAGTGACTTCACAATGTCAGGCTGCGGTCTGACATCCCTGGAATTCTTTTTGTCTTCCCTTGGTGGGCCCACGCTCTGAGCCTCATGCCCTCGCCTGACCATACCCAAAGCAGGAAGGGGACGGGGGACAAAGGTGATGCCTTTGCGACCACGTGGACAGACCTTGAGAGTATTGTGCTGAGTGACATATGTCAGGCAGAGAAAGACAAATACTATATGATCCCACTTATATGTGGAATCTTTAAAAAGTAATTTTTTTAAAAAAAGAGCTCATAAATACAGAGAACAGGTTAGTGGTTGCCAGAAGTGGGGGGCGGGGGTGGGAGGTGAGGGAGCAAACTTGGGTGAAGGGGATCAAAAGGTATAAACTTTCAGTTCATAAATAAGTCATGGCAGGTAGTGTACAGCATGGTGACTGTAGTTAATAATACTCGACTGCATATTTGAAAGTTGCTAAGAGACAAAGTTGCTAAAAGTTCTCATATTAAGCCCTAGCCATTTTGGTTCAGTGGATCGAGTGCTGGCCTACCCATTGAAGGGTCACGGGTTCACTTCTGATCAAGGGCACATGCCTGTGCGAGGAAACCAATCAATGTTTCTCTCTCTGTCTCTCCCCCTCCCTTCCACTCTCTCTAAAAATCAATGGGGAAAAAAAAAAATCCCTGTATGAGGATTAACAACAGAAAAATTTCTCATATTAAAAAGTTTTCTAGCCTGGCTGGCATGGCTCAGTGGTTGAGCATCAACCTATGAACCAGAGAGTCACGGTTCGATTCCTGGTCAGGCCATATGCCCAGGTTGGGAGCTTGATCCCCAGTGTGGGGCGTGCAGGAGGCAGCTGATCAATGATTCTCTCTCATCATTGATGTTTCTCTCCCTCTCCCTTCCTCTCTGAAATCAATAAAAATATATTAAAAATTTTTTTCTCATTACAAGAAAAAAATTATTTACAACTATGTATGGTGACAGATGTTAACTGGACTTATTGTGGTGATCATTTTGCAATAAATACAAATATCAAAGCATTATGTTGTACTCCTGGAACTAATATAATGTGGTATGTCAATTACACCTCAATTAAAAAATTGAGACAAATTAAAGTATTAAAAAAGAATAGCCTAAGAAGACATGACAGATAAATGTAATGTGGTAGGTATCCCATTCCTGGAACAGAAAAGGAAAAATGGCAAAAACCTAAAAAAAGTGTTGGGATTTAGTTAATAGTAATGTACCAATCAAGGTGTTTTATTGGGTGTGATGGATGTACCATAGTAACTTAATAATTAAGATGTCCACAACAGGCACTCTAGGTGAGGCGTATACAGGAATTCTGTGCCATCTTTGCAACTTTTCTGTAAGTCTAAAACTTTTCTAAAATAAAATGTTTTGTTTAAACGGAAACCACAATAGTGCTTTCTTTACAGAGTCGTGGGAAATCAATCAGCAAGTAAGGTCAAGTGCAAGGTTCAATGCTTAGCACATCAAGTCAGGTACGGCTTTGGTGGTTTTATGTAAAACGAAGGACAAGAGCTCTGACCCTTACGTGTTTTAACCAGGATGAGCAAAAGGAAGCCAGTCGCGCGCAGACCGCGTCCAGCCTCCCCAGCACACGCTCCGAGGCACGCGCGCGCGCACAGACGCCGCAGGAGGTGGGGCGCCGGCGCGGGGCGGGGCCCCCGCAGTTCCCACGCCGCCAACGCCCCCGGAAGTAGCGTGGCCGGGACTCCGCCGGGCGGAGGCAGTACATGGCAGGATGCAGTGTAGCCGCCAGGGCGGAGATGCCGCTGCTGTTGCTAGACGACGCGAACTAGCCTTCGTCACTTCCTCAGCCCGCGGTCTACCCTCCCGTCCGGGCCGGAACTCCGGCGCCCAGAGCCGTGGTGGGCACAGAGTCGCCCTCAGAGTTCCAGGACTGCGGCCGGCGGGCAGCTGGAGTCGAGGCCACGCCACCTGCAGGGAAGACCCCGAGCCGAGGCGGGAAGATGGCTGCAGACAAGCCTGCAGGTGAGGCGCCCGCGCCCTGCGCGCTGAGACGGCGGTACACGCGGGGGTGGGGGGGGGAGTTAGGGGGGGTGCAGACCTTGTGCGCTGAGGCCGCGGGGGCCCCGAGTGGGGAATAGGGGGTAAGAACTCAAGGGCGGCTTTAATTGGGGCGTGCATTTCTCTCCCCCTTCCCCTCCCTCAGCCCTTGCTCACGTGAGTCTTGGGGCTCCAGGTCCAATAGTCTTTTCGCCCAAGTACAGCTTGAAGTCACTACTGACTGCCTTTGCGCCCCCACCCCTGTCCCCCGGCCCCCCGCTCCTCCAGAATATCTCTGGCTAAAAAAGCCTAAATTTATATAGCTGTTTCATATACTTTTCGACTTCCCAGAGTGAAGGCAGAGCAGGGAAAATGCTTCCCGAAACACACAGCTGCCTCAATGACCCCCTGGCTCAGCTGAGACTCACCTGGGCGCAGTCTGCCTCTGGTCAGCGAGGTCCTATGTAACTAACTGTGTTTTAAGGCACTTCTTTAAGTACACCTGAAATTGTAGTGTGCCACTCTGGTCTGTGCTAACATCTTGCATTTGGAACCTGTTTTCCCCCTAGTTCCTTGTGATTACTTTAATATCGATTTTGTTGAATTCCTGCCCCATTCCTAGAATCTTCTGCATTAAGGAATACAAAATTCTCCCCTGCCTACCTCTGAGACGGTGTGGCGGCCTATGTTTCCAGTAAGAACGTAATGATCTCTGTGGCATCCAGGTTTTGTTGGAAGGAACTTAAGCGAGAGGAGTTAGAGGTGGTCAGCACTTAGACTTCACGGTGAAATTAATTTTTAAAGGAAAAGAAAATCTCAGTGTGCTGTAGGTTTTAGTAGGTCCTGATCTTAATAACTGACAGATATACTTGATTTGAAATAAAGTGAGTCCATCCTCAGACAGGTACAGGTAAATAAAACCGCTAGAGGATCCCTTCGGTAACCTACTAAAATAACAGAAAAAGGGTTTAGAAAGTGAGGATAATAGAGTGTACTATCGGATTTTAAGTAGGCTGGTCAGGGAAAGCGTCTGATGAGGTGATAGTTGAGCAGACAGCTGAATGAAATGAAGCAGTGAGCCATAGGAAATAGGGATGTGTGGATGGGGAGAATGTTTCAGGCAGGGAATAGGCCCAACGTCAGTCTTCTTAATTTAGGACAGTGTCTCTGTTTCCCAGGTTTACCATACCTGATAACCCATACCATACCATACCACTTCCCGGAATGACCGTTTTAGGCCTAAAGCTCATCTAGTTTTCAAGTCCAATCTCAGTCATAAAGCATTCTTCTACTTGTTTCATACATTCTTTCATGAGTGCCAGGTGCTGCCTTAGATATTGAAGAAATGGATATGGCATCCTCCCTGCTTTTGAGGAGAACCTATTATTTAGTCTGCTAAAGACAGACCAGTTATAATGGCACTCCCATCTGTGAAGAGCTATATAATATGTACTAGAGGCCCGGTGCATGAAATCTGTGCAGGGGAGGGGATGTCCCCTCAGCCCAGCCTGCACCCTCTCCAATCCGGGACCGCTGGCTCCTAACTGCTCACCTGCCTGCCTGCCTGATCACCCCTAACTGCCCTCCCTGCTGGTCTGGTTGCCCCCAACTGCCCCCCCCCAACCACCGACCTGGTCACCCCCAACTCCCCCGCCCCCCCCCCGCCGACCTGGTTGCCCCTTACTGCCCCCCCCCTCGTCGGCCTGGTCGCCCCTTACTTCCCCCCCTGCCGGCCTGGTTGCCCCCAACTGCCCCCCTCTGCCAGCCTGGTCACCCCTAACTGCCATCCCCGCCACTGGCCTGGTTGCCCCCACCTTCCCCCCCCAACCCCCCCGCCGGCCTGGTTGCCCCATGCAGCCTGCTGTTCAGTCGTTTGGTCGTCCCTCACTAACCCCCTGCCGGCCTGGTAGCCCCATGCAGCCTGCTGTTCAGTCGTTTGGTCGTCCCTCACTAACCCCACTGCCAGTCTTGTCACCCCACGCAGCCTGTGTTCGGTTGTCCATCCGGTTGTTTTGGTCACGACGGGCCTTGGCTTTTTATATATAATACTAGCGTTTCCGTTGCAGGAAAAATCCTGCAATAGGATTTCCTGCTGCACTCTACCCCGCCTCCGCTCCTCCCTTGTCACCCGCCCCCGCCTTCTCCTCCAGCCCGCCTGCTTTTCCCCTCGCCCCCGGCCCCGCCTCCGCTCCTTCCTTGTCGCCTGCCCCGCCTTCTCTGCCAGCCCGCCTGCTTTTCCCTTCGCCCCCGGCCCTGACTTCGCTCCTCCCTTCTCCTCCACCCCCCCCCCCCCCCGGCTTGCTTGCTTCTTCGAAGCTTTACTCCCTTCTGCAGCTCTTGGCTTCTTTCGACACTGTCTTGATATGCAAATTAGCCACCATCTTTGTTGGGGTGATTTGCATACTCGTCCTGATTGGTTGGTGGGCGTGGCTTGGGTGTAGTGAAGGTGCGGTCAATTTGCATATTTGTCTATTATTAGATAGGATGTATAGTTGAAGAATAGGTTCCTGCCCTAGCCAGTTTGGCTCAGTGGATAAGAGTGTCGGCCTGTGGACTGAAGGGTCCCAGGTTCAATTCCCATCAAGGGCACATGCCTAGGTTGTGGGCTAGGTCCCTGGTAGGGTGTGTGCTGGAGGCAGCTGATCAATGACTCTCATTGATGTTTCTCTCTCTCCCTCTCCCTTCCTCTCTGAAACTAATAAAAATATATTATTTAAAAAAAAGGGATAAGTTTCTAAATGATTAGGGGGTTGTTGCTTTAAGTTTGTAGGCCATGATGGAGGAAACTTCCTACCTTGATAATGAGGTTGGATTTATATTAAGTAAATGAGTGTTTAGTGTGGCTCGCTTGAATATCTCTGTTCTCCTCTCCATCCCTGTTTCAGCTTCTGAGATTCTGGCCTTTATCTCTTTATGTGATCTGTTTCACATTAAGAAACCTCTTGACTGATGTTTGTTTCTTCCTATCTAGTCTGTTCTTCTCACTGCCATCTTTTCATTAAAATTTTTTTTGTTGTTGTAGTCAATCCTCAACAACATTTCTTTTCAGAGAGAGTGGAAGGGAGTGGAGGGAGGGGGAAAGAGAGAGAAACTTCGATGTGAGAGAAACGCATCGTTGCCTCCTGCATGCACCCTGTCTGGGAGCAAGGAGCGAATCCAAAACCAGTTACATGCCCTTGACCAGGAATCAAACCCAAGATCCTTCCATCCTGGGGCCGATGCTCTAACCACTTAACAACACCGGCCAGGGCTGCCTTTTCATTTATTTCTAAAACACTAACTGGATCCTACCACCCCTCTATCTATAAACTTCCTAAGACAGTACCATTTTTTTGTGTGCATCAAAACCTCACTAGTAATGTCATTTGTAAGGCTCTTACAAACTATTTTCAGTGCATGTTTTTATATCAGCAAACCTAGCTCTTCACATCTGAAATTACTCTCCTGGAAAGCATTGTGTTCTTTTGAGCTTCTGAGCTTTCTCTTCTCTGTCTGGTGAACACGCTCGTCATTCAGAAATCTAGTTGATATGCTCTTCATCTCTGAGCTCCTGAGCCCAGGGCCCTTTCCATGGAAGGTCTTGTGTTCTTGCTCTTCATTAGGTAAGAAAAGAAGCCCGTAGGATCTAGAGAGATTTAAGAAGGTAAGTGACCAGATCACACCGGCTATGGTATAGGGTAGATTCCAAGACTGGCCAGAGACGATCTAAGACCAGTAGATATGATATTATTAAATTAATGCTCACCAATGGCCTGCTCAGCGAGGCACTAGAGCTTATATGGTAGCAAGAAAGACATATACATTTAAACAAAATAAATAATTATGACTTTAAGTTGTGATAAATATTGTGAAGAAAAATGAGTAAGAGGATGGAGGATAACTGAGAGCAAGACTCTACTTTGAATAGATGGGTTAGAGAAGGAACGGGTCCCTTAGAGATCACATTTGAACAGAAACCCTAAAGATAAAGAGCCAGCCAAAAGGGGAAAGAATGATCCAGGTAGAGGGAGAAACACATGGCGAATTGTGTTCAGAGACCCCTTGAGGAGAGAGGCTTTGTCTGTGTTAGCTGAGCTCGCTCACCAGCACCTAAAGCAATGGCTGGCAGATAGAGGGGCACTCGATGCAGATGATAGCATAGTGAGCAAAGGAAGCATGGCAAGAGATGAAGTCAGAGGTGTGCCAGGGGATGGCTTACGTCAGGCCTTGAAAAAAAAAAATTGAATTCCTTCTAACTAATGGGAAACGATTGGGAGATTTCAGCTAGGGCAGTGGTCAGCCAACTCATTAGTCCACAGAGCCAACTATCAACAGGACAACGATCAAAATTTCTTTTGAGAGCCACATTTTTTAAACTCCTTCTAACGCCACTTCTTCAAAATAGACTCGCCCAGGCCATGGTATTTTGTGGAAGAGCCACCCTCAAGGGGCCAAAGAGCCGCGTGTGGCTTGCAAGCCGCAGGTTGCCGACCACGGATCTAGGGGCGTGATGTGATCTGATTTATGGTTTAACTAAGCCAGGTGACGATCGGTGACGAGTTAGGAACATAGGGTTTGAAATCAGACAGCCCGGGTTCATTCGAGTGGCACCACTTGGTATTTGTGAGACCTGGATACATTTTAAGAAACCTTTGTGATGTCTCAGTTTTCCTGTGTGTAGAATAAAAATGGCATCTACTGCACAGAGTTGGTAATGGTTTAAGTGAGATCATCTCAGACCCTGGTTTTTTAAAACGCCGACGACTGTTACTTTGGGGTAGTGGTAGGATGGAGAGGAGAGGCCGGTATGGGAAATGTTTATTAGGGAGTAAAACTGGCAGGATTTGTGACTAATTGGTATGGTAGGTAAGCAGAAAGCCTTGCTCTTCAGGAAAGGTTCTTCGTTGAGCCTCAGTTTCTTCATTTATAAGATAGGGCTGCTAATAGTTCTTAATTTATTCCTCGTAGCTTTTTAATTACCTCACAGGGTTGTAGCTTGTGAGGATCAACGGAAGATAAGGTGTGTATTTTAGCCCCCATCTTCTGGGAAGCAGAACCCAATTAAGGAGCTAACTTTTTGTTTGGAAAGTGCAAGTCCAGGGTAGTGAAGGGGATGGAGAGGAGGAAGGAAGGCAGAGGGAGATGCAGAACATTCCATCCCTGGCCACTGTTTCACCTGGAGCTGGGAAGAGACCTAGTCGGTCACTTGCGTGTGGGGTTTTTTTGAAAGGTTTTCCAGGAGAAACTGCACGTGAGAAAGAAAAAAGGGGTAATTTATCTGTCTAGCTTCCTTCTGTTTTTGTCTCCAATTGGTCAAGACTCACCCCCTGGGAACAAATTTACCTGTCTTTCTAGGTTGAGTGGCCTCTCAGTGACTGATCAGCCAGCAGTCTCACACCCCGAGTTATATTTCAACCAAATTGTAAAGGGAGGAGTGTCCGAGGATAGATGGGGCATCAACCAAAGCCAGAGATTGAAGGGCAGTGGAAGGTTCACAAGGTTTGTGTCCCTATATGATACATAAAGGCCGTATAAAACCAATATCTTTTTTAATTTGAGAGAGAGAGAGAGAGAGAGAGAGAGAGAGAGAGAGAAACAACTATGGATTGCCTCCTATATACCCCCTACTGGGGATCGAGCTTGCAACCTTGATTGGATCAATAGGCATGTGCCATGACAGGGAATCGAACCATGACCTCCTGGTTCACAGGTCGATGCTCAACCACTGAGCCACACCAGCAAAGGCTAAAACCAGTATCATTTTTTTACTTTACTTGGTTTGTTTTTTTTATTTTTAATATATTTTATTGATTTTTCACAGAGAGGAAGGGAGAGGGATAGAGAGCTAGAAACATCGATGAGAGAGAAACATCGACCAGATGCCTCCTGCACACCCCCCACTGGGGATGTGCCTGCAACCAAGGTACATGCCCCCGACCGGAATCGAACCTGGGACCTTCCAGTCCGCAGACCGACGCTCTATCCACTGAGCCAAACCGGTTTCGGCTTACTTTACTTTTGATAGTTATTTGAAAGGAGAATGTGGCTGGAGTTAGAAAACAAAATCCTAGATTAGAATTTATCTGAGAATTTGGACTATGAGGATGGCAGTAGTAGGCTGAATGGGGAAAGGTTGATGATGATATGAACAAGGGAAAGACAGGACCAGGTGAATAATACGAAACCAGGAGATGAATACTTAAAGGGGGGTTTTGAAATTGTGAGCCAGACTGAGTAAAAAATGGAAAAACTTTAAGCCAAGGGTATTTTTTATTTTATTTAAAACACCCAAAACTTTTTATTAGTAAGTGTATAAGGTAAAAAACAATATGAAGTCCAGCCCTAGCTGGTTTGGCTCAGTGGCTAGAGCATCAGCCTGTGGACTGAAGGGTCCTGGGTTCGATTCCGGTCAAGGGCATATGCCTGGGTTGTGGGCTCCATCCCCAGGATGGCATGTGGGGGGCAGCTGATCAGTGATTCTCTCTCATCATTGATGTTCCTATCTCTTTCTCCCACTCCTTTCCTCTCTGAAATCAATAAAAATATATTTTATATATGTATATATATATATATATTTATGTGTGTATATATATGTATATATATTTGTGTGTGTATATATATGTATATATGTGTGTGTGTATATATATATATGTATATATATGTGTGTGTGTGTGTGTGTATGTGTATATATATATATATAAAGTCCTCTATCTCCCCACTCTCCAGATAACCAATATGAGTTTGTGTGTTCTTCCAGACTTTTTCTGTGCCTACCCAAGTTCACACTGACCTGGAAAAAAAAAAAAATCCCTGATAAGAGTCACACAACTTTATAGTTAGATATTCTCTTTTCCTTGAAAAATGCAGTAAGCATTCAGTATAGGTTGGTGTTTTGTTTTGTTTTTAACTGAAATATAATTGATAGGTTAGTTTCAGGTGTACAACGTAATGATTCGATATTTGTACATACTTCAAAATGATCACCACAGTATGTCTAGTTAACATGTGTCACCATACATACTTACAAAAATCTGTGCTCATTTGGTATTTTTTTTAACTTTTTATTACAAACATCCAGAATATTGAAAAAATAAAATGAATACCCATATAACCACCACCTAGTTCATCAGTTGTTACATTTTGCTGTATTTATTTCCTTTATCTCTAGCTACAGAGTCATTTTTGAAGAAGTTACAGACATCATGACACTTCATCTCTAAATATTTCACCATGCATTTCGTAAAATAAGGACATTTACCTACATAACCATAATACCATTATACTTCAGAAAATTAATATTTGAATATGTCAGATTTTCCCAGTTGAACCAAAACTGTTCCATAAAACTTTAAACTGTGCCTTTCAAATTAAGAACCAGTTAACATTCATATATGGTATGTCTCTTAATTCCTTTTTTTTTTTTTCTTTTTCATGACAGTGATCTTTTTTTTAAGAGACTAAGTTGGTTGCCTTGTAGAACATCCCGCATTCTGGATTTTTCTGATTGTTTCTTCCTGACATCCTTTAGTTCCTTATTGTGTATTTTCTGTGAACTAAAAGTTATTTTAACAGGCTTAATTAGATTTGGGGTTAATATATTTGTAAGATACTCTGTAGGTGAAGCTATATACTTTTTTTTAATATGTATTTCTTTATTGATTTCAGAGAGGAAGGGAAAGGGATAGAGAGATAGAAACCTCAATGATGAGAGAGAGTCATTGATCAGTTGCCTCCTGCATGCCCCCTACTGGGGATCAAGCCCACAACCCCAACCCGGGCATGTGCCCTTGGCTGGAATCAAACCTGGGACCCTTCATTCTGCAGGCCGACACTCCATCCACTGAGCCAAACCGGCTAGGGCTATACTTTTTATAAAGTACATATTGTCAGTTTGTTCACTATTAGATGCTAAATTTGATCAATTTGTTAAGATGGTGACAAGAACATCTTCCATTTACAATTAGAAGAAATCTATGGGATATACCCAAAAACATCATGTTATATATCTGAAAGTAATATAATGTTAATATGTCAATTATATCTCAATTTTTTAAAAAAGAGCCCTGGCTGGTGTAGCTAAGTGGTTAGAGCATCGGTCATGGGATTGAAACCCAGAGGAAATCTTTTTTCTGTGCATAAAACTACTCTCAGATATGAAAGTAAAAATACCCATTGGCTGTGTCCTGCTTTGCCTGTCTTCCCCAAGGCATGCTGCTATATTCTTGATTCTTGATATTCTGTTTATTTCTGCAGTGCTGGGCAGGGTGCTGAAGTCTATAGCACCACTGGTCAAATGTTATTTCTCTGAGTTGTATAGAAATCAGCATTATAAGTCGGCCGTACTAATTCAAGTGATAGAAAACCACACGTGAGGCGTGTGAGCCTTAGTTAGATGGTGACTTTGATGAACCTGAATTATTTTTGTTTAAAATGTCTTTCTTGCCCTTAATCGGTTGGGCTCAGTGGATAGAGCGTCGGCCTGCGGACTGAAGGGTCCCAGGTTCGATTCCGGTCAAGGGCATGTACCTTGGTTGCGGGCACATCCCCAGTAAGGAGTGTGCAGGAGGCAGCTCATCGATGTTTCTTTCTCATCATTGATGTTTCCAACTCTCTATCCTTCTCCCTTCCTCTCTGTAAAAAATCAATAAAATATATATTTTTTAAAATATCTTTCTTATTTAAAATTTTCCTTCACAGAGGCATCAACTCTAGTTTGTGAGTGTTGCAGATTTCCTTAGGCCTCAGCAATCCTTTTTTTCTTTGGAACAAATTTTTTTCCTTGAATGTCATTGGAGTTAAAATTTGAAAAGTGTAGCCAGCTTGTATGGAAGATCTTCCTCCAATCATATTTGAATTAGCATTCTTTTAATGGAATGCGTCTATGCTTTCAGTTAACTGACTTTTTTCAGTTTTGAAAAAGCAGCGTGTTTCTTTTGTGCTTAGTTCAAACCTAAAGGCAATTGTGTGGTTCAAAATGAAGCCCTTTGGCTTAAAGAATGTCAAGGTTTGTGCGCCAAAGAGCTCTGTACGCCTAGAAGGTCAGCCATGTGCATTAGGCCACAGTAGAAGGAAAGTCAAGCTTATGGATGAACGGTCATATACTGTTTCAATTGGCAATGGAGACTACTTTTGGACAAATAAAGACACATTGTGGGATTACGTGCAGACTCTTACGGGTAAGAAATCGGTTACCAAAAAATGAATGTTTTAAGAACATTTTAAAAACGGGTATACAAACAATACCCACTTCTTGCAGAAAACTTGAAAAGTGGAGAGAGAGAACAAGGAAAATAAAAATAGTAATCCCGTTGAAGTATATCTTAATGTAAAAGAATGTAGGTAAAATGATGGTTGGTTAACATATAAAAGGCTGTTATTGAGCTCAGTTCTTTGAAATGTCTGTAGAAATGAGAATTTCGGAGTCTCGTGTCAGCCTTCGAGTCTAGCTTATTTATTTATTTATTTATTTATCTTAAAGTTGGCTTCTCTCCTTTCCTGGAAGATTTTAGGAGACTTTTATAGCTCCTAGAGGATAATGATAGGAGCAGTGGCCACCTGAGCCAATCTGCCTTTGGTGGAAAGTAGAAGCTTAAATTCCTCAACGCTTTGGTGAGTTATGTGTCATTTCCCTCTGCCCTGTATTTACACATCACTCTTCGGCAGTTGAGCCCAGAAGTCCCATTAAAGAATGTCATCTAGTCCAGAGAGGATATTAGAAGAAGAAGCTATGGAGATAACTTGATGGCAGATCAAGAATTTTTGTCATTTGTCTTAAATTTAGTTTACTTTCTAATGATGAGGGAAAATACATTTTTAAAACAGTTTAGGTTTCCAAACTTTTTTTTAAGTATTTGTGTTCATTGTTATAATTTGACTAGTGTCCAGGTGCACAGATTTGTGCACATTGAAAGGAAATTAATTAGAAGAAATATTTTAATATCGCTATTCACCCTTTCTCTGTAACAGAAGTGTTAACCAAATTCACGATCAACAATGACAGATCGAAACACATGTGTGCGATTGGTGCTAGTGAGAGCTTTATATATATTGCACATGCGCGAGTCAACTTAGCCATATATATATGGCTAAGTTGACTCGCGCATGTGCAATATATATATAAACTTGCTTAATTAGACCTGCTTTCTGATTTAGCTAAACTTTTTCCAGTCCAGTGAAGCACCCCAACTTCTCTTTCAGGTAATTGTCAGCAACCCAGCAGTAAATATCAACACAGAACAGATTATTATTGTAGATCATGCAGGGAGAAAAAAGGGTAAAATATTTAACTGTAGCAGCGTTTGACTATATTCTGCAGTGAGAAAACCTGAAGTAATTTTCAAGTTCCACCATTTCTTCTTTTTAGTCGGGTCAAGTTTCTAAATTTTCTAAATCTCCGTTGTCTTGCTAATGAAAAGAAAATAGGATTCTACTGAGTCTCCTATCTACCTACTCCAGGACTTCTGTGAGGATCAAATAAGATGAGGCACGGAAGGTGCTCCACAGATATTTGGTTGAACTGTAAAATGTTTGCACCTGGCTATAAAGCAAGTTGGGTTCCTGGGCTGAAGAAACTCCAAGGAGGCTAATCACTAGGGAGAGGAAGCCGGGCGTTGCAACATGATGTCATTACCTGGCACTCATAGCGACCGTTTCCTGGCTGGGCTGGGCTGTGGGCCGCATTTTGCACCATCAGGTCTTGGCAGCGTTGGCTGCAATTTGGTAGGGTGTCACTCCGGGGTGGTGGCAGGGCCTGTGTCCCACTTGGGGGAAGCCGAGTGTTGGTTTGTGGGCACCAGGTCTGTGGTGCCGTTTATTTTTAAATGTCCAGTGCGTGTCATGGCAGCTCCTGCATTGAGTGTCTGCCCCCTGGTGGTCAGTGCGCATCATAGCTACTGGTCAGAGGGAAGGACGGACAATTAGCCTTTTAGATAGGTAGTTAGATAGATAATAAGTATACATGGAGTTGAGAGTTCTGCTTCACTCTAAATTCATACTTTGCTTTCTGGGGTCCTGAAATTCTGTGTCCCATTTTTACACATTTTAAAGTAATTGGTTCTTACTGTTCCTGTGCACCTGAAAGTTTTGTAAAACAGATGTACTGTGTAAACAACAGTCTTGCAGTCAAGCATGTTAGCTTTCTAAAGGAAAAGCTGTTTTAACACTGTCCTTATTCTAAACTGGTAAACTTTCTCCATTAAACTACTAGTTCTTCTTCCTCCCTATTAGGACTCAGTTCTTTTTTACAAATTTAATTTAATTTCTTATTGAATTTATTGGGGTGACATTGGTTAATAAAATTATAAAGGTTTCAGGTATACAGTTCTACAATACATCATCTGTGTATTGTATTGTACATTTATTTACCAACCCAAATAAAGTCTCTTTCCATCACCACTTATCCCCCTTTTACTTTCTTCTGTTTCTTTATCTGTATGTTAATGGTGAAATGAAATGCCAATTTATCTGTTAACTTTAAGTAACAGAAGTATCACTTCTTTCTTTTTTTATTATTGACTAGAGAAAGAGAGAGGAAGAGAAAGAGAGAAACATTGATTTGGGCACTTACTTATGCACTCATTGGTTGATCCTTGTATGTGCCCTGACCAGGGATCGAACCCATACCCTTGGCGTATTGGGACGATGCTCTAACCAGCTGAGCTACCCAGCCAGTTTTTTAAAATAATAAATTGTGGAGCAGGAATCATTAATCTTAGAATGTATGTGGACGCTTAACTCATGTTAAGGAAGCTTTTTAAATGTGTTAATTTTGACTTTTGGATTTCTAAGTTTATGAAAGCATTCTTTGCCTGGAAATTACCTCTGAGTTATCAATGTAGATTTCTCATTGTTAAATGTTATTACTATATTCCAACTGGATTATGAATTTCTTGAAGGCATTGTACATCCTATATAATAAAAACCTAATATGCAAATTGCCTGTTTGACCAGGGGGCAGGGCCAGCCAGCCAACTACAGGAAGGGAGGCCCCGGCCAGCAGGCAGCCGGGGGAAGGAAGGCCATAGCCGACAGCCACTAGGGATCCTACCTGTGCATGAATTTTGTGCACTGGGCCTCTAGTGTATTTATAATCTCCTTGGGTCTCTAGGGCCTGCTTTTGGTATATTGCTAGAGGAACAGAACTAATATCTTTAAAAGAGCACAATAGCCCTGACCGGTTTGGCTCAGTGGATAGAGCATTGGCCCATGGTCTGAAGGGTCCCGGGTTCAATTCTGGTTATGGGTATGTACCTTGGTTGCAGGCTTGATCCCCAGTGGGGCTTGTGCAGGAGGCAGCTGATCAATGTTTCTCTCTCATTGATGTTTCTAATTCTTTATCC